>NC_139340.1:18365000-18722500 GCF_056507025.1 Lutjanus erythropterus | reverse complement strand
CTTGTCGTCCTGTTACGTCATATTTAATCTTTTTACGTCTTGTTTTCAACTTAACTAATGATTATGACTTTTTTATGGTTTTACGTCATTTTTGTCCTGTTACATAGTTTTTCATCTTGTTTTGTCATCTTGTCTTTTACGTTGTTCTATGACATTTTCGCCATAAAACTTCCTGTCCGACTGTGGATTTCCACCACATTTTGTAACTTTCTGAAACTGACAGTCCAACAGTCAAAGACTCACGTCCAAAAAAAACGAAAGACGTAACAAACGGGCTGATCTCATGTAGCCTGAAGTTCCTCCTCCATCACTGCGTGCGAGTAATTGTTGCTTCCCTCGGCTCTCATCTTTCAAAGAGAGCTCGTTTAGTGTTTACACGTCAAACAGGAAGACGAGAGGTCAAAGGTCAGCGACGCGACCTTCGAGGAGGTGTTGACAGCACGAGGCGAGCAAACACAAAGAGAGAAGAAAAAAAGGTTTGAGGGCGAGAGAGGCTGTCTCTGCGTGTGTGTGGGAGAGAGAGAGAGAATAAAGGAGGAGGAATCAGGACGGTTTCAAGGTTCCCCTTTTCTATTCGCTCGCTCGCCCGCTCCCCTCGTCGTCTCACTCTCTCTCGGCACACACGCAGCCAGCAAGGTCACACACACATACAGGCATGCACACACACACGCACACACGCGCACGCACACACACACACTCGTCTTCATGCTTCACTGCCAAACCCTTCAACGCTCTCTTTTCTCTCTCCCTCTCTCTCTCTCTCTCTGTAATGCAGACACTTGCTTGCTCGCCCGCTGCTGCACTCATCTGACTCTCTCTCTCTCTCTCTCTCTTTTCAGGGAAAGAAAACAAGGAAATCAATTAGACTCCCTCCTCCTCCTCCTCCTCCTCCTCCTCTTCGTCCTCCAGTCTGCTCTGATGTGGGCGATTTCATCCAACAGGCAGCAGCGGAGGAAGTATTCACATACTTAATGGAATAAAATCTAACTAAAATGTAGTAAAAGTACTTTTGTGCAGTAATATAGGTCCCTGTAACATGACATAAAATATGTAACGAGACAAAAGACGTAATGACAAAAAACAACGTAAAAGACAACATGACAAAAAAGGCGCAACATTAAAAATAACATCAGACATAACAAGACAAGTCGTAGCTGGTTTAACACGTTAGCATCTATGATTGGATTTCTGTGCAGCTTACGTTAGCTGTTGGTCCGTGCAGCTAATGTTAGCAGTTGTTTTCTGCAGCTAATGTTAGCAGTTGTTTTCTGTAGCTAATGTTAGCAGTTTTTTCTGTAGCTAACGTTAGCAGTTTTTTCTGTAACTGTAGTAGAATGGAAGTTATCTTTTTTTTTGTATCCTAATTAAATAATCCCTTTACATGTAATCCATTACTGGCCAGGTCCGCACACGTGTGACAGAAACGGTGATTTTTAACGTGAACTTTGTGACTTTGCGTTGAAGGACTGCAGCTCAGCGTCCTGCTGGTTCTCTTTGTCCTCAGTTTGCTGCTGAGAGTCTGAGTCTCGGCACAAACACAGCGAGACGAGTGGCGGCTGCAGCCGGAGAGAAAAAAACATCCGTGTGCGCGCACACACACACACACACACACACACACACACACACAGGAAGGCAATTAGAGCGTCGCATGAAGACTGAAAATGTGTGTGTGTTGGTGTGTGTGTGAAGGAAATTAGACTGCCTCATTATTCAAATTGGCTCGGAGGAGAAACGCAGCGCTCGCCTCGTTTACGCCTCGACGGAGAGAGAGAGAGAGAGAGAGAGAGAGAGAGAGAGAGAGATCTGTCACTCCTCCTCCTCCTCCTCCTCTGTCTCCTCGTTCTGTCATTCACCTTCCCTTTGTCCTCCCTCCCTCACCGCCTCCTTCCTCCTCTCCTCCTCTGTCACTCACAGTCCCCTCCTTCCCTTTTTCTCCTTCTCCTTCTTCTTTTTCTTCATCCTTCCCTCCATCACTCCCCCCCTCCAATCTGTCACTCCCTCCTCCCCCTCCTTCTCCCGTTCTCAAATTACATCCTCGTTGCCGCCTCGTTTCTCATCCCGTCGCCGGGGGCTGTCGCCGAGGACCGGCGAGGGCGCTAAACGATTTCCCACCATGCATCACTCCCCTCACACACACACAGAGTGAATTTCAGCCTTTTTTAAAGGAAAAACAAAACAGCGAGAAGAGATCACATTTTTTTTAAATCCTCATTTCATTTTCAGACTCAGACGTTGAACTTTTCACTGACTGATCATCCTGATGGTGGCGCTACAGAGAAACACGTTGTCATCAAGTTGTTCAAAAGACTTTAGACTCTTAATGTGTCTTTACCAGAGGACACAAAGGTCCTCTTTTCAGATCATTTTCATCTCGTTACGTCTCTCGTGTCTTTTTCGTCATATTTATCTTGTGTACGAGTCCCAAATTAAATCTCAGGTTGAGTCGTGTGTCACAGGTGTTTCTCAGTCTGTTATTTGTGTATCGGTGACATTAGAAACTAGTGACATCGTCGTCTTTACTGTTGAGTCTCTGCAGCTGCTGCGACGAGCTGATGATGTAACTTTGCAGATGGTTTCTGTGTAATCTGGTACATTTTTAACATCGTGTCTGAACAGAAAGTGTCTGCTGTTCCTCCTCGATGTTCTGCCTGATCCACTGCTCCTCATTTCTGTTTAATGTCTCTGCAGACGATCGTTTGACGTCCAATCACCTTCAATCATGCAAACGACGGCGAGAGAAACCACAGCAGAGGAGGACGGAGGGAGAGGAGCAGAGACACGCCAGAGGAGGAGGAAGAAAAGGAGAGGGAGAAGAGAGGGAAGAAAAAGGATGGAGAGAGGAGAAACCAAAAGAACGACGACGAGAGAAAGAAAAGAGGAAAGAGATGGAGGCTAATAGACGTCTACAGGGTCACATAAATCACACACTTCCTCTCTGACAAATTGATCGCTCGCCTGCAAATCTCCCCCAGTGCACCGACTGACAGGCGCTGTGCGTGCGTGTGCGTGTGTGTGTGTGTGTGTGTGTGTGTGTGTTTTTAGTGCGAGCCGACAGATAAAACAGCTGTGACAGAAGAAGAAAGAAAATACAGGAAGCACAAGAGAAGAGAAGAAGATGGAGGGCAAAGATTAGCTCTGTCACTGGAGGCGTCGTTATTCCGTGACGCCGTACGAACGCAGAACTCACGAAAAAGACGAGCCAAATAAAATGTAACATCGTATAAAGTTACAGCACAGAAAAACTCTCGACTTTATCGCCCTCTAGTGGTCAAATCAAACAAAACAGAGTACTTTTGACACGTCTGTTAGCAGGACTGAGTCTTTACTGCAGTAGAAGTACAGATACTCGAGTAAAAGTCAAAGCACTGATTCAACCTGTTTACTGCAGTAAAAGAAAAAGTTCAGGCTCTGAAATGTCCTCAAAGTATAAAAGTAAAAGGTTGTCCTCTGAAGGACATTTTCAACTGACCATTTCTGTCCAAAGACAAGTAAACTAGAGAGTCTCCATCTCTGTCCGTCTCTGATTTTTACGGCTTTTATGTTGTATTTTGTCGTCACTGTATCCGTTTTGTCTCGTTACATCGATTGTCTTGATTTGTTTTCTCATTACACTGGTTTCGTCTGAAGTTTTCCTCGTCTTCTTGTGTCTTTACTTTGTTCTGGTAGCTGAAATCGGTCTTTGTTACAAAATAAAAATATTCAATAATTTCCCTCAAAGTCATTCAAAGTAAAGTAACAAGTCTGTTTAGAAACTGTGAGGAGGAGAAAGTTCGACGACTGAACCTCCTTCCTCTCGCTGCTCAGTTTATTTTTCTACGACCAAAAACTTTTGTCATCAGAATAACGAGAGCCGATCTAATCACATCATAACTCACTGAACTCTGCTGACTGCACGACCCACCAGCTGCCTGTCAGACCACCGTAACCATGACGACCACTGAGCGCGAGATAGCGGTGTGACAGGTGAATAATCAGAGCTGTAGCGCCGATCGTCACGGAAACGAGACCTGACAGCACCGACAACGCTGGCGACAGATCACACACACACACGCACAGAGGCTGGAATCACTTGTAAATGTAAACACACACACACACACACACACGACACACACCTTTACACACTCTGCGCACACACAGTCTGTTTTCAGGAGCTCCACTGAAAGAACACTGAATGCACCACAGAGACACTGAACGCACCACACACTCGGAGTAGAGCAACACAACATTAAAGTCATGTGAACTACAGTAGACTGACACACACACACACACACACAATGTGACCTCTCCTGCCGCTGGTGACCTTTGACCTTTAATTTACACACTGACTCATTTCTCCACTTTTACTCACTAATGAATGCTGTTTAAATGATCTACCTGTGTGTGTGTGATTGTCTAACCTCGTCAGCCACTAATTGGCACTGTGACACACACACACACACACACTCTCTCTCTCTGTGTGCTGTGTGTGTGTGTGTGTGTGTGTGTTGTAACAGTGGTGTTCCCACAGTGCCCTCTGCTGGTCACAGTCTGATTGTGCAGAGTATTTATGTGTTGACCTGCTGCACCACTCGTGCATCGAAACTGTGATTTTACTAACAAACATGAAGGAATTAAGCACTTTCTTAATTTAATATAGATTTTTTAAAATACTTTTATTTTGATGTATTTTATGATGAAATAATCTCTATTTTCTGGAGTATTTGATTCATGTACAAATATTGTGATGATGTTTAGTTTAGACTGACAGCTCAGTCTGCTGTGAGGTTTATAAGTCCAGGGTTTGATTGTCTGTCTTGTCTGCCAGTCAGAAAGAGTCAGAGCTCCAGCTGTTAAAGGGTTTGTTTTAACGATCTGCTCCTCACATTAAGAGGAGGAAAACTGTTCAGAGGTTCGATCTCATGTACCACACTGTACTGTGCCACTTTGTTTTGTAAATGTACTAATAAAGGTAAAAAAAAAAAAAAAAAAGATCCTGCATAATATCTGGACAATAGTCCTTACACTGTATTACCACCAGTGCTGGCCTCCTTTTTTACACTCAACATAAATTACAATGAACCAAGCTAATGTGAAGGTGATGGTTATGTTCCAGTTCTAGTGTGAATGATATGTGTTAACATCTCAGTTTTACAGACTGTAGAAAGTAGTAAAAAGACTTAGAGTCAATTAACTATTAAAGTATGCAGTATGGAGCGGCGAATGGCGAATAATATACACGAAAGAAGACCAACTTTCGGTGGTGACTTCCGGTATGGAGTAGAGCTATGGCGGCGCCCTTGTCCGCCATCTTTCTTGCAGACGGGTGTCAGTGGCCCGTGGCAGAACACAAACACAAAGATAAGCGGCTAACAGCTAAGCTAACATCAGCTGTGCGGACAGTAGATGGACAGTTTGAGGCTCAGAAACAAACCGACCGGAGCTCAAACCGACAGAATGACTCCACACTAAAATGACGGACTGTTGTGAGAAGGAACGTGCTGTTTTATGACGCTTTATTACAGTTTTCCTGCTGTTATTGTCAGAGGAAAATCAACGCCACCGTCTAGAAGGGAACCCCAGACCCGCGACAGATCTCGCGAGAGCGGATTATTCTAACTCAGACTGTGATGTTTCCCGAACTTTAACCAAGTGTCTTATGTCCCTAAAACCAGCTCGACTGTTACAGCTGGTTCTCACATTATAGAACAACATTAGAAAACATCATTAATTTATAGAACCTGCTTAATGAAGAAAGGAAACATATAGATCTCGCGAGAGTTCCGTAAGTCAAGACACGACCTTCTCCATCATCATCAGGAGGAAAGAAAAGAAGAGTGAAAAATTGTTGAAAAATTAATTTATAAGTCAAATGACGAAGCAGCTTGCAGTTAAACTGCTACAGATACTTTATAAAAAATAAATGTACAAGTAAAAAGTAAACTGGTTTAAATTATGTCAGTAAATATTAGATCATTTTAAATATCCTCGTTTTGTGACTTTTATCCAAACAAATATTGTATTAAAAATACAGTTTTAAAATGTACTATATGTACTATTTTTGACTTGTGGACAAAACAAGACATTTGAGGACGTCATCTTGGACTCATCAACATTTTCGCACATTTTATGGACGGATAATTAATTGATCAGCCAGACTGATCACTAGTTGACTTGTTTTTCAGTGGACAGGATTTTTCTTTTTCACTTTTATAGATGAACCAACTAATCCACGAACTGAGAAACTATTTGACAGATGAATGGATGAAGAAAATAATCTGTGTCTGCTTCTACAAACTGCTGTTTACTGTAACACACTGACTGTGGATCAGTAGAAATCAGTAATCAATAATTCCAATGACATACAAGGAATAACATTTTTTAACAGAGTCTAAAATAAGTCGATTTGCAGATGGTGCATCTATCCTATTAAAAGATAAATCAATGGTAGATAAAACTCTCAGTATTTTCTCAATCTTTTCTAAAGCATCTGGTTTTTCTCTTAATATTAAAAAAATGAAAACTCCACTATTGTTTTGTCCACAAGTCAAATATATTGAGTTTCCTGTCAGAGAGGAGTAAAGAAAGCAGAACAAAATCACATGTGAGAAGCTTGAAAACTTATTTAACTCTGAGCCTGTCAACAGTGAGGCAGACTGATTGTTTTTCTTGTGAACCAATCAGCTGTCAGATATCCAGCTGATCACTGATTAACCGTCTGATTCAACTGTTTCAAATATTTAACCCAAAAAACTAACCAGGAAGCAGCTGTGACTTCACTGCTGATTTAAGTTTCAAACATAACATCCATTTACTTACATAATTTTGCTTTAAACAAAATACAACTCATGAAATTCACCGTGGAGTTTATCTGTCAGACCCTGAACTTTGACCTCTGGCCTCCCAAAATGCTTTTGACTGTCTGAGGGTCAACAGATTATCACAAGGAAACAAGATGAGAGAGACAGAGAGCAGCGTGGTCACAGTGTGCTTCAAAGTTCAACACACGGTACAAATTAAAACAATACAAAGATGCAACTATTTTAATTTAGCACAACAAAATACCTTAACGTACACCAGACTAAAACTGGTCCTGGACCAGGCTGACGGGGAGCTAACAACACTTTACACGGCTGGTTACTCTTTACGGAGTGTGTGTGTGTGTGTGTGTGTGTGTGTGTGTGTGTGTGTGTGTGTGTGTGGTAATCATTGTGAGCTGACCCACATACAGAGCTGCTGCAGAACTGTTAATGATTCACTCCTCTGGACTCCTGTTAGACAGACATGTTGGGGGGGTGGTGTTTTTTTTTTTTGGGAGGGGGGTGAAGCTGGACCTGCACGCCGTCAGTCTGAGGTTGAACTCAGTCTGAGGTTGAACTCTTGTGCTTTTCACTCAGTTTGCAGGAACAATGTCTCAGCTGGTGGAGTGTGTCCCCAACTTCTCTGAGGGACGAAACAAAGAGGTCGGTGGTTTAATATTTCCGTTTCTGTTTCTTCACAGTCCGACAGGGTCTGGATCAATAACCGTCTTTTTAAATTCTGCACTCTAGTTGCTCTGTATGAAGTTGACTTGAAGGTATGTAGTTAAAGTAAAGTTAGTCTGGTTAAACTAACCAAAGCACAGAGGTGGGTCAGTGAACGATGGGATTCATGGTTCACTCAGCCTCACTTTGGTTTTTCTAAAAGTGTTCCTGAGCTCATCGAGTCTCCTTTATACACTGATGTGTGTTTTTAATGCAGTGCTGTCTGAGGGGTCAAAGGTCACGGACGTTCAGTGTTGGTTTTCAGTCTTACGTGCAGAGATTTCTCTGGTGTGAAGTGATTTTAAGTGCATTTAGTTCTTTTTACAGTTGCATCTGCTAATGAAGGCTGTGGTTAAACTCTGGTTAAAAAGTTAATTAGTAAAGCCGAGCTCGTTTTGTCCGACTCATGATTTCAATGCCAGGGATGAATTATTTGTAAAAATGTGTAACGGACAAAGTGAAGCAGATGAAAGAATCTGAATTTACCCTTCAAGGTGTGACAGTTGAGATCATCTTACCTGTTTCAGGTGATCGATGCCATCTCAGCAGCCATCTCCAGCACCTCGGGCTGCAGCCTGCTGGACGTCGACCCCGGAGCCTCCACCAACCGAACCGTCTACACCTTCGTGGGTTCTCCCGAGGCCGTGGTGGAGGGAGCGCTGAACGCCGCCCGGCAGGCCTTCAGCCTCATCGACATGAGCAAACACTCAGGTGAGCAGCGTCCCGCAGCAGCGGCGCTCCGGACGGTGTCCGCCGTCCTTTATGGCTTCTCCCCAACCTGACAGGTGTGTGTTACGTGTACAGGTGAGCACCCCCGCACCGGCGCGCTGGACGTTTGCCCCTTCATCCCCGTCCAGAACGTCTCCATGGACGACTGTGTCAAATGTGCCAACGTGTTTGGACAGAAGCTCGCAGACATGCTGCATGTCCCTGGTGAGACACAGAATCAAACATTTAATAAAAAGGCTTAAGTTGACCTGTTACATCTACACTGTAAAAATATTTTTAACATTTTGTTAAAATGTTTTTGCAGGTTACTTCATAGAAAATTACAACTTTAACAACTTTATGAGGACTTACTTCATTCTTCGGTTCATTATAACATCAGTTAATAATTTCATATATTCTTATATATTCTCTTTTTTAACAAACTGTCTCATGTTTCAGAAGTGACAGTTTTAAAAGTGATTTATTTCAGCTGGAATTCAAATGTCACATGACAGATGACAGTAATTTGTCACATTGCAGAATTTTAAATCATTTTCCTTAGCAGCATAAATAATCATCCCTTTATTTCATCTGCAGTGTATCTTTATGGAGAAGCAGCACGAAAAGAATCACGAAGAAGTCTTCCATCCGTCCGAGCCGGAGAGTACGAAGCCCTACCTGAGAAGGTGAGACAGCAACAACCAATCAGACGTCAGCTGCTGCTTGTTTATTCAGTTCAGTGTCTGTTTCTTCTTCCTCTGGATAAAGTGGCCAATCATTTATTCAGAAAAAGCCACCAGAGAAGAGCACTGCACTGTAGTACAGAGCAGTGCTCAGAGCTCAGTGTCCTGCATGTTTCAGATGTTTCTGCTCCGACACACCTGATTCAGATCATCAGCTCGTTATCAGACTTCTGCAGAGGCTCGATGACGAGCTGATCATGTGAATCAGGTGTGTTGGAGCAGGAAACATCTAAAACATGCAGGGCAGTGAAGCTCTGAGGACCAGGGCTGGGGAACACTGGTGTAGACAGTTGTCACAAGGCATCATGGGAAATGTAGGAAACTGCTGTAGAGGGAAATAAAGCAGGTTGAGTGAAGCCAGAAAAAGCACAAATCTCCAGGACATCAGATTTGATCATCATGAGGTTCCTGTCCTGTACTTTCAAAATAAAAGTCCTGTTTCTTCCAGTTGAAACATGATGATTGGGCCCCTGACTTCGGTCCCGCCGTGTTTGTACCATCATGGGGTGCCACGGTAACCGGTGCTCGCAAGTTCCTCATCGCCTACAACGTGAACCTGATCAGCACCAAGGAGCAGGCTCATCGCATCGCCCTGGACATCAGGGAGCAGGGCAGAGGGAAAGACCAGGTGCATGCTGGGAGTCCGAGTCAATTATTCAGGGGTTCTCAACGAGTGTCATTTTTGATCTGAAGTCAGTTTGACTTGACTTACAGACAGGAAACCATCATTATATAACACAAATATCACTCTCTCCAAACCAACCAAACTCCATTGATAAAATCAGTCATTTAGAAACCTCACAGAACACAGAAGTTTCTGATCTACTGATTCTTCAGTCTGTTAGTTTGTTTGTGTTTTTGTGAGACTTCAGTGAATTAAAACACCAAAGTCACTAAATGAAGCAAACAAACTAACACATCGATGCAGCAGTAGAGCAGCAGCTTCTGAGCTCTGTGAGATAAAATCAATGATTTCACCAACAGAGTTTGGTGGCTTTCGACAGCAGTCAACTTATGTTTGAATTAAACGTGTTTTTTCACACTAACAATCAATTCATTATTCAGATAAACACTAATAAATCCCTTAAATACACATGACCTAATTCAGCCTCACTGTGCAAAGATGTGTAACTGTTATCGGGTTATGAATCTGGATTTAATCCATCCTCAGCTGGACTCACCATGACTCTTCTTGTCCTCTCATTGTGTGTGGAGCAGCCCGGGCTGCTGAAGAAGGTGCAGGGGATGGGCTGGTACCTGGACGAGGCCAACATCGCTCAGGTGTCCACCAACATCCTGGACTACGAGCTGACCCCCCTCCACACCGTGTACGAGGAGATCTGCAGGGACGCAGAGGTCAGAGGTCAACGCACAAGATGCACACACGTTAAACATAAACATGACAAGAGGCATGAAACAACGCCCACTGACAGTAGAATCTCGTGTTGATAATCGATGATGCACAGGACCTGAAGCTGCCGGTGGTTGGCTCTCAGATCGTTGGTCTGATCCCTCTGAAGGCTCTGCTGGACTCTGCTGACTTCTACATCCACAGAGACCAACTCTTCATCGTGGAAGAGGAGCACAAAGTCCGGCTGGTCAGGGAGCAGTCGTCACCGTGACATGACTCCGGCAGTTTGAAAAGACAAATGTGTGACTTTGTGTCTTTCTTTGTCGGTCCTCAGGTGATCAGTAAACTCGGCCTCGACTCGCTGGGTCCATTCAACCCGAAGGAGAGAATCATAGAGTGAGTTTATCCACAGTGTCAATATCTGTCACATCCACAGCATGACGTGGAATATTAAGCTCCATACAAACTGGTCCTTTAAAATGTAATGATTTCAAGTTTCAGTAACTGTTGTCGTACCTGTGCAGGTACATGGTGAGGTCACAGGAGGACAGCCGGCTGGTGTCTCTGCCCCTGCAGCAGTTTGTTCACAGTGTCGGAGCTCGGACAGCAGCTCCTGGTGGAGGATCGGTTTCTGCTGCTGTTGCTGCTCTGGTACGAATAAACATGTCGGTTTTGCACAAAGTGGACTCTCTCCAAACGTCTGTGTGATGACGTCTTTGTGCTGCAGGGGGCGGCGCTGGGCGCCATGGTGGGTCAGATGACGTACGGGAAGAGGCAGTTTGAGAACCTGGACGGTGTGATGAGGAGGCTGATTCCTCCGTTTCATCAGGCCATGAACGAGCTGCTGCTCATGGTGGACGCCGACTCGTCCGCCTTCAACAGCTACATGGTGAGAAGATCAGCTAAAACCTGCCGACAGCCTCGTTACAGCTCAGCGTGTCCCACTTCTGTACGACATGTCAAATATATAATCAAACAGATCACGTGAACTGTGGTTCTATGAGGTTCTTATTGTATCACTGACAGTAGATGGTGGTCAACAAAACCCCAGTACACTATATTTAGAATATTTTCACCACTTTATCTTTCTGTCAGACAGACTTTTCTGACAGGAAACCACCGTTATATAAGACAAATATCACTCTCTACAAACCAACCAAACTCCTTTGATAAAAACCTTAATTTTCCCTCACAGATCACAGGAGTTGCTGGTCTGCTGCTGCCTCAGTTTGAGTCAGTGTGAAGCCTTGGTGAATCTGAACTATCTTTTTCAAACATTAAAGTCACACAATAACACAAACAAACCAACCGATCGATGCAGCAGCAGAACAGCAGCTCCTGTGATCTGAGAGGGAAAATGACTGATTTCAACTATGGAGTTTGGTTGGAGTGATATTTGGCTTAAATAACAGCGGTTCAAGATAAAGAGGTGAAAATACATCTACTGTAGGTAATACACTGACTACCTCAGTACCTCATGCAATTACACTTCACAAAAAACCCAAACTACCCCTTTAAGGCCTGTTCTTCAGGTGGGATGAACATTACAATGAGTACAACCCCCATTTTCTACTATTTGATTTCCATTAAAACACATGGTGTTCCAGTATATTCACACCAGTATGTGTTTGTTGTTTGCTGCTTCTTTTTGTTGCAGGCGGCTCTGAAGATGCCAAAGAACACAGCAGAGGAAATCAAAAGGTGATATTAAAAATCTAAATTACACAGAAATTCATGCTCTAGGTACATTTATGCACAGTGTCATCTATTTGCTATTTATATATGTTAATAAAACATATCTACAGTTGATAGAAGGTATTAAAAATACTCTTTTTGGCCACTGAGGGGCTCAAAATCTCAAAATGACTCAAAGATGATGTCAGGTGCAAAACTGAGTAGATCTTAAAATGTTACATTTACATAAGTATTAAGATACTTAAGCAGAAGTACTTAGACCAAACTCAAAATACTTAACTGTAAGTAAAATTATATTATAATAATAGTTTAGTTTTCTTAATATTTCTCTTTTTTAAGAACATACTGAATGTTATATTTAGTTTGTACTGTGAGGCTGCAGAGTTTTTGTTTTGTCCTCTAACATTTAACCCTGATGTTCGTCTGTCAGGCGACAGGCTGCGATGCAGGACGGTCTGCAGCGAGCCGTGGGCGTCCCTCTGGCTCTGGCCGAGAGGATCAGCGTCCTCTGGTCGCCTCTTAAAGAAATGGTCGTCTACGGAAACGTTGCCTGCAAGTCAGACGCTCAGGTGACACAAACGCTTCAACGTCAGATTCACCGTTTTATTCCTGTTTAATTGTGTTTAATTCCTCTGATGTCACTCATTTCAATCGTTTTTCTCTTCAGTCTCAATCACAGCAGAAAAAAATCAAAATATAACCTATAAACCTGTTGCTTGTCTGGTTTCAGGTGGCAGCTAAAGCTTTGGAGATGGCTGTATTTGGAGCGTATTACAACGTCATCATCAACCTCAAAGACATCACAGACGAGGCCTTCAAGGCAGCTGTAAGTGTTTTCATGTTCTTCCAATCACAGGACAAGAGCAGACTGCAGCGTCCCTCCAGGACGCCGTGTTGATGATGTTAACTGCTATGTAAAAATAGTTTTACACTGTCATGTGAAAACCTCCCTGGTTCTGATGAGTTTGTGGTTCTGTTGTTCTGTGCTGCAGACTCAGAAGAGGGCGTCTGCGTTGCTGCAGGAAGCGAAGGAGGGCGCCGCCGCCGTCCTCCACGCTGCTGAGGAGAGACACTGAAAACACAAAAAGCAAAGAAGCTGAACGTGGAGCAGAGATTTCCACCAACAACTGAGTTTATCTGCAAGTTCCACAAGTTTCCTCTCTGAATCTGATGCTGGGATTGAACGTTTCCTGCAGCAATGCACCCTGGGACTCATTACTGACTTCCATCCTAAAGTTTTTCTGGATACAAATGTATAAATCCTGTTACTGCAAAGACATGACCCACCTGACCTGTTTTCATTTGTTTCTCATCTTTCTGTCTGTGGGTTCAGATATTAATCAGTTGTAAACTTTCTGTGAACCAATCAGAAGCTACTGAGAAATATTTAAATCATTGTGTTGATTTAACATTTGACAAAACAAACAGGATCAATAAATCATTCACAGGTCATCTGTGGCATTTAAATGATTCAAATGTAAATTATCATTAAGAATTAAACGTGCAGATATTGTGTCCACAAACGATTCTTACTGTGTGACGAAAAACCTGGAAGAACCAGAATCCAAATGTTTCTGGACAGGATCAATCAAACCAGCTCACTTAGTTAACAGACTGTTGAGAATCTAAAGAAAAACATCCTGAGTGAAGACGAGCAAAAACCAGAGGACGACTCAAAATCCATAAGAAACCGATTTCAGCTGCTTCTCCAGGATGATACAGGACTGCTTGACAGATCTGAGAACAGTTTTACATACAGAGACATAAATGGACTTGGTTTGCAAAGAAGAATCTAACTGGAACACAGATGTTTTTCATGATTGATTTTAACAAGTCTTTATTTTTGCAGTTTATGTATGAATAATTCACTTGCATGTGTAAAACTCAGAAAATGTGATTAAATATACATTAATACTGAATATTATTCATGTGTCAAGAGTGATGTCAGTTATAATTATCAGTTATCAACATGGCTTAAAATTTCAAATCATATCTAACAGACATATATTCAAATATATAATGAATATTGAGACAGAGAGTAAGAATATAAATCATTTACCATGTATTCCTTATAAATATAATATTGTGTCCCCAAAATATATTAGATAGTTTTTATAGACTGGAGATTTTTTGTCTTCAGGACTGTAAACCTGACAACAACAACAGGAATCACAACATGATTTCTGGTTTACAGCTGACACAGAAACGCTGAGGAGTTCAGCTTCACTCCATAACCGAATCCAGGATACAGAGGTTCAGTGAACGTGGTGTTGAAGGTGTGGAGGTGGATCAGTGTGTCAGAGGAGACGCTGTAGAAGGACAGAGAGCCAGCAGGACAGTCCACATACACCGCTACTCTACCAGAGACAGAGGAGGAGGAGGAGGAGGAGGACGGGACAGGAATGAGTGTCCCACTGTTATTGTGCCAGGCATTGTAACCCCCATCAGTGCAGGTCAGACTCCAGGACTGATGGTTCCCTCCGAACTTGGATCCATCACTGTCTCCACTCCTCCTGATTCCTCTGTAACTGATGGCCACATACACCTTCCCAGTCCACTCCACCTCCCAGTAACAGCGACCAGTCAGACCGTTCTCACACAGCACCTGAGGCCAGTAGACGAATCTCTCCCGGTGGTCAGGATACGGATGCTCCTTTCTCAGATCAGTCACCTTTTTGTTGTTTTCAGACAGTTGGAGGAACTTGTGCGCCGAGTTTGGGTCCAGAGTGAGTTCACAGAAATCTGATGCAGAGAACAACAGAGAACGTTTTTAATGTTATCGACTAGATAATACAGGAAGTGAAAGTTGATAATAAAAATGAACATCTGGTGTTTCATTGACTTTCATTAGTCTACTCTTGAACAAGTTTAAATAATCTATTAACTTTGAGTGAACTGTTGTTGCTCGTTGTTGGATTATTAATATTTAATTGGCCTCCAGTAAATGTTCATTTTTATTTCTGATGAATACAGGAGTTTTCTAGGTTTTCGTTTGAATGAATGAAACCAAAACACACTTACACTTCCTCAGACCTGGTTTTGACCATCGGACTCCAGCAGGCTCCACCCTGAAAGAAGGAGGAGGAGTTTAACAAAAAGAGAAGATAAACAAGCAGGTTCTCTTCGTTACGCTCAGTGTGTCCACGTCCCTTCATACCTGAGAGTCTTCAGTCTCCAGTGTGGATCCTTTAGTCCAGCAGACAGAAGCTGGACTCCTGAGTCTCCTGGATGATTGTAGCTCAGGTCCAGCTCTCTCAGATGGGAGGGGTTGGAGCTCAGAGCTGAGGCCAGAGAAGCACAGCCTTCCTCTGTGATCAGACAACCTGACAGGCTGCAAACACACAAAACAACACGTCACTTAATCTGAAGATGCTGTGAGGGTTGAGGAAGACACTGATATTCAATGTCCCTCATGAGAGAGAGATATTTATATTTAACACACAGCAGATTATAGTTTAAGGAAGCAGCTCGAGTCATTGAAGACAAACTGTGACTTGATCTGACCTGAGAGTTTCCAGAGTACAGTTTGGACTCTTCAGTCCATCAGACACCAGCTTCAGTCCTGAATCCTGCAGGTTGTTGTTACTCAGGTCCAGGTCTCTCAGACTAGAGGACTGTGAGCTGAGAACTGAGGACAGAGCTTCACAGCTTCTCTCTGACAGGTTACAGCCACTCAACCTGGAGAGACAACAGTCAGGAAACAGTTAATAAGAGTTTTCCATGTGAAAGACTGCAGTATATTTATTGATGAATAAATCTCACTTACAGAACTTTCTTGGAGGCTTTGACCACTGGCAGCAGCCTCAGAAGAGCCTCCTCTGAAGCAGAGAACTTCTTCAGGTCAAACACGTCCAGATCTTTTTCTGATGACAGTAAGATGAAGACCAGAGCTGACCACTGAGCAGGAGACAGTTTATCTGTGGACAGACGTCCTGAACTCAGGGACTGTTGGATCTGATCAACCAGAGAACGATCATTCAGTTCATTCAGACAGTGGAACAGATTGATGCTTCTCTCTGCAGACAGATCCTCATTGATCTTCTTCTTGATGTACTCAGCTGTTTCCTGATTGGTTTTTGAGTCACTTCCTGTCTTTGTCAGCAAACCTCGTAGGAGAGTCTGATTAGTCTGCAGTGAAAGACCCAGGAGGAAGCGGAGGAACAAGTCCAGGTGTCCATTAGGACTCTGTAAGGCCTGGTCCACAGCAGTCTGGTAGAAGTGTGTCACTGCACATTCATGGTAGATTGATAGTTCTTCTGACAGCAGATTGACTCCAGAGTTGATGAATGTCAGATGGACATGAAGAGCAGCCAGAAACTCCTGAACACTCAGATGGACGAAGCAGAACACCTTGTCCTGGTACAGTCCTCTCTCCTCTTTAAAGATCTGTGTGAACACTCCTGAGTACACTGAGGCTGCTCTGATATCGATGCCACACTCTGTCAGGTCTGATTCATAGAAGATCAGGTTTCCTTTCTGCAGCTGATCAAAAGCCAGTTTTCCCAGAGACTCAATCATCTTCCTGCTCTCTGGACTCCAGTGTGGATCTGTCTCAGCTCCTCCATCATACTTGACGTTCTTCAGTTTGGACTGAACCACCAGGAAGTGGATGTACATCTCAGTCAGGGTCTTGGGCAGCTCTCCTCCCTCTCTGGTCTTCAACACGTCCTCCAGAACTGTAGCAGTGATCCAGCAGAAGACTGGGATGTGACACATGATGTGGAGGCTTCGTGATGTCTTGATGTGGGAGATGATTCTGCTGCTCTGCTCCTCATCTCTGAATCTCTTCCTGAAGTAGTCCTCCTTCTGTGGGTCAGTGAACCCTCTGACCTCTGTCACCATGTCAACACACCCAGGAGGGATCTGATTGGCTGCTGCAGGTCGTGTGGTTATCCAGAGGCGAGCAGAGGGAAGCAGATTCCCCCTGATGAGGTTTGTCAGCAGCACATCCACTGAGGTGGACTCTTTAACATCAGTCAGGATTTTAGTTTTGTTGAAGTCCAGAGGAAGTCGACACTCATCCAGACCATCAAAGATGAACACAACCTGGAACTCTTCAAACCTGCAGATTCCTGCTTCTTTGGTTTCAGTGAAGAAGAGATGAACAAGTTCCACCAAACTGAACTTTTCTTCTTTCAGCACATTCAGCTCTCTGAAAGTGAATGGAAACATGAACTGTATGTCCTGGTTGGTTTTGTCTTCAGTCCAGTCCAGAGTGAACTTCTGTGTTAAGACTGTTTTCCCGATGCCAGCCACTCCCTTTGTCATCACTGTTCTGATTGGTTCATCTCTTCCAGGTAAAGGTCTAAAGATGTCTTCTTGTTTGATTGTTGTTTCTGGTCTGTCTGGTTTCCTGGATGCTGTTTCAATCTGTCTGACCTCATGGTCTTTATTGACCTCTGCAGTCCCTCCCTCTGTGATGTAGAGCTCTGTGTAGATCTGGTTCAGAAGGGTTTTCTGTCCTGGTTTAGCGACCCCCTCAAACACACACTGGAACTTCTTCTTCAGGTTAGATTTGAGGTGAACTTGGCACATGTCAGGAGATTCTGAAAGAACAAGTAACATCATTCAGTATAATCTCAAATGACCACATCAGAAAAGGAATAACAAAATAAAGTGTATTGTTGTAAATATCTGGTTCCTCAGAGAATCGTCTCTTATGTGGGTTTTGAGAATTTCACAGTATTCTACTTCCTGCTTCCAGAAAGTAAATAAATGTCAAACACGGTGTTGAATTTGACAGAGGTTACAAACACTTCCTTTGAGTACAGAACTTTTTGTGCATTAGGACTAATGTGTCAGACGACTAAACATCATCCTACTGAAGTCTGATGGTTTTTGGTTGACGCTTGAGAAATTTAAAGTCTAATATTTACGATGACGACTAAAAATCCTGACACATGACACTGCAGTGGTCGTTCAATCTTCAGATAAATCCTCTTACTGCTCTGCAGACGGTCAGCCAGCTCCTCCTGCTTCATCGTCCTCAGGAAGTGCAGTGTGATCTTCAGAAATGCCTCTCTGCTGCTCTTCCTCTGCTCTTCATCCTCATCCTCACTCTCACTCTCTAAGCACTCTGGGTAGTCTGAACTCAGAACCTTCTGGATGCTCCTCAGCTCATGCCTCATAAAAGTGACAATGTTTTCCTCGAGTAGCTGGAATAGAATTCGTGAATTACACATTTGGACATTTGGAGTCATAGTTGCAGCCACAGTCTTAGTTTCTCAAAGTAAAGTCCTGGCTAATGTTTTCACATTTCTCATATCATGGACAGAATTTGTTGGACGTGCACAGACCTTAAAGATGGACTCTAGATGTGTCTGATGCTGGTTGGCAGACTGACCACTGTTAACCTCTGAACTCTCCTGGTCGACTCTGAGGAGGAATCTTTGAGAATTAACTCACACAAGTCTTGTTATTGAAAATAACAACTTCCAACACAACAAAAACAAATCACTGACTCATCAACATGATGGATGATGTACACTTAGAAATGAACTTGGCCACTGGTGGCATAACTTAGAGAAGCAAGTTTCTGGTAAGAAGGTCATCAGTTTAATTTCCCGTTTGGGTGGGGTCAGGGGTCAGGGTTCAGGGTTAGCCTTCATTAGCAGCTAGCATCTATTAGCAATAATAAAATCAGTGTCTAATACTCCTGCAGTCATCAGGCAGCAGTCAGAACCTGTGCGAGTGGAGAAAATCAGTCATATTTTCATGTTATTAAATACTTACGTCTTTGCAGCAGAGGGATGGTCTCCTTTAAAATCAGTGAAATGATCATTTGACCAGTCGCTCTTTAAAGACACACAGCTGGGTTCAGGTCCAGGTCCAGATTCAACAGAGGCTGGTCTCCCATAGATCCTGTTAGACAGCAAAGAAAAATTCACTTTTCAGTCTTCAGACACAGAAGCTGCTGGAGAAACTAGCTGACATGGCATCTCTTTTATTATGAGGACATATTTCAAAAGTTCAGACGTGTTTGAAGAACGTTCAGTGTTCAGAACTGGAATAATAAATATAAAATATATATTAAACTTTGTCTAAAGTATATCAGGTATCACAATAGACATGTTAATGACTCATTATAAATAATTAATCAATTAGCTGCTGTTCAGAATTTAACCAATCAAAAATGTATTCATTGACTGAGCAGAGATATTATTTTGTCTGGCGGAGAAATTTGTTGAATAAGGAAACTTAAAATGGGGGAAAAAAAACAAGACACAAACTTAATGTGTGATTAATTATTTGTCAGTTATTCAATTTTTAGTGCTTTCAAGTATTGATGATGGAAAATGCTCAACATTTGTAACCGTACTTCTCACGCCGCTGCTGTCTGACATGATTTACAGATTATTGTTTTCTGCTGATCTGACTTGTTAAACTGAAGTCTTGTCCATATAAAGACAGATGCACCAGTCTTTTTTCCAGCCTCATGTCCTCTTCACTGTCTGCACTGCAGTGAACTGTTAGAAACATGGAGTCAGCTGAGAGACGGCGGTGCAGACACTGAACCGACTGAAAGAAAGAAAGATGAAGACACTGTCTGCTGTCTCTCATCCACTACAAACATGATGAAGTGTTTTCTACATGGTTTGCTGGTTGAAGATGATGACGACAAATCCTGATCAAAGCTATGATCTATTCATTTCTGCATAAAATATTGGAAAACGACTAAAAATGACTAAAATATCAGACAAAACTGGACTAAACCAGGTCCAATACTAAACTGAAAGGTTGAAGACTGGTTATACTGGTTATACTGGTTATACTGGGCAGCTTTTAGACATGAGAATATAAATGAATGTGAAGAACAACGGTCAAAATAAACATAGAGGTCTTTAAGAGATCTGGATATATTAAGAGTTAAAACATGAATCAGTCGTATTTTAATGTTGTTAACAGTTTACCTCTTTGAAGCAGAGGATTGTTGTCCTTTAAAGAAAATGACATTATCCTTTGACCAGTCACTCCTGAGGGACACACAGCTGGGTTCAGGTCCAGATCCAGGTCCAGGTCCAGGTCCAGGTCCAGGTCCAGCAGATCGTGGTCTCTGATGGATCCTGATGAAATGAATTGATCATGAACACACACAGAGCTTTGAGTGATCTGAGTGCTGATCTGTGACATGCAGAAGAGTGATGGACAGTTAGAGATCTTCATCTCACCTCTGAGCTTCATCTTCATCACACAGAGTGGTTTTAGAGGGAGGGACTCCCTCCTCTCTGTCCTCACACTGACTCATGCTGCTGGACTCACATCAGCTCACACACACTTTGATCTGCAGAGGAAACACAAATCATTCATGTGCACATCAGCTGAAATCATCTTTACATCATTTCTCCTGTAAAAACATCAGCTGCTCCTCCTCTGATTGGCTCTTATTCTCTGCTTCATATCAGTGTCACTTGAATGCAGTCAGACAGCAGTGTGAGGAAGAGGAAGCTGCTCTTCTTCTACTGTCACTCCACTAGATGGCGTCATGGAGCTGCAGCTACAAATGTTCTACAGGTTCTACATGTTCTCTGTCATGACTCATTCAAGACGTTCCACTGTTCATTCAAGTCCTGCACCACCCTGTGGGACTTATTTTCTAATAATGACCTGCTCACATGATTTTATTGATCATCCAGTCTGTGATCAGAACTACATCCACATCAACTGACTGTAATTCACAAACAACACACCTTACAATCCCCTAACTGACCAATCACAATCCAGCATTTAACAAGGCAGCGTGTTAAATGTTCCACATGTTCTAGATTCCCACTGTTCTACACATTTTACTGCATCTGTGAATTATTCTGGAACTGAAACCTGCAGACTACACTGATGCTGCACATGTTCTAGTGAGTGTATGTGTTCCTATGTGCTCATGTTCTGTGAAATCCTGTCACAATAAAGCTGAGCCTTGATGAGGAACCCAAAGTCCACAGAGGCAGAGCGACTCTTTGACTGTCCAATAAAAAAACATGAACCTTGAATTCAGACAAAGTCACGTGACAACAAGAAATATTATATGTTATCTCTGAGAACAAAGTTCATCATAACAGGTTCTGTCACTGTTCTGTTATTATATTTCTGTCAAACAGTGAATCAGATTTTAGAAACTGATCGTCTGAGTTTTCTTTTGCAGATTCTTTTTGGTAACAAAACATAAAGTCAGATGTCTCCCTCTGAGATGTAGTGCAGTGGAAGTAGAGAGTAACAGAAATACTTGAGTAAATGTACTTAGTTATTTTCCACCACTGAAAGTTACAAAAACTGACAGATCCTTTCAAAATAAATGCCCACCGAGAAAATAATTAAAACTTTAGTTTAAAGGAAATCTCTTTGATTGGATTATTGACAAAGAAAAGACTCTGTTTGTTTAATTATGTATTTTAAAGATGAATCGACTCAAAAGAAAGAATTACTTCATTACATTTTTGATTGTCTTTCCAGTGTGTCAGTTTTTGATCATCAATATGATCTGATAATCAATCTATTAACTGATGCAAAGTTCTTCTGACAGATGAGGTTTCTTAAACAAGTTCTCCATTTTGTGTTGGACCCGACATAGAACACAGAACCCGGTGAACAAAATGCATTTCATGTGTATTTAACATGTTTTAACACGTTTTTTTTGGTATAAGAAGAAGGTTTGATTCTGAAGAAATCCAAAAGTGTTTGGATTAGATTTTTTTTTTTTGATTCCTTGGATTACATTACTAATTACAAAAATCTGTCATGTAATTTGTATTCAGTAACTGAGTACATGTGTAAGTTAATCTGAGCCCGACTTGTTTCTGACAGTCCATCATTTACAGTTTAACACTGAGACTTTGGACAAATGAAGACTGAAGCAGCAGATTTTTACTGTTTCTACTGAAACTAAACTAACGACATGCTGAGTGAAACATTTTAAAACTTTACCTTAGCTGGAGATTCACACGGAGAAAAATAACTGTGACACGTTGAGACAGAATGAACCTTTAACCAGGAAACAGACAGAGAGACGTGTGTTAAATATTAATCATCTCTATTAACAGTCAGTGAAATCAGTCGTGATAAAGTTGAATGACAGCATATAAAGATCGAACAGCTGGATGTTGAGGATATGATCATTTGTTGTTTTGGCTTCCAGAAAGCAGCTTTAGTGATTTTTAAAACCACTTTTACTTTAATCAGCCCCTCCAGGACTTTTCTCACAAACTGCAGACACTGTTCTCAGCTGTGGTTCAAAACGGAACATCATTTCTGCTAAAGAGGGAAAGAAGAGACGTTTGTTTCTAACCAATCATACGTGTCACAGCAGGAAGTGGTTCTATAGAGACAGAAGAAATAGATCTTCACCACACAACATACAGCTCTGTGGTTCTCAAAGTTCCAAAAATTAATAAATGATCGACAAAAAATAAAAAACAAAGACAGACACAGAAGAAAGAAGGGGGATCAAGCTGCTCAAGTATTTTTAAAAAAGGAAATAAATGATGATAATGACTAAAATCTGAGTTGTATGAGAGATTTACAGCTTACAGAAGAAACCATGAAGAGACGTCACTGTCTTAAATTTATTGTCTGAACCACAATGTAAATCTGAGTTTCTCTACTTTCAAGTGCTGTACGACATCTTTCAGCCATAAAACAGGAGGCTGAGGGTTTTTACACTTCAGGAGAACCAATCTGTGTGCTGAGAACATTAGAACCGTCTGATTGGCTCCCTGAAGAGGACAAGCCTCTCCTGAAACATCCAATATGGTGCTCAAAGGATCTGGTTCTACCACCTGTCCAACAACATCAGCAAGAGTCTGGAAAATACAGTCACCAGCCACATTATTAGGCACATCCATTCAACTGCTCGTTAACTAATCAGCCAATCACATGGCAGCAACTCAATACATTTAGGCAGACATGGTCAAGACGACCTGCTGCAGTTCAAACCGAGCATCATCACCTTGAAATCAGAGACACGGAGACATAGATTGTCTTTCTTATGGTTTATTCTTTGCAGAGAAGGTCAACAGTTATGCAGAGTGCAGGCAGTCTGCAGAAACGTGACAGTGAGACAGGATGTGGTAGAGCTTATCTTATGGTAGAAGGAGTGAGCTACAGTTGTAAGTTACTTTTCTAGAAAAGGAAATGAGGCTTTGTCAGGTTCAAGCCAGTTCTGCGGTTACATAAAGACAGACAGACAGAAAGGTTATATAAGGGTCAGACTGCACTATGCATGAACTTTTACAGCTGAATACAAAAGTATAAAAGGTGACACAAGGGTCAGAATAACAGATTTCTCATTACAGTACCCAGGAACAAACAAATGTTAGCTACAAAAGCACACATTAATGTTAGCTACACAGATTAAATGCTACCTCAACAGCTGCTGGATATTGACAGATGTGAATCAGGTGTGTGATCAGCGCTTTGACATCAGTTTGGCAGGTAAAAGGTCACATGACAGAAGGTCCAAGTCACAGTTGAATGATCACAGCGTCCATCTTTAAAGGACAGGAAGTGGAACAAGTTTACAACGTGAACCATGAATCTTTGACGTCACTTTGAATCAGTTTGGACAAAGTTCATTGATGAGCTGAAAGATTGATGAGACTGTGATCCTGTACAGACTCAACTGATCTGTCTGTGACAGGAGGACACTGTCTGTCCTACAAAGGACGCTGTCTGTCCTACAGAGGACACTGTCTGTCCTCTGTAGGACACAGAGACAATGAGGAACCAGACCAGAAGAACCCAAATCCAGGAGAAAGAGGTTCAGTGAATGTGGTTTTGAAGGTGTGGAGGTGGATCAGTGTGTCAGAGGAGACTCTGTAGAAGGACAGAGAGCCAGCAGGACAGTCCACATACACTGCTACTCTGTGAGAGACAGAGGAGGAGGAGGAGGAGGAGGAGGAGGAGGAGGAGGAGATGGGTGATTTTCTGTTATTGTGAATAACAGAGAAACCATCATCATCATCATCAGAGCAGCTCAGACTCCAGGACTGATCATTCCGTCCAAACACACAGTCTGTATCACGTCCTTCCCTCCTGATTCGTCTGTAACTCACTGATATATCAACTCTTCCTCTCCACTCGACCTCCCAGTAACAGCGACCAGTCAGACCAGTACTACACAGCAGCTGACGACACCAGTTATCAAATCTGTCTGGATGATCAGGATACGACTGAGGCTCCTTCACGTCTGTCATCGTCCTGTTGTCATCAGACAGTTTGATGTTTCTGTTCACTGTGTTTGTGTCGACTGTGAGTTCACAGGAATCTGATGGAGAGAAGGAGACACAACACAGCTGCAGTTATTGATGGATCATGTGTTTGATGATGACATCACAGATGTGAATGATGATGTTTTCACACTTACACTTCCTCAGACCTGGTCTCAACCATCGGACTCCAGCAGGCTCCACCCTGAAAGAAGGAGGAGGAGTTTAACAAAAAGAGAAGATAAACAAGCAGGTTCTCTTCGTTACGCTCAGTGTGTCCACGTCCCTTCATACCTGAGAGTCTCCAGTTTCCAACGTGGATCCTTTAGTCCAGCAGACAGAAGCTGGACTCCTGAGTCTCCTGGATGATTGTAGCTCAGGTCCAGCTCTCTCAGATGGGAGGGGTTGGAGCTCAGAGCTGAGGCCAGAGAAGCACAGCCTTCCTCTGTGATCAGACAACCTGACAGGCTGCAAACACACAAAACAACACACATGATCACATGATCACATCATCTGAGGCTCCTGCTGTCAGTCAAAGACAAGAAGAAACAGCCTCCAAAGACTTCATCAACCTCCCTGCATGTCTTTGTTTTTCTTCAGGTACATTTTGATCCAGATACAAATTAAGAATAAATCTTTAAAATCATCATTGAAGTTTAGTTAAAGTTCCTGTAATGAATCATATTAACAGACACAATCCTGCACAGATTAGTTGTTGGGTTGATGAATCCTGACCTGAGAGTTTCCAGAGTACAGTTTGGACTCTTCAGTCCATCAGACACCAGCTTCAGTCCTGAATCCTGCAGGTTGTTGTTACTCAGGTCCAGGTCTCTCAGACTAGAGGACTGTGAGCTGAGAACTGAGGACAGAGCTTCACAGTTTCTCTCTGACAGGTTACAGTCACTCAGTCTGAGGAGGAAATAATAAGGAAAGAAGTAACTGAGTTGAGTCTGGACTTTTGGAGACAGACTCTATAATCTCTTCATAACTCAGGTTCAAATCCTCAACATGTTGGAGACGTGGAGAGCGATCATGACTGTAAATAAAGATCATCTGACCTGAGAGTTTCCAGTTTCCAGTGTGGACTCTCCAGTCCACGAGACACCAGCTTCAGTCCTGAATCCTGCAGGTTGTTGTTACTCAGGTCCAGGTCTTTCAGACTAGAGGACTGTGAGCTGAGAACTGAGGACAGAGCTTCAAAGCTTCTCTCTGACAGGTTACAGACACTCAGTCTGAAAAAAAAAACAAAAAACAAGTAACTGAGTTGAGTTTGGGTGAAGTAAGACCTACAGTGTATATAGTCTCTTCACAAAACAAGTTAAAATCCTGTTTTACTCTAAACATGCTGGACACAAGTAATCATGACTGAACCATTGATTGTAAATAAAGATGGACGGCGTAACTCCACTTCCTCCAACTGTACAACAATGAAGCCAAACTATCTGATCAGTAAAATGAAGACTTGAAAATATATCAGTGTGAGAAAAACTACCTAAAGTGACAGAAAACATCTTTGAGAAACATTTGTTAGATGAGTACTTTGATTTTTCATTTGGTCCATGTCCCATTTGTTCACATGGAAGGGGCGGGGTTTATGACCTCTACTGCAACCAGCCACCAGGGGGCGATACAGATATTTTTTAGTGAACTGTCATCTCATCCATCTTCATACAGTCAATGGAAAAAACTGGCATCCCATAATGGAAATGATTTGATATTAAAACATAAATAAGATTCTCCATCTCAGTCAGAGTTCATATTTTGTGCAAAATAATTTGTGAAACTAAAAAACAACAAAATACACTGAACCGACTTTCTGTTCTGTTGAATTTGAGACTGAAACTAAAACATCTTGATGGTGTGTCAAATAAAAGGAAGTAAAGATTTAAAGAAATAAATAATAAAGACAAACTGTGACTTGATCTGACCTGAGAGTTTCCAGAGTACAGTTTGGACTCTCCAGTCCTTCAGACAGAAAGTCCACTCCTGAATCCTGCAGGTTGTTGTTACTCAGGTCCAGGTCTCTCAGACTAGAGGACTGTGAGCTGAGAACTGAGGACAGAGCTTCACAGCTTCTCTCTGACAGGTTACAGCCACTCAACCTGGAGAGACAACAGTCAGGAAACAGTTAATAAGAGTTTTCCATGTGAAAGACTGCAGTATATTTATTGATGAATAAATCTCACTTACAGAACTTTCTTGGAGGCTTTGACCACTGGCAGCAGCCTCAGAAGAGCCTCCTCTGAAGCAGAGAACTTCTTCAGGTCAAACACGTCCAGATCTTTTTCTGATGACAGTAAGATGAAGACCAGAGCTGACCACTGAGCAGGAGACAGATAATTTGTGGACAGACGTCCTGAACTCAGGTACTGTTGGATCTGTTCCACCAGAGAACGATCATTCAGTTCATTCAGACAGTGGAACAGATTGATGCTTCTCTCTGCAGACAGATCCTCATTGATCCTCTTCTTGATGTACTTCACTGCTACCTGATTGGTTTTTGAGTCACTTCCTGTGTTTGTCAGCAAACCTCGTAGGAGATTCTGGTTGGCCTGCAGTGAAAGACCCAGGAGGAAGCGGAGGAACAAGTCCAGGTGTCCATTAGGACTCTGTAAGGCCTGGTCCACAGCAGTCTGGTAGAAGTGTGTCTCTGGAGATTCATATTTTCTTCTTTTAAAACTCTGAGATGCTGATAGTTCTTCTGACAGCAGATTGACTCCAGAGTTGATGAATGTCAGATGGACATGAAGAGCAGCCAGAAACTCCTGAACACTCAGATGGACGAAGCAGAACACCTTGTCCTGGTACAGTCCTCTCTCCTCTTTAAAGATCTGTGTGAACACTCCTGAGTACACTGAGGCTGCTGTGATATCGATGCCACACTCTGTCAGGTCTGATTCATAGAAGATCAGGTTTCCTTTCTGCAGCTGATCAAAAGCCAGTTTTCCCAGAGACTCAATCATCTTCCTGTTCTCTGGATTACAGAGTGGATCTGTCTCAGATCCTCCATCATACTTGACGTTCTTCAGTTTGGACTGAACCACCAGGAAGTGGATGTACATCTCAGTCAGGGTCTTGGGCAGCTCTCCTCCCTCTCTGGTCTTCAACACGTCCTTCAGAACTGTAGCAGTGATCCAGCAGAAGACTGGGATGTGACACATGATGTGGAGGCTTCGTGATGTCTTGATGTGGGAGATGATTCTGCTGGTCTGCTCCTCATCTCTGAATCTCTTCCTGAAGTAGTCCTCCTTCTGTGGGTCAGTGAACCCTCTGATCTCTGTCACCCTGTCAACATACTCAGGAGGGATCTGATTGGCTGCTGCAGGTCGTGTGGTTATCCAGAGGCGAGCAGAGGGAAGCAGTTTCCCCCTGATGAGGTTTGTCAGCAGCACATCCACTGAGGTGGATTTTGTAGCATCAGTCAGGATTTTAGTTTTGTTGAAGTCCAGAGGAAGTCGACACTCATCCAGACCATCAAAGATGAACACAACCTGGAACTCTTCAAACCTGCAGATTCCTGCTTCTTTGGTTTCAGTAAAGAAGTCATGAACAAGTTCCACCAAACTGAACTTTTCTTCTTTCAGCACATTCAGCTCTCTGAAAGTGAATGGAAACATGAACTGTATGTCCTGGTTGGTTTTGTCTTCAGTCCAGTCCAGAGTGAACTTCTGTGTTAAGACTGTTTTCCCGATGCCAGCCACTCCCTTTGTCATCACTGTTCTGATTGGTTCATCTCTTCCAGGTAAAGGTCTAAAGATGTCTTCTTGTCTGATTGTTGTTTCTGGTCTGTCTGGTTTCCTGGATGCTGTTTCAATCTGTCTGACCTCATGGTCTTTATTGACGTCTGCAGTCTCTCCCTCTGTGATGTAGAGCTCTGTGTAGATCTGGTTCAAAAGAGTTTTCTGTCCTGCTTTAGCGACCCCCTCAAACACACGCTGGAACTTCTTCTTCAGGTTAGATTTAAGTTTACGTTGACAAACATCAACAAGATCACCTGAACAAACACACAACAAAGATCATCATCATCAGGGCTGTAGTGAAGACTTCGAAGATTTGCTCATTGGTGGTGGTTTAGTATTCATGGTCTTCCAACAGTAACAGAAGTGTTTGACTAAATTTTAACATCTGATGCCCTCGTGTTTAACAAAAACACAGCAAACACTGCCCTCTTGATGGCTCCATTTTAGATAAAACAGGATAAATGCCCTTATTTCCAGAGGACAAAACATGAGAAAGTGTCCCTGATGTCCTTTCTGTAGTAGTGTAGTGGGTGGAGTACTTTAAGTCAGATGATAAAGTAGCGCCCCTGCCTTTTTTTTTTTTTTTTTTTTTTTTTTTATCTTTTTCAGCCCTGCCCTGCCATCAGGAGCTGATAGTGACCCCTGAGAGCAACAAGACCAGTGGTGCTGACAACAAAAGGCAAAAGAAAACAGCTTCCTGCAGCAACACAACAATCAGACTTTAGTTTATAGATGTGTAACGTTTCCTGACAGCCACATCCAGAAGAAAAGCAGAACTTCTGTTACTGTCTACAGCAGCCAAGAGACAAATATTCAGGACCTTTGAAAATGTATTTAAGATGTTTTAATACCTTCCAGGACCTTTGCTTTCACTCAGTTCTAATGAAGTCACAGTCTGTCTCACAGAGTAAAACCCTTTTCACACAGAGATCCTGTAATGTCATCACAATGAAGACTCGACTGTACATCACCTCTGTTTCCTGTTTACTGTGTAAAAGAGGACAGAGCAGCTTCACCTTCTCTCTGAGCTGAAGAGGATCCTTTGTTCTCTGAAGTCCCTCCAACATCTCTGACATCCGCTGACACAGAGAGAGATTATGAATTACTTATTATTGATCATTAAGTTGCTTGATCGGAATCATCCACACTATAAAGTAGTACAGTAACATTTGAACTCCTCTGTGGATAAATGATCATAAACAGCAACAGCTCTAAAACAAAAAGGACGTACTGTTACTTTTTCATTGACTGACATGCAAACACTGCTTACAGTCAGCATGTGTATTACTCTGCTACTGATCCAACAGTTAGTCAAAAGCTCCTTTAATGTTTAAAGACAACCCTAAACTTTAACTTTATCCACACTGCACTTAAAGCTGCACTCACACAGGAAGAAAACCCACAATGCACCACAGTTCAGTTAAAAAAATGGATGGATGGATGAAATACGTCAGTTGGGTTAAATTGTTTTGAAAATGCACCTGGCTTTGAATTATCTCTATCTGTAGTCATCACTATAGTAATGTAATGTGATTACCATGGCAACAAAGGGAGTTACGAAGCTTCAAAGCAGTTGGTATCCCTCTGTGTGTCGCTGGTATCAACTCACTATTTTTACCCTGATAACAGACATAAATAAAGTGTGACTGACCTTGTGGTCCTGAGCTGGTCTCTGAGAGTATCTGGACCAGGTCATTCCTCTGCATCATCTCTAAAACCTTCTTGGTGACCTTCAAAGCTCCATCAAGTTTAAAGGTTCCCACCATCAGATCCACTGTTTTGTGTCTCACTGCATTCTCCAGCTCGCACTCTTTGATGGGTGAGAAGCCTTCCAGGACATCAGGCAGCTTCAGAAGCCATTTAAACGTCTCGAATTCATCGTCTCTTAAATCCTTCAGAATGCGAAAAAGGTCCAGTGCCGCCATTTTGTCTCCCCGCTAGAGTCAGGTAGTTTTTTTTTACTTACAGTAAAACTGTAACACAAACATATGAGAGCAGCAACATGAGTTCTGATTGGCTGACAGAGGAGCTGTGTATCTGTGTGCAGAGTCTGGTCAGTTAGAGCTGGACTCGGTGTCATTCTGAGGCGGGACACTGGTGACACTTCTTTCAATTCAAGAGAGTCACGTTTGAGTCAAAGCGCCACAACACTGAACTGTAAATGATGAACGCAGGATGCTGATGAACTGAACTGAAATAAAGGCTGTGCTGCTGTTTTAACCTGTTTTCAGACAGCGGGAGAGCAGCGGCTCGTCTCTGCCTCGTCCACAGGCTGATTCAGTCATCAATAATGATGCTACACAGGAAGAACAACTCTGTGTTCCGTGTTTAAATGAAGAATGAAGCGGCAGATTTTTACTGTTTCTACTGAAACTAAACTAACGACATGTTGAGTTAAACGAGTCAAACATTTCAAACTTGTTACTTTACCTTCAGCTGGAGATTCACACGGAGAAAAATAACTGCGACACAACTTTTAGAGGAAGTGAAAGTAAAAGTTTGAACAGCAAACACCCGGAGAGAACAAAAGACTTCAAGGATGGCTGCACATGTTGCTCCAAATCCTGTATGTACCTTTCAGCATTCAGGCTCCTTCGCAGATTCAGCTTTATTGATTTGATAAATAAAAACATAAATATTGTTTTTATATTGTTGTTTTTACAGATGATCAGAAATACCTGCAGACTCATTTCAACGAGGCGTCTGCACTTTAATGAGCTGCATCAGTTTCTGATTTAGAAAAGTCTGTGATCTGTTTCTTGATTATCACAACTGTTCCTGCTGCTTCATGATACTTTGAAAAACAGATATTTTCCTCAAATGTTAATATGCATGATCACTGGTAAACAAATAAGTTCACTTCAGTTTTTCACACAAATGGAACGACAGACTTTAAACCTGAATAACGTAGAAGGACTCAAAAAATGGAGGCAATCAGTTGAAACAATTTTTTTTAAGTTGATAAACTCAAAAGTTGGATGCTATCAGAATTTAAATATATTTTATGTTACATCTTTCATTAGATTTAAATTAAAATAAGTGAAAAGTGACAATGAAAAATGAAGCGGCAGATTTTTACTGTTTCTACTGAAACTAAACTAACGACATGTCGAGTTAAACGAGTCAAACATTTCAAACTTGTTACTTTACCTTCAGCTGGAGATTCACATGGAGAAAAATAACTGCGACTCAACGTTCAGACAGAATGAACCTTTAAAAAAGAAACAGAGAAACGTGTGAGTGTTTAATATTGATCATCTGCAAAGTGACCAGAAACAAGCTGTCAGATAAATGTAGTAGAATAACAAATGTTTCCTTCTGCAAATGAAAGACAGTATTCAGATTCGTTACCGCAGTAAAAGTACAAATACAACGGACGAATACAAGATGACACGATGAGCAACGAGTCATTCGAGTGTAAAGCAGAGAAACAGGTTGCCTCCATCACCTGATAACAGAGAAAAGATGCTGCACAAGATGACAGGATGACGAAATCAACTTTAGAGAGGAAAACAAGGGTGTCGCTGCATTTTTGAAGGAGCTCCACTTCCTGTCACTGACTTCCCCTCAGTCCTAATATGGCTCTAACAGCAGATGTCACACGGAGGCCACAGGCAGAGCAGTGGGCGGGAAAAGAGCGGTGGATTTTCGTGAGACACACGTCCTTCTTCTCTTTGAGACCACCAGTTCAATCATCAGAAACACCTGCAGAAGTAATGAACTGTATCACTTCCTGATTGATAAATGTCTGTCTGTGATCTGCAGCATTGATTATTGATGCATTACCATTGTCCCTGCTAACAAAAATAAGTAAATATATTTTTTTTTTATGCACCAAGTGCATTACTGCAATGCATTGTGGGTCACACACCTCAGTGTGAGCATGGTAAATCTTCAGTTTTTCACACAAATGGAACGAGACTCACGAGAGGAAGTGACGAGGGAAAGTCAGTGTGTCACCTACAGCAGATGGACGTCGACGTGTCCTCAGGACAGGAGCGCTGGTGTAGGAAGCTAATCAATGTCCTGCTGTGGACAGAAATATTTATAATTCTTTAATGAGTCTGTTCATTTATCATTTGACCAAAGCAAAGAGGCGAATGAAAAACTCTTTGTCCACATTTGTGTGATGATTTATGTAAAAAGACATTTTCAATCAGAAAACTTTGTTGAAAGGTTTTAGTCGTGTCTGTTATTAAGTGCTGAATTTTTCTGGAACTGCTCTTTACACAGAAACTATTAAAGAAGACAAAAGTCATCAGAAATGTTGATGAGAAAGTAGAAAAGTTGGATTTGTGTGTTTGTGGATGTAGTTCAGTGAGACGCTGCTGCCGTCCAGTGGACATCAGAGAAAACATCATCACATCAGTCATAAAGGACATTTTCCAGCAGGACTTGTTTGTTCTGTTAAATCATGTTTCTGGAACTGTGGACAACAAATGTTCAAGTTTATATTTCTATGTGTTTTATATTTGTATAAGTGACCCTGAATTAGAAACAGGACATGTTGAGATATGGAGACAAAAATACTGATGACTTACATTCTTACTTTTTTATCATTCTGTCTTTGATCAAATATATTCTTTAATATACTTTTCTTTTTCTTATTTCACTTTTAACATTGAATATTTACTGTATATTGTACTGCAGTGTTTCCCTAACGTTTTTTCTGGAGACACATCTGGAGACATCTGTGCATCAAACAGTGACAGGAACAACTCATGCAGGGAAGAGAAACTGATCAAGACTTGATTTGACTCTTTTTCTTTTCCTTCACAGAAACAAATGACAAACATCAATACTAGAAGTTTACCAAAATAAAAGCAGCAGTTAACCCAGTCACATTATATTGACCTGCTAACTAATTAAAATATTCATTTTTTCTCCTTAAAGGGAAAAACAGAAATACCTCTGACGTGTTTGTGATGCAGGTCACGTGGGTTGCGTCCGGCCTCACAGGTCGAGTTAACCCACCTGGTGTGAACAGCTGACTGTCCCTAACATCTGTCCCAGCAGAAACGTCCACAGCTGGTGGACCGAGACACATTTTTACACTTTGTGTCAAAGTTAATGAAAACAACAAACGTGTCTCACCTGACTGCACTTTCACTTCAAACTGGAAAGACAACGAGTGACTAGACTTCAACACACACGATGTTTAACTGCTAAATAAAACTTCCGCCACGACTTTAAAGTATTTAAGTACTTTCACAGTATTTAAATGCTACTTTAAAGTATTTAAATACTACTTTAAAGTATTTAAATATTGTCCACCTCGACGCATCAACACAACTCTCCCCTTTATTCACGTAGGGCGGGAAACTGTCCAGCTTCCGTATTTTCTTTTTCCCCACCCACAAAGTCACCTCTGATTGGCTTAGAGTACATCACTCAGAACAGGACACTGAAAATCACAACGTAACAGAGGATCATGGGAAATGTAGTTTTTCATTTAAATTAATCCAGATCTTAAAGAAAACACATTCTCTGACATTTTTTCTCATTTATTTCCATTTTAAAAGTCCCTTCATGTGTCGACACAGACTTTGTTGTGTTTAAATTCACCTTTTAAACTCTTATTGAAATATTTTTTTGTAAATAATTAACTGTTGCTGTGTGTTTTACTCAGTTATATCAGACTGAAGCAGAAAATTAACCTCCTCTCAGTTAAATAAAGTTTTACAACTGGTACTATCAAGCACAAAAACTTCTCAGGTAGTATTTCTGAGTTTAAAATGAGTCGAATTTAAATGAGTCAATCACAATCCACATTAGACCTGATCTAAATCTGATCAACACAACAGCAACACTGCTTCATTTGTGAAGCAGGATCAAATGTCCAACACTGTAAAAACAAAAAAGTTGAGGAAAAAATAATATAAGCAATGCTTTGTTCTTCTTAAGATAAATTTGAATCTCTGAGTTTTATAAAACAATAAAAATGAATTTCAAAAATTATTGAGTAAACTTGTTGAAGTGAAAGTGAATACTAGTTAATATTTTAGTGTTTTTAATTAAAACCATTTAATTTTCAATCCCAAAATAAAAACAAATCAGCTCCACAGATCACTGTCAATCTTTTTTTTTTTTTTTGAGTTTCTAAACTTTAAAGATTGAAGTTTATCTAAAGAAGAAAAGTAAATTATCTCAACTAGGTTGATAAAACTTTCTAAAATTTATTTCAAAACTTAAAGACTTTGATGTTTTATTTTGTTGGTGACAGAAAATAAGAACAATGATCCTGTTAACTCAGCAGAAATACATTCATTTCTCATTGATGAAGTATTTAACATGTGTATATGCATGAGTCAACATAATATGATTATAGAAATGGCAGAAAAAATGATCAGGAACCTTCATTAATGCACAAATTTACTTTCCCAACTTTTATTGATCAATTTGGTCTCGATGGTTTATAATTTTTAAAACGTGTCTCCAGAAAAAAAACATTAGTGAAACACTGCAATACAATATACAGTAAATATTCAATGTTAAAAGTGAAATAAAAAAATAAAAGAATATTAAAGAATATATTTGATCAATATGTAAAGACAGAATAATAATAAAGTAAGAATGTAAGTCATCAGTGTTTTTGTCTCCAGATCTCAACATGTCCTGTTTCTAATTCAGGGTCACTTATTCAAATATAAAACACATAGAAATATAAACTTGAACATTTCTTGTCCACAGTTCCAGAAACATGATTTAACAGAACAAACAAGTCCTGCTGGAAAATGTCCTTTATGACTGATGTGATGATGTTTTCTCTGATGTCCACTGGACGGCAGCATCGTCTCACTGAACTACATCCACAAACACACAAATCCAACTTTTCTACTTTCTCATCAACATTTCTGATGACTTTTGTCTTCTTTAATAGTTTCTGTGTAAAGAGCAGTTCCAGAAAAATTCAGCACTTAATAACAGACACGACTAAAACCTTTCAACAAAGTTTTCTGATTGAAAATGTCTTTTTACATAAATCATCACACAAATGTGGACAAAGAGTTTTTCATTCTCCTCTTTGTTTTGGTCAAATGATAAATGAACAGACTCATTAAAGAATTACTAATATTTCTTGATTTGATTGTAACCAGAGTCAGAATTGAAAAGGTCACATGACAGAAGGTCCAAGTCACAGTTGAATGATCACAGCGTCCATCTTTAAAGGACAGGAAGTGGAACAAGTTTACAACGTGAACCATGAATCTTTGACGTCACTTTGAATCAGTTTGGACAAAGTTCATTGATGAGCTGAAAGATTGATGAGACTGTGATCCTCAACTGATCTGTCTGTGACAGGAGGACGCTGTCTGTCCTACAGAGGACGCCGTCTGTCCTACAGAGGACACTGTCCGTCCTACAGAGGACGCTGTCTGTCCTACAGAGGACGCTGTCTGTCCTGCAGAGGACACACAGACACTGAGGAGGGACCAGGCCACCAGAGCCCAAATCCAGGATAAAGAGTTTCAGTGAATGTGGTGTTGAAGGTGTGGAGGTGGATCAGTGTGTCAGAGGAGACTCTGTAGAAGGACAGAGAGCCAGCAGGACAGTCCACATACACTGCTACTCTGTGAGAGACAGAGGAGGAGGAGGAGGAGGAGGAGGAGGAGGAGGAGGAGGAGGAGGAGATAGATGTTCCTTTGTCATTGTGCCAGACAGAGTAACCACCATCAGAGCAGTCCAGACTCCAGGACTGATCATTGAACCCAAACACACAGTCCTTTCTGTCTCCTCTCCTGCTGGTTCGTCTGTAACTCACTGATATATAAACTCTTCCTCTCCACTCGACCTCCCAGTAACAGCGACCAGTCAGACCAGTTCTACACAGCAGCTGATGACACCAGTCATCAAATCTGTCTGGATGATCAGGATACGACTGAGGCTCCTTCACGTCTGTCATCTTCCTGTTGTCATCAGACAGTTTGATGTTTCTGTTCACTGTGTTTGTGTCGACTGTGAGTTCACAGGAATCTGATGGAGAGAAGGAGACACAACACAGCTGCAGTTATTGACGGATCATGTGTTTGATGATGACATCACAGATGTGAATGATGATGTTTTCACACTTACACTTTCTCAGACCTGGTCTCAACCATCGGACTCCAGCAGGCTCCACCCTGAAAGGAGGAGGAGGAGGTTAACAAAAAGAGAAGATAAACAAGCAGGTTCTCTTCGTTACGCTCAGTGTGTCCACGTCCCTTCATACCTGAGAGTCTCCAGTCTCCAGTGTGGATCCTTTAGTCCAGCAGACAGAAGCTGGACTCCTGAGTCTCCTGGATGATTGTAGCTCAGGTCCAGCTCTCTCAGATGGGAGGGGTTGGAGCTCAGAGCTGAGGCCAGAGAAGCACAGCCTTCCTCTGTGATCAGACAACCTGACAGGCTGCAAACACACAAAACAACACACATGATCACATGATCACATCATCTGAGGCTCCTGCTGTCAGTCAAAGACAAGAAGAAACAGCCTCCAAAGACTTCATCAACCTCCCTGCATGTCTTTGTTTTTCTTCAGGTACATTTTGATCCAGATACAAATTAAGAATAAATCTTTAAAATCATCATTGAAGTTTAGTTAAAGTTCCTGTAATGAATCATATTAACAGACACAATCCTGCACAGATTAGTTGTTGGGTTGATGAATCCTGACCTGAGACTTTCCAGAGTACAGTTTGGACTCTTCAGTCCATCAGACACCAGCTTCAGTCCTGAATCCTGCAGGTTGTTGTTACTCAGGTCCAGGTCTTTCAGACTAGAGGACTGTGATCTGAGAACTGAGGACAGAACTTCACAGCTTCTCTCTGACAGGTTACAGTCACTCAGTCTGAAGAGGAAATAATGAACAAGACAAGAAAAATCATTAGTGTTAAAATGTTGAGTGTGAACTTTTAGTGATACACATATAATACATATAAAATCTCTTTTCAGCACGTCTTCAAATCCTTTATGTTTTACTCTGAACATGTTGGAGACACGACAACAGATCATCACTGAATCACTCATTAAAAAAACATCCAGTCATTGAAATGATTTGATACTAAAACCTCCTGCAGCTCTGAGTTTAGATCTAATCTACCCACAATGCATCAGGAAGAACTGGTCAAACATCAGGCCTGAACACAAACTGAGGAATATGAATCCATTTGATTTAAACTCATTTCTATTATCATTCCAGAGTCAAATGAAGATGCAGCAAAGAAAAACATTTTTTATCTTCAACCAGTAAATCAAAGTAAAATGATTAGAACCAAGTTCCAACTGTGCAACTGAATTTGTCTTCGTCCTCCTAGACGACAACTGTAACAACAAATCTGATGAAAAGACACTAAAATACAAGATAAGAAAAACTTTATTGATCCCACACCTTCATTTTACAGCAGCTCAAAAAGTACAGCTGAAAAAAGTCTGAGTGATAATAGAATACTTATAAAATAAATATCAAATTAAAACATATAAAATATAAAGTACTACATTTATCAAACTTTACACTGAAGACTGTAAACACTTTATACACCTTTGACCTATAATAATAATAATAATAATAATAATAATAATAACTTTATTTATATAGCACCTTTAAAAACAGAGTTTACAAAGTGCTTTGACAGACAAAGTAAAAGAGCACAAGAGCAGGATACCAAGGAAAAATAACAACAGAGAGCCAAACAGGAGTAAACTAAGACTGAAGTAAAACAAGACACAAGCAAAACATAGAAAAAGCAATAAAACACAGTAAAAGAAATAAGAACAGTAAAACTAGAAAAACATGCTAAGACGCTAAGAATAAGTTAAAATGAAGAGGGCAGAGATTACAGAGACATAACATGATGTTGTCAAGTCAATATACACAATAAAGGGATGGAATAAGACAACATCAACATCACATAAAAGCAAGTCTATAAAAATGGGTTTTAAGAAGTGATTTAAAAGATCTCACTGAATCTGCAAGCCTTATCTCCTCGGGCAGGTCGTTCCAAAGTCGAGGGGCCCTGATGGAGAAAACAAGGTCACCTTTAGATTTAAGCCTCGACTTTGGAACAGCTAGGAGTTCCCTGCCCGAGGACCTAAGGCTGCGTACTGGCTCGTAGGGAGTTAACATTTCAGCTATGTAGCTAGGGGCCAGACCCAGACGGGCTTTCAAAGTGATCAGCAAAATCTTAAAATCAATTCTAAAACATACAGGAAGCCAATGGAGGGAAGCCAGGATTGGGGTGATGTGATGTGGTCTGTTAAAACCAGTAAGAAGCCTAGCTGCTGCGTTCTGAACCAGTTGGAGGCGGGAGAGTGACTTTTGGTGAATACCATACGGGAGTGAATTGCAGTAATCGAGTCTGGAGAATATGAATGAGTGAATGATTTTTTCCAGGTCAGAGTGTGGGAGCAGTGGTTTGATTCTCGAAATGGTACGTAGCTGGAGAAAACAGGACTGGACAACTTTATTGATGTGTGTTTGGAAACTGAGATCTGAATCAAAAATTACTCCAAGATTTCTGGCAGAGGAAGTGAGATTTGTGGACAGGGGGCCGAGGCTATTTGTGATGGGAATGATGGAATTTGGTGGACTGAACAATATGACTTCTGATTTAGAGTTGTTAAGTTGAAGAAAGTTCTGGGCCATCCAACAGTTTATGTCATTGAGGCAGTCTGACACAGCAGCTCGGCTTCTTGGGTCATCTGGTCTCAGGTGCAGGTATATCTGTGTGTCGTCCACATAACAATGGAAAGACACACTGTGGCACCAAATAATCTGGCCGAGCGGGAGCATATAAATAGAAAATAAAATCGGACCTAAGATAGAACCCTGCGGTACACCACAGGCAGTTTGGGTTTTGGAAGATGTGTAATTGCCTATGGTGACCGCAAAGGTTCTATCTAAAAGGTAGGAATAAAACCAGCTAAGTGCATTGTCCCTGATACCAACCCAGGTTCTGAGACAGTCAATTAGAATGGCGTGATCTACAGTGTCAAAAGCTGCACTTAGGTCTAAAAGAATTAAAACTGCGCTCTCTCCCCTGTTGGCTGCAAAAAGAAGGTCATTGGTTACTTTGAGGAGGGCTGTTTCTGTACTATGTAAAGCTCTAAAACCTGATTGAAATTTCTCAAAGAGATTGTTATGACACATAAAAGCTAAAAGCTGGGCTGAAACCACTTCTTCTAAGACTTTGACAAAAATGGAAGTTTAGAAATTGGCCTGAAATTGTTAAGAACAGATGATTCAAGACTTGGTTTCTTTAAAAGAGGTTGGACCACAGCATGTTTAAAAGAAGACTGAAAAATGCCTTGTGTTAAAGAGTTGTTAATAATCAATAAAATACTGGGTCCAACTGTGTCTAAAACCTCTTTAAGAAATCTAGTTGGCATGACATCAAGGCTGCACGTAGCTGGCTTCATATGAGAGATTATATCAGTTAAAAATGACAGTGAAATCAGTTCAAACTTGGTAAAATTACTAAAAATTTCCCTACTGGTATGTAAAATATGGTCCGGGGGGGTGATTTGTTGCCTTATGGTCTTGATTCTGTTCAAAAAGAATTTTAAAAACTCTTCACACGTCTTGCGAGGCATCAGGAAAATGACAGGGAGGGGGGGTGGTGATAGAGTCTATAACCTGAAATAGAATTCTGGGATTAGACTGATTTGCTAAAATTAAGGTTGAGTAAAAGGATGCCCTTGCTTCTTTAATTGCTTTTTGATAATTTTTCATTGCGTCTTTCCAGATTTCATAAAATACATGTAAGCCTGTTTTCTTCCATTTCCTTTCTTTTCTCCTACAGTCTCTTTTCAATTCGGCAATAGAATCATTTAGCCATGGCTGTGGTGAACCCTTGGACTTTTTGATTTTGTAAGGGGCCACAGAGTCCAGAACAGTCTGGCAGGTTTGGTTAAAAATGGAGACCAACTCCTCTGTGCTAACATTTGGATTAAAAGCAGTTAAAGAAGCAGTATTAAAAAGCTCAGAAAGGAGAAGTGGGCGTACCTCCAACATGGCGGCAGCATAGAGAGCGAGCTCCCCGACATTGATAAATAGAAAGCCCTGTAAAACTAAAAGTTAACAAAGTGTGAGATAATTTAAGAAATTCTGAAGAAGGGCGTTGAGTATGACCAGAGGAAGACAAAGAAAGCCGGCCAAAAACGTGGATTTAAACACCGATGACGATAGTGAGCAAACCAAGCTAGCAGGAGAGCTAACGCTAGCTGAACTAACAGAAGAGTCATCAGAGCAGTCGGAAGAAGTAGTGGAGTTAGCGGGAGAAACAGCTAACGTTAAGCTGAATAGAGTGAAAACTAAGCCAGTGGGACAATCGAACCTAAACGAAGAAGAAACACAACGAACCACCCAAAGCATGGCAGACCTGGGGACAGTTCTACAGGAGATAAGAGACTTTCGCCGTGAGAACCTGGAAAACATGAAGGAAATCAGAGATGACATCAGAAGGACCAACAACAGGATAGATGATGCTGAAAAACGGATTGTGGAAACGGAGGAACGTATCCAGAACATAGAAGATGCCACACGGGAGCTCTTTGAGATACAGAAACTGTTTGAGGCCAGAATGACGGATCAGGAGGGACGCTCGAGAAGGGAAAATGTCAGGATTCACGGTGTAAGAGAAGGAGCGGAGGAAAATGCTCCGTCAATGATGGCTTTTGTTGAAACTCTCCTCAGGGAGAAGCTGGAGTTACCCCAGACGTTCGAGTTGAAGATTGAAAGAGCGCACCGTGCTTTAGCCTCGCGACCTCCAAAAGACGCCCCGCCAAGGTCTATTGTAGTGAAACTTTTAAGCTTCAGAAGCAAGGAAGAACTTATTAAGATAGCGTGGCAGAAAAAGGGCTTCATGTATGAGGGGAGAAAAGTGTTCTTGGATCACGACTATGCTCCGCAGATATTGAAAAAACGAAAGGAGTATACCGAGGCAAAAAAAGTATTGAAAGAGAAGAACATTCGTTTCCAGACACCTTTCCCAGCGAAGCTTCGGGTGTTCTACGAGGGAGAAACGTGCACCTACAACACAGCGGAGGAGGCTACCAAGGACATGGTTGTCAGAGGTTTACAGGTGACGGTCATAAAACCAGCGGAGAACTAGATGGAGAAGATTGAACGATTAACGTGGAGAACAAGTCGAGCTAAGGATGGAAAAGGTCCAGGGGAGGCGAAACATGGGTATAAGCAGAAACTGCAAGCCTTCAGGAGAGCTCGAGATGGAAATGACTGATGATACATGGGACACCACGGTGATGGTCCGACTGTCTTCAGGTAATGTTAAGCGCCACTTAAGAGACACAGAGATGAGCCACAGGTGGCTCTCAAGGTTTAGACTCATACATAACATGTGGGACTTGATTTAAAAATGTTATTTCCTCGAAGCGAGTTTATAACGTCGGGAGTGCTTTTTATGGAGCCGTTTATGGACATATGGAACATGCAAATTTTAGCATTGAGGGCCCTCTGTTCCTAGGAATCAGAGGATATCCCTCAGAGCTGACTAAACAACAGGGCTCAGTTAAGGTCGTGATAAAGACCTCACTTAAGGAGGTTTTTGTGTTTTTGTATTGGATATTGTTCATTCCAAGCAATATTTTTACTTTGTTAGTCGTTCATTATTGTTTCTGTAGCAAAAGGGGGGTTGTGGAAAGGAGGAGAGGAGGTGGATACGAGAGAGGAGGTATAAAAAAATGAATGACAACAGAAAAAAACTTGATTAAAGTAGCTTCCTACAATGTAAATGGAGTACTCAACCCAATTAAGAGACGAAAGATACTAAACAAGATGAAGAAGGATGGGGTAGGTGTAATATTTTTGCAGGAAACCCACTTAACAGAGAACGAGCATGAGAAGCTCAAGAGAGACGGTTATAATCAAATATTTTCTGCATCATACAAATCAGGACATAGGAGAGGGGTGGCTATTTTAATATCAAGGAGGATTTCATTTGAGAAATTAAAAGTGATTGGAGATAAAGAGGGAAGATACATTTTGGTCAGGGGGAGACTGGAGGGAGAGTTGGTTACCCTTCTTAGCATCTATGCCCCTCCAGGCTCAGACTGGACATTTTACAGACAGATGTTTGATCTGATGACATCAGAGGTAGAAGGTACTTTGATTAGTGGAGGAGATTTAAATCAAAGACTTAACCCACAACTGGACTCCTCTGCGGGAGGGACACAAAAGACTGTTATAAGCAAAAAAATCAAGGGATTGATGTCTGAACTGGGTATTATGGATGTGTGGAGGGAACTGAACCCTACAAGTAAAGATTACACATTCTTTTCCTCGCCACACACAATATATTCAAGGATAGATTACTTTTTGATGTACAAAAAGGATAGACATAAGGTTAAAAAATGTGATATAGGAATAATGGATTTGTCAGACCATAGCCCTGTATATCTAACCTTACATCTGACAAATGAGAGGAAAACAACAATCTGGAGACTAAATTCAAATGTATTAAAAGGACAAATGAAAGACGAAATTATTAAAGAAATCCAGACATATATAGAAGAAAATGATAATGGAGAGGTGTCCCCACCCGTCCTGTGGGATGCATGTAAGGCGGTCCTGAGAGGGAAGATTATTGCCAAATCAGCATATTTAAAAAAGGTGAAACAGATTAAACTAAATGCCCTACAAACAGATTTAAAGAGGTTAGAAAGGGAACATAAAGACACATTGAATGGAAAAATAAATCAGGAAATAAAAAAAAAGAAAGCAGAAATAAATTATATTCATGCGCAGGAGACTAAAAGAAAAATTATGTTCATAAGACAAAGATACTATGAGGCTGGAAGTAAATCAACAAAATTGCTGGCTTATAAATTGAAAAAGCAACAGGCAAAAAACAGTATATATAAAATAAGAGATTTCCATAGTAAATCTATAATGTACAAAACAGAAGATATCCAAAATTGTTTTGAAAAATATTATAAGAATCTATATACCCAACCAAAAGTTAACAACAAAGCCCAGATAGATTCATTCTTAAAGAGTTTAAATTTACCTAGAGTAACGGAAGAGCAGAACAAGGATTTGATAGCAGAAATTACAGCTGAAGAAATAGATAAGGCAATAACAAATCTTAAGGCTAACAAGTCCCCGGGATCGGATGGGTACACCTCAGAGTGGTATAAAGCACTTAAGGGATCTTTAATCCCGTTGCTGAAGAATACATTTAATTGGGTGTTGAAGAAGGGAGAAATTCCTCCTTCATGGAGAGAAGCCATCATCTCTGTAATTCCAAAGGAAGGAAAGGATGAGTTAGAATGCTCCAATTACAGACCTATTAGTGTCCTTAACCAAGACTATAGACTGTTTACAGCTATTTTAGCCAGACGTCTAGAAAACATTTTGCCGAAAATCATCCATTCAGACCAGACAGGTTTTATAAAACAGCGACAGACTCAAGATAATATTAGGCGCTCATTGCATGTAATGCAACATATAACAGTAAAACAAGTAGAATCAGTAGTGGTGGGGATGGATGCAGAGAAAGCATTTGACTCTGTTGGGTGGGATTTCTTGTATAGGGTGCTGGAGCAGTTTAACTTTCACGAAACATTTATTAAGACCATACAAGCACTGTATAATAAGCCAACGGCTAGAATCAAGGTAAATGGGAGTCTCTCAAATCCTATCACATTAGAACGGGGCTGTCGGCAGGGCTGTTCAGCAAGTCCTCTCCTCTTCGCCATTTTTCTGGAACCCCTAAGCAACTGGATAAAACTAAATGAAAAAATTAAAGGTATAGATATGGGGAGGGCAGGAGTGCAGAAAATAGCATTGTTTGCAGATGATGTATTAATATATTTATCCAGCCCAAATACATCCTTTCCAGCACTTATGTCAACTCTCACAGATTATGGAGTACTATCCGGCTACAAAATAAATGTCCAAAAGACTCAGGTCATTACCTTCAATTATAGACCGGATCAAACCATTAGAGAAAGATATAAAATTAACTGGGAATCCAAATCAATGAAGTATCTGGGAATCAATTTAGCTAAGGACTTATGCCAATTAAAGTCTAATAATTATGCCCCATTACTATCTAAAATAAAAACTGATATCGGAAGATGGAATCTAATACCATTTATGAGTACCATAACAAGAGTGGAGGTGATTAAAATGAATATACTTCCAAGGTTACTGTACCTGTTCCAGACTTTACCAGTGGAGGTAACAGATAAGGAATTCATGGAATGGGATAAAATGATTTCTCGATTTATTTGGCAAGGACTGAGACCAAGGATCAGGTACAGAACATTGCAGCTACCCAAAAGTAAAGGAGGCATTGCTCTCCCATGTTTAAAAAGCTATTACCAAGCTGCACAAATTAAAACATTGTTAAATTTATGTGATCCCTCCTACTCAGCAAGATGGAAAGAAATTGAGACTAGTACCACAGACTGGGTCCCTATACAGGCTATAATAGTAGACAACAAACTGAGTAAACATATTAGAGAGGAGACAAATCCGTGGCTGGCGGTATCACTTAAGATCTGGTTTGGATTAATCGCAAAAAATGACTTAATAGTACATAGTAAGTTGTTAAGATGGATCGCATATGATTCTGATTTCATACCAAATAGAACAGATAAGAGGTTTAAAGGATGGGAAAGGGGACCAAAGATACACTGGGAGCTTTTAAAGAACAAAGAAATCAAAAGCTTCCAAGAAGTAAAGGAACAATTTAGTTTGACCAATCAAGATTTCTACAGATATTTGCAGTTGAGACACTATTTAGAGCAAATCATAAAAGGGGAAAATATAGATGGGAGGGGATCAGAAATTATTAGAATATTCACCTCAGCTTATGAGTCAAATCTGGGTAGGAAATTAATATCAAAATTATATACAGGGGTAGAAAATTTGAAAGGAAATGATACAGTATATATAAAAGAGAGGTGGGAGAGGGAAGCAAACATTGCTTTAACAGTTGGTGAATGGGAAGAAATTAATGAACAACAGTGGAAAACAACTTGCTCAATGTCATGGAGAGAATACGGGTGGAAAAACATTATAAGATATTTTGTTACACCAGCACAGAAAAAATATGAAGATACAAGATGTTGGAGGTTATGTGGAGTGGATGGAGCTGGACATTTTCATGTATTCTGGGGTTGTCCGCTTATTAATAGATACTGGCAGGAGCTTAAGAAATGTATGGACAAAATAATGAAGGTCGAACTTCCACTTACATTTGAGGTATTGTATTTGGGAAAATTAAATATACCATTTACAAGATTTGGGGATAAATATATGTTTAAGACAATGTTGATTGCAAGCAAAAAGGCGATCACCAGAAGATGGTTGAGGACAGAGGTACCTACACTTGACGACTGGGTTAATGTAATACATGATATATATGTGATGGAGAGGATGACATTCTCTCTTAGATTACAACAGGACAAATTCAAGAAACTATGGAAAAATTGGATTGAGTATATAACTCCAATTAGATCAGACTTTATTTGATAAAGTATTTAAATTAAAATACCCCTTGGTTCACAGCTACAGATGTTGAAATGTTCTGTGTGTTTTGTTTTTTTAGGTATACTGGTAACAGTTTTTTAGGGGGCCAAGCCCGCGGGGGCTGGGAAACGCGTATACGCGTTTGTTTTTGTTCAGATTTTTATTATTTTCCTCCTCTATTTTTATTCTTCTCCCGATAAAAGTCCGGCTGCAGGCTAAACCGTGCAAGTTTGGATGATGCAAATTTGAGGGCTGGCCCAGACCCCTGCACGTACCTCAGACGCAAAAAACTGCACATGTCCGCCTGCAGGGGGCGCTATAACCAAGGACAACGCGTTTTGGCCTATAACTCCCACACCGTATGTCGCACATTCAAAAACCTTATATCCCCACATTCCTTGAATGGAGCTGAGTCACTTTGTAATTGGCCACGCCCACTTCCGCCTAAATAATTTTTTCGCAAAATCGCGAAAACTGGAAAACCTGCTTTTTCGAACTCCTCCTAGGGATTTTGTTCGATCTGCACGAAAATTAGCTCGGACACTCTTCTGCTCCTCATGAGCTAAAGTTATCAAAAGATTATTTTTGGGTTCAAAATTCCGCGAATTATTAACGAACAAATTTCCGTAGCTAGCCATAAAAATGGAAAATCTTGCATATCTCGGTCAAAGTAAATGCTATCGACACCAAATCAGAGATCCTTGGTTGCCATGAGACTGGGAGCCTATGAGCTGAATTTGGCGAATGTTGGCTCCTAGGGGGCGCTAGAGATGTGGGAAGTTTATATCTCTAGAATGCCTGCACCGATTTCTACGAAATTTGGTCCGTACGATGTAGGCCCAGTCCTGAGGCCATATCTTCAAGGGGGTCATGACAGGTCAATGTGGGCGGGGCTTATTACAAGATAAACAAAAAATAATAATTTCTGCCAAAGTATAATACTTAGGGTTTTGAAATTTTATGGGTACATGTAGAATAGGACTCGGATCCCGCCTACCGAAAATCACGTTTGTGCTCCACTAGGTGGCGCTATAACGCATTTTTGCCTATAACTTCCACATTTTAAATGACACGTTAAAAAATCTTATATTGCTGTATTCCCTGAATAGCGCTGGATTTTCTGACGTAGGCCCCGCCCACTTTCGCCGAAAATTCCCGTCGCTAAGTCGCCACATGTCCGAAACCTACTTTTTCGAACTCCTACAGTTTAAGCGCCATCTGCACCAAACTTTGCACATACGATGTCTAGATGTGTCTGATCTAAAGTTATCAAAAGAATTGTTGCACGACAAAAAATTCGCTAATTATAACCGAACGATTTTTTGGCTCGCTTAAAAAACACGTGTTGTGTCATATTTCAGTCAAACTACAGTCTTTTGACTTCAAACTTAACACGCTCGTTCCAGAGGTCATCCACAGACTCTGTGCCAAATTTGGTGCGGATCGGCCAATAGGGGGCGCTACAAACCCAAAAACATCAGGTTTCCCAAAAGTTGCTCAGATTCCTACTAAATTCGCTGTGCATGATGTGGGTTCCCTCCTGAGGCCGACCGCAAAGTTACCTAATGATTGGTCATGAATGCCGCAGCTCGGACGACGGCGCGCGTCCCCGCGCTCGCCCCGAGCCTCGCATCCCTCGGAGCCCGCGGCGGTGGGTTCCGAGGGACGCGGGTAACGTCTCGCGCGGGGAGGCTTGGCCCCCGTTCATAACTGCTTGCAGTTCTAGTTTTGTTTTGTTTTTGGTTTTTATGACCAAGATTTGAATATGATTATTAGGATAGAGTACAAGGAGAATAGTACTACACATGAGAATTAGAATTGATCTGATTTTATTTTGCACATATTCATTTCTTTTTCTTATTTTTGATCTGATGTTTGAAGGCTATTTTTTAACCATCATTGTCAATATTTCTTAATTATTTTATTTTATTAGTATATTATATGAAAGCAAAAACAAATACTGTACCAGTTGTTTGCTATATGTCTTAATCTTTCAATAAAAAAGAAAATGGAAAAAAAGAAAAAAAATAAAAAGCTCAGAAAACTGGCTGGCAGACACAGAGTTAAAAAAGCGACGACGGACAGGTAAATTGCAATTAAAAGGTAATTGGGATAAAATTACATTAAATAAAATTGCTTTGTGGTCCAACACACAGATATCCTTAACCGCAAGGTTGTCAGGACTGAGACCGAGATGAATAACTAAATCCAGTGTGTGACCCTTAGAATGTGTGGGAATTTGTACAGAGGTTAAAAGATTCCAGAGTGTCTATAAAATCAGTGACAAGAGACTGAGAAGGGCAGCACACATGTATGTTAAAATCACCTAAAATAAGAATTTTATCAAACTTTGAAATAAAACCAGACACTAACTCAGCAAACTCTTGGATAAAAACATTGTTTGGCTTGGGCGGTCTGTAGATTATTAAAATTAGCACTGGGTGTTTAGAATCAATTTTAAAACTAAGATATTCAAATGAGGTAAAACCACTTTGAGAGATGGGGGTGCATTTAAAAACCTTTCTATAGATGACAGCAACCCCCCCTCCCCTGCCAGTCAGCCGGGGTTGATTTAGGTTATCCAGATATATGGAGCTGTTTGGACATATGGACAGATATATGTGTATATATGGATAAGTGTGCAGGATAACTGCACACATGTTTTAATACACAGATGTGTGTAACATTATAATGAAGAGAAAATCATGTAAATAGTGTTTCCTTGTAAAAACACAGAGAAACAACATGAGCTGCTCACAAAACAAGCAGCTAAAATTTCACACTGATGATTTCATTTGAATATTTATTGTACAGAAGATGATTGAACAGCAGAAAATGTAAATCTATAATTTATTTCACATTAGAGATGTGAAGGATTAATATTATGTATAAAAAAGAGTATATGAGAATATATTATGACACACGGTGATGCAATATGAATAAATATTAGTAGAGTTATAAATAAGTAGAAGATTTCTGATGCAGTTTCTAAAGATATTGTCAGGTTTTCATCAGGTTTATGTTGGCTGTTAGCAGGAGTTTGAGCTTTTTCTCAGAGTCCAAAACCTCCAGAAACATTGAAATGTTCATAAAGACACTGAATAATAATGAATATTGAAGAGTTTCCTGCTGCACAGGCAGATAAATGGAGAATACAAGAGCCTCCATAGCTGACAACAAACAGAACGAGACCTGAGACACACAATCATGGCTCCCATATGTTTGAAAATGCTGTCTGTGGTGAAGCTTCCATGTCCCCTAGCGTGTTCTGTCTAAGTTTTGTATTGTTTGCATGTTTATTCCTCATATCCTGGCCTATCATGTGCTTAGTCCCGCCTACAGCGTAGGCCTATTGGTTTTTTGATCCATCAATCAATCCAGCAGTCGCAGCACTAATTGTATCCTTTTTGGTTGCTCCAGAGAGAGACGCATGACGACAAGTGAGCAATTACCTTAGTTGAGTGACAGCCTTTGTGATATATTTGTACGAGCACTTGGTGCTCTGCTATGTTGGCTGCAATGATTAGAGCTCGATTGCTCATGTCTGTTGTTGTTCCGTGAGCCACCACTAAGGGCTTCAGTTGTACCTCCAGCCTCATCTCCATGTCTTAATGAGTATAAGTCATAAGTATTAAGTTAAGTACTCACCCTGCATTCGGGAGTCAGATAAGAGTGCAACAGTGTCACAGTGGCAAACAGACCACAACATGGTGTCAGAAAATGGAGTTACGGAGTGACGCAGGCGTGGTACAGCGTGCTAACATCAAGCTAACGGCGGACAGCGATGAACTGGCGCAAGCATGGAGCAGTTCAAGCCACCGTCACCACTGATACTCACCGGTAACCTTGCTGGAAACTGGCGCAGATGGGAACAGCGTTTCCGGCTATATGCAGTGGCCTCAGGTGTGTGTGATAAGGCAGAGGATGTTAAAATAGCAATTCTTCTACACACCATCGGCGAACATGCACTGGAAGTGTATAACACACTCATGGTTGTGCCAGCTGCCAGATGCGACAATGGAAGACGTTCTCAACGCTTTTAAAGACTACTGCAGCCCTCTGAAAAATGTTGCATCCGATGCCAGAAGGGACATCTGTGGACAGATTCACCACAGAGCTGCGCCAGAAAAGCAAAGACTGTGAGTTTGGCACAAGTGAAAATGACATGCTCAGAGATAAACTGGTGTTCAGCATGACTGATTGTCACCTGAAGGAGAGACTGTTGTGTGAAAATGGCCTAACACTACACAGAGCTGTAGAAATATGTAGAGCAACAGAGCTAGCAAAGGCACAAACACAGGCTACGCAGACTACATATGTCATACATGAGGCTCCGGTGGATGTTATAAGGAAAGCAACAGGGCAAAGGAAAGCGAGTGCTTCGAACAAGAGCAGCAAGAAGCATGCTGCAACCAGCAACTGTCAAAAATGTGGAAGAAAACATGATCCACGTCAGTGCCCAGCTTACGGAGCAGTGTGTCACAAATGTGGAAAGAACAACCATTTCTCGCCTGCCCCCTGAGGGCGTTGTGTCTCTGGAATGCAAGACAGCCAAGCATACTGCTACACTACAGTTCCATGTGACTAGTATGGCTGACACATCGATCCTGGGTGGAGCAGCCTGTGTGGATTTGCACCTGATAAAAAGGGTGTAGGCGCTCACAACAACATTGCCAAAGCCACCAAAACCTCCAGCTACCAAAGATGAGTTGGTTGAGAAATATGCAGCAGTCTTCACAGGGCTGGGTGAGTTTCCAGGGGTTCACCACATACATATTGACCCGGATGTTGTGCCTGTGGTACATGGCTGCAGGAACATTCTCTCAATCATGGACAGATTGAAAGACACATTACATGACCTAGAGAGAAGGGAAGTTATAATGGCTGTCACAGAACCGACAGAATGGGTGAACAGCCTTGTCGCTACTATGAAGAAAAATGGTTCACTGAGGGTGCGTTTGGACCCTTGTGACCTGAATAAGGCTGTTAAGCACCAACACTACTCCATTCCCACCCCTGAGGATGTGCGCAGCAAACTGTCAGGGAAATCCATCTTCACCATCCTCGTCGAGAAAGATGGATACTGGCAGGTTAAACTGGATGAGCCATCTTCAAAACTGTGCAACTTCAACACACCATGGGGCCGATACTGCTTCCTCAGACTCCCCTCAGGATAAAATCTGCAAGTGAAGTGTTCCAACAAAAGAACTGTGAGGCCTTTCGTTGACATACAGGGTGTACATATCATATCATGACATGATCATCGCAGTGTCATCAGAGCAGGAGCATGATGAAATCCTACACAAGGTAATAGAGACAGCAAATGTGAAATTTAACAGAGAAAAGATCCAGTTCAAAGTCAACACAGTAAAGTACATGGGGCACATCATCACATCAGAAGGACAGAGAGCTGATAAGGCAAAGGTGAAAGCAATAGTCGACATACCGCCCCCAGAGGACAAACAAGGCCTGCACTGTATGCTGGGAATGAGATAGTTCTTAACACAATACATCCCGAACAAAGCCTCATTGACAGTGCCTCTCAGACAGTTGCTCAAAAAGGACGCAGTGTGGCAGTGGAGCCCACACCACAGTGCAGCGCTGGAGAATCTGAAGGCGGCCCTCACACAAGTGCCTGTACTGAGGTTCTATGATCACAAGAAGCCGCTGACGCTACAGGCAGACTCCTCAAAAGATGGGCTTGGAAGCATGTCTTCTCCAAGAAGGTTGGCCCATATGCTATGTGTCGTAAGCACTCACTGAGACTGAGCAGAGATATGCCCAGATAGTGAAGGAGCTGCTCGCCATAGTCTTCGCAGCCAAAAGATTTCACCAGTATGTCTATGGTAGGACAGTGACTGTACAAAGAGACCACAAGCCTTTGGAGATAATCGTGCAGAAGCCGCTGTGCAAAGCACCAGCACGGCTGCAAGGAATGCTGCTACAACTGCAGAGGTACGATCTGAACATCATGTACACACCCGGCAAGCACATGTACATTGCCAACACACTGTCACGAGCAACAGTGGAAAGAAAGGGAGAAGACGAAAACCCCTGTGATGAAAAAGTTGTGTATGTTGTGGAAGCCACAGATGCACTGAGTGAGGAAACGCTCAACAAAATGAAAGACGCGACTGCAGCAGACTTTCTGTTGCAAGCCGTGTGTGAACAACACATGACAGGATGGCCAGCTAAACGACGGAGAGTGGACAGGAATCTACTCAGCTACTGGCCGATGCGACACAACATCAGCCTGCAAAACGGTATTGTGATGGTTGGAGACAAAATTATCATTCCACAGAGCTTCAGAAAAATCATCCTAGAAAAGCTACATCTAGCTCACCAAGGAGTACAACGTACAAAGGCCAAAGCCAGAAGAGTTCTCCACTGGCCCAGAATGTTACGCGATATTGAGGTGATGGTGGAGAAGTGTGCACAGTGCCAGCAGCTGTAGCCACAACCGCAGAAAGAACCCCTCATTGCTCATGAGATTCCAGAAATACCATGGATGAAAGTTGGGGCAGACATCTTCGAGCTGAGAGGTCAGTCATACCTTCTACTGGTGGTCTAAGTATCCAGAAGTGCTGAACCTGCCTGATAAGACAGCCCACACAGTAATTCAGAAAATGAAGACTGTCTTTGCTAGGCACGGTATCCCCAAAGAGGTTGTGTGTGACCACGTCCCATTTGCCAGTCACGAGATGAAGTTGTTTGCTACATCATGGGAATTCAAGCTGACACACTCCAGCCCTGGATACCCACAATCAAATGGACTCACCGAGAGGACCATAAAGACTGTCAAATATGCTATGAAAAAAAGCACTGGGCACAGACAGGCACAGACCTGCAGCTCGTCCTGCTGTCACTGAGAAACACACCAGTGACAGGCCTGAATATGTCGCCTGCACAAATGTTGATGGGAAGAGTCCTGCGGAGCACACTCCCATGTTCCAGTTCCGTGTTAGAGCAGTCAACTCCACAGCATGTGCACAGCAGGCTACAGGATCTGCAGTCCCGCCAGCAGCGCTACTACAACCAAGACGCCAAGCCACTACCAACACTGCCCCCAGGTGCTACTGTACACATGCAGACACGGCATGGATGGGAACTAGACTTGCACCGATTAATCGGCAATGCTCGGAATCAGGCCGGTTTTCACATGACTGGCCTTGACCGGTGAGCGGCCGGTCAGCGTCACAAATCCGGTTCTGTGCCCGTCATTAGGTGCGTTCGAGATGAGCCAGGCCTGCGCAGAATCGATCAGCGGCGGTCAGCGCACAATGCATGCCGGTTAGATTTGTGTCCGACTTGATCCCGACTTGCTCTGACGTCATGCACACGTGGGCAACGATAACCTCACGAGATCGAGGCGGCCGCAGTTTGTAGAGCCAGGCGCCACAGCTGCTTTCCACCGACTGCAAACGCCTGGCTGTTACCTGATCGACAAGTTGACAGGCTCTGATTGGTTCTTAACTTTGACAACAAACACCACGTGTTGTATAAAATACTAATTTTCTGTGTAATTGTAATATTTAATGCTCGACATATCCGTCTTCTGTTCTGCAATGAAGTTTTAATCTGTCAGCAAGCAGATATTTAGTGTCTGATAATAATAAAGGTTATATATATATATATATATCAAAAGAACAGTTTAGTGCTTTACAAGGCAGATAAAAGAACAGATGTTACAAGCATCAAAAGGAGGATCTCTTCTATTTTGACTTCAATCAGCGATCAAGAACACACTTTATTTCTTCAGCTATGAGCGTGATCTGCAGACTACAGGTAACCTACAGGTGATCTATCAGGATGTTCGTGTCTCTTCCTCTAGTCTCTCCTAAGTCTGTTGAAAACTGTCCGACTTGACTGCAGCTTTTTGTCTCCACCTCCTGCTGCGGCCGCCTGATCTCGTCTACTCTCCAGGCGAGGCGCAGTTCATCTCGAACGTACCTATTGTCACACATGTTCTGCACGATGGTCACGTCATGCGCGCAGCAGACAAACTGACCGTGACGTCAACACAGCGCTGATAACAGCTACACACTCTGACACGTGTCTGCTTGAAGATGGTGTCAGCGACAGATTCCAAGAACAGGATAAAGAAGACAGAAGACAGACAGTCTACAACGAGACAGAGCAGCTGACAATGTCGCAAAACAGCCGTAAACTTTGTAGCTCTTCAGGCTAATGCTAACAAGCTAACATGCTAGCAGCAGACTGCTGTTCACAGAGGGACAGTTAAAATCTCACCTCCTGTTCTGGCTGAAGAATAAACAACCTGTGTTGATGTGTCTCCTCAAACATTTTCTCATCCAGACTCGTTTAACTTCTGTGTTTGTTTTTCTCACGGCAAAGTTTTACTTCAAACTGTTGCACCGCGTTAGTCTCCGGTTTGTTTACATCCGCTTCCACAAAAGATCACGTGAAATCGCGTCCAGCGAAATCCCGCGAGATCATCTCGCGGGATTTCGCTGGACGCGATTCATAATCTTAATATAAAATTATAACAAGGCCTGGTTGTAATCTGGATGATTTTGGAGAAAGTATTAAATGAATATTTAATAGTCAGTGTCTTATTATGAACATATTTACAAGAAAAGTTGCAAAAATGTTTGTGAATGCTGTCAATTAAAGTTCTTAGAAAGACTGAAAATCGGAACCGGCCAAAATCGGAATCAGTAGGTCAGACCCCTCAAAAATCGGAAATCGGAATCGGCTAAGAAAGTTGAAATCGGTGCAAGTCTAATGGGAACCTGCTGTAGTGGTACATCAAAGAGATGAGCCGCGCTCCTCCACTGTGCAGACGCCGGCAGGACAGACTTTCAGGAGGAACAGGCGTCATCTGAGGAAGATACACTCAAGTCTGTACAGAGACACTGACGCTGACGAACTGTCAGAGGAGATGCTTCTCTCTCTTCAGGCACCCAGGTCAGCCAACCCGCCACCACAAGGTCCTCCAGTAGAGAGCACTGACAACTCTCCTGCACGCCGCACCAGGACTGGTAGGGCAGTCAGGCACCCTGCCAGATATGGAGACTATGTAATGGACAAGTGACTGTGTTGTTAAGTTAGTTGAAATGTTTCTTCACAAGTAAAAAAAAAAAAAGAGAGAGAAAGAGAGCAGGAGAGAGTTTAATGGAATATCTTATTGAAACGTTAAATTGCAATAGTTTATTGAAACTGTTATGATGATGTTTTATTGAAAGAAAAGCTAATTGAAAAGTGTTTATTGAAGTATTCTCTAAAGTGGTTTGTCACTAGAAGTTGTAGTCAAAGTTAATATGACTGGATCCATAGTCTGTGTCCCAGTCTTGGAAAAGGGGGATGTGAGGGCTTCAGTTGTACCTCCAGCCTCGTCTCCATGTCTTAATGAGTATAAGTCATAAGTATTAAGTTAAGTACTCACCCTGCATTCGGGAGTCAGATAAGAGTGCAACAGTGTCACAGTGGCAAACAGACCACAACAGCCTTAGTTAGACCGGCATTATTCGGACAGTGAGAGCCGGTGTGCGTCCTTTGAGAAGTAAGTGTCCTTTCTGTTTGTAAATAGTAATCTAAGTTGTTACACGTGTGCTGTGTGGTTCATGCTTATGTTGTTGTTAGCAGGGTTAGCCGTGGGTCTAAGCTCATATATACATGTGGCTATGTTAGCACGCAGCAATTAATGCCGTGTGAAGCAATGCTGTATCACGCAGTGAAATGCTGACTGTTGTAGGCAGCAGGTATGAGCTATGGCACTGCCCAGTAGTGATATGTGTTCAGTACATAAATGCAATATATAAGAGACATCGCATGTTACTGTTTATTAGTTGTATGCTATTGTTGGTCAGTTATGATGTCGCTTAACATGTGATTTGCCAATATTGGGTACTCTTTGCAATATTAGTTATATGTGGAAATTATGCATGATGCTGTTATATTCTCTTGAGTGAGGCTGCAGTGTTGTATGTAATTCTTCGCATGTAATTAAGACTCATTTTATGTCTTTTATTTTCTATGGTGATAGAACCACACAACAAACTTGCTGTCAACGATATAAATGCTGCACAGTGCGTGAAGTTTCCAATAAAGATAACTGAAGACATCCCCCTGAGCATTCTTATCGATGCCCCACGGTGATTGCATTAATTCACCAGCAACCTAGTAGTGAAGCACACACCACCTTACGAATCTAACACTGTCATTGATCAGGAGTGTTAGCTTGAACAGCTTCCATAGCCTCGTGCTCAGCTTGGTTGCTAGCGCTGTCGCTAGTGTCTTCGCTTTCACTCAGTGATTTGTCGTTTATCATTGGGTTTTGTTGCGTCTTTCCTCTCATCCTTCTCATTTCCCCCCCTTTCATGTTACAAAACAACTTTTTCCTAGATAGCTGGTATTTTTGAGGGGGGAGAAGTAAGACTGTTTGGGAGCCTATGATTTATGCTGCTGCTTGCTGCTCTGCCATACTGGAAGCCGGTTCCCATATGTTTGAAAATGCTGTCATTGATCAGGAGTGATTGATTAGAGTCAATATGCCCGGTGTTTGAGGTGTTTATGTGCTCTACTTTGGCTGATTATTGATGTGAGTTTTGGTGGTAGAACGGCGAGACGCACACTGTTGGACTCAGTGGAGTCTCTGCTGTCACATGAGCCCTCGTTTGTGTCTGGAGCAGAAAGTAGCCGACTGCTGTTGGTGAAAATGTGCTGAATGTCTTGAATAGGGGGCGCTAGAGAGTTTTTGATATGTGGTCATGAGTTTGTTTGGTGTTGGATTGTGTTTGGTGTCAGTAAAAAGAGTTTTAGTGAACTTGTATCTGAGTTTGTTCTGTTTCATTTGATGTGTAGCATGAAGATGTTTCTACATAATTAGTGTGACATGTTGTGTTGGAGACGTGTGTCCATGGAGACCATATGTGTGACCTGAGTTAGGAAACATCAAAACATAAATGAGGCTCTGGATCTGAACCAGAGTTCATGTTGTGTCCTGTATAATATGTGAATCTGAGATCTAAGAACAAACAACATCAGAAACATTTTCATTAAAGTGAAAACTGAAATCCTGACCTGAGATCAGCTGCATAAATTAAACACTCATGAAATTTAGAGAAATCAATCATTGAAGACAAACTGTGAGTTGATCTGACCTGAGAGTTTCCAGAGTACAGTTTGGACTCTTCAGTCCATCAGACACCAGCTTCAGTCCTGAATCCTGCAGGTTGTTGTTACTCAGGTCCAGGTCTCTCAGACTAGAGGACTGTGAGCTGAGAACTGAGGACAGAGCTTCACAGCTTCTCTCTGACAGGTTACAGACACTCAGTCTGAAGAGGAAATAATGAACAAGACAACAAAAATCATTAGTGTTAAAATGTTGAGTGTGAACTTTTAGTGATACACATATAATACATATAAAATCTCTTTTCAGCACGTCTTCAAATCCTTTATGTTTTACTCTGAACATGTTGGAGACACGACAACAGATCATCACTGAATCACTCATTAAAAAAACATCCAGTCATTGAAATGATTTGATACTAAAACCTCCTGCAGCTCTGAGTTTAGATCTAATCTACCCACAATGCATCAGGAAGAACTGGTCAAACATCAGGCCTGAACACAAACTGAGGAATATGAATCCATTTGATTTAAACTCATTTCTATTATCATTCCAGAGTCAAATGAAGATGCAGCAAAGGAAAACATTTTTTATCTTCAACCAGTAAATCAAAGTAAAATGATTAGAACCAAGTTCCAACTGTGCAACTGAATTTGTCTTCGTCCTCCTGGACGACAACTGTAACAACAAATCTGATGAAAAGACACTAAAATACAAGATAAGAAAAACTTTATTGATCCCACACCTTCATTTTACAGCAGCTCAAAAAGTACAGCTGAAAAAAGTCTGAGTGATAATAGAATACTTATAAAATAAATATCAAATTAAAACATAAAGTACTACATTTATCAAACTTTACACTGAAGACTGTAAACACTATATTCACCTTTGACTTATCCAGATATATGGAGCTGTTTGGACATATGGACAGATATATGTGTATATATGGATAAGTGTGCAGGATAACTGCACACATGTTTTAATACACAGATGTGTGTAACATTATAATGAAGAGAAAATCATGTAAATAGTGTTTCCTTGTAAAAACACAGAGAAACAACATGAGCTGCTCACAAAATAAGCAGCTAAAATTTCACACTGATGATTTCATTTGAATATTTATTGTACAGAAGATGATTGAACAGCAGAAAATGTAAATCTATAATTTATTTCACATTAGAGATGTGAAGGATTAATATTATGTATAAAAAAGAGTATATGAGAATATATTATGACACACGGTGATGCAATATGAATAAATATTAGTAGAGTTACAAACAAGTAGAAGATTTCTGATGCAGTTTCTAAAGGTATTCTCAGGTTTTCATCAGGTTTATGTTGGCTGTTAGCAGGAGTTTGAGCTTTTTCTCAGAGTCAAAAACCTCCAGAAACATTGAAATGTTCATAAAGACACTGAATAATAATGAATATTGAAGAGTTTCCTGCTGCACAGGCAGATAAATGGAGAATACAAGAGCCTCCATAGCTGACAACAAACAGAACGAGACCTGAGACACACAATCATGGCTCCCATATGTTTTTTTTTTTTTTAACTTTATTTTTATTGTTTTCTTTTAAACAAAAACAGAACTTAAGACAGACAGGGTCATCACAGGTGTTGAACATTGCTAAACATACAGAATAGGGATTGAATGAATCTGGGTTACATTCATTGTCAAAATCTATAAGTTCTTTATGTCCATGAGTGTTATTTGAGGTCCAAAAAGTTTTTATGATCCTTGGCTCCATTTAATGCTAGTCATCAGTGTTTCCTACAAAGTGAGATGTCTCCCATTCTTTCTTAACTTAAAAGTCTACTCTGTTTATGCAAAGGAAAAATACATTTCGTTATTTCTCCAACCAAACATGTATAAAGAAATCACTACAGGTTCAAATAGGACTTCCATTTTTTCCAGTATTTTTCACATTTCTTGGTAGCATGTCTCAGGGAAAAGGTCAATCGTTCCATAGTATAAATGTCATTAACTATTTCTATCCACTCAAGGATTGTAGGAGGTTCTATGCTCAACCATTTTCTAGTCACTGCTTTTTACCACCTGCTAGTAGTATTTGTAACAGGTATCTGTCCTGTCTTTTCAGCACAGTTGGTACATTTCCCAAATATATAACAATGAAATTAAAATCAAGCTCTGAGCTGATTATAGATTTGATCTCTGTCACCACATCTGTTCAGTAATAAGAGATTTTAGGGCACTCCCAAAAAATGTGAAAATGACCAGCAGACATTTTACCATACATTCTCCAGCACCGACCTTGTTCGGGGTTGTGACGTTGTGATTTTTCAATCTTTGGAGTTATTATAAACCTTAAAAGGTTTTTCCAGGTGTATTCTCTCCATAAATCTGAACTTGAAGTTGTAGACATTGTCCTACAAATATTTAACCAGTCATCTTCAGTCAGTGTTATGTTAGCTTCTTTCTCCCACCTTGATTTAACATACAGAGTGGAAAAACCCCTGTCCAGTTGTAAAGATGAGTAAGTCTTTGAGATCAATTTCCTATTAGAGTTACCTTTGTATGCATCAGTGAATATCTTAATCAATCTCAGTCCCTTCTCTCCAATACTTTTAATATTTGTGTCAAAATAATGTCTCAGTTGAAGGTACCTAAAGAAATCGCATTTCTCAACGTTATATGTTTTTGAAAGTTGTTCAAAGGTATCTAAGCCTCTATTGGAGGATATCATACAGTATGAGGTCATGCCTGCATTTGTCCAGAGTTTAAATCTGTTGTCAAATTTAGCCGGTGTGAATTCTGTCATACGCCACCCAGCGTAATAATTGTGCATTCCTCTCGAAGTTTCTGTAAGTTCAATCTGTACCCGGAGAATGTACCGAATACTTTAAGAAGAGACAGTAATTTAAGGAAGCTTTCATTAGGGTTGGTAAGTGTCACAAGAATGTCATCTGTCATCAACACAGGTCTTGTGTTGTGTAACAATATGCCTGTTATGTCATTATCTTCTCTGATTGCCTGTGCTAGTGGCTCAATAAAGAGGGCGAAAAGTGTAGGGCTGAGAGGGCATCCCTGACGACATCCCCTCTCAAGAGACGCTGTTTTAGACAAATTCCCGTTTATTTTAATTCTGGCTGTGGGAGAGCAATACAGTTGTCCCTCACTATAACGCGGTTCACCTTTCGCGGCCTCGCAGTTTCGTGGATTTTTTTGTGTGTAATTTTGCATGCCTTTTTTTTTTTTTACAGTGCATTGTGTTCTGCGTCCTGATTGGCTAAGGGACTGTAGACCATTGTCAATGAATTTACCAGGACGAAGAGGCACGGTCAGAGGAACTGTGAAATAAGCGTGAGTCACTATTAATAATTTCTGTGTCCAACCTCGTAGGTTGATCGTTAAAATTAAATTCGTTATTTCTAAAAGCCATCATAATTATTTATAGGAAAACGTTTATATTTTTATTTCTCAAACAAATGTTTGGGCCTGAAAACAGGTTTTGATCTTTGGTTTCATTTTTGGCCTTAAAACATCTATAATAATTGTAAAAAATAAAGCTGACTACTTCGCGGATTTCGCCTATTGCGGGTTATTTTTAGAACGTAACTCCCGCGATGAACGAGGGATCACTGTATAAAGATTTCAGGCATCCAACTACCTGGCTGTTAAAACCAAATCGTCTAAGAATCAAGTATAAATATTCCCATCGAACAGAATCAAAAGCTTTCTCAGCAATAGATTCTCTATCCACTGTTTCTCATATACTCAATGAGGTGGAAGCCCGCCTCACATTGTCCTGGGTCTGCCTGTTTTTTACAAAACCAGTTTAGTCTGTATCTATCAAATCCAGGATTATATTTTCCCTTCGTTTTGTAAGTATTAATGCAAATAATCTGTAGTCCATATTTAAAACAGATATGGGTCTGTAAGAACTAGACTCTGTCCTATCTTTACCCGTGTTAGGAATTACTGAAATTACTGCTTGTGTCCAGGACGATGGAGTCTCCCCCCCCTCGAAGAACATAATTAAAACATTCCTTAAGAACTGGTATTATAATCTCTCTAAAGGTTTTACACCATTCCGATGGGTAGCCATCTGCACCTGGCATTTTATTCGTTTTTAATCTTGATATAGCCTTGTTTGTTTCTTCTTCTGTTATCTCCTGAGTTATTATTTTATTCTGCTCTGTTCCTACAGATGGTGAGTCTAAAGACATTAGAAAATTTGATATGGCCGTTGACTCAGCTGCCTGAGGCTGAGCAAAATAATATAATTTTGTGTAGTATTTTTCAAAGGAAATTTGTATGTCATCCAGTGTATGATAAATCTTATTGGTTTGCGGGTCTCGTACTTTATGTATAAATCTCTCGGCCTGCTGTTTGCGTATTCTCCAAACGAGTAGTTTTTTTGATTTAGAACCATTCTCATAAAAATTGTATTTAATTAATTTAGCTCTCTTCTCTATTTGATTTTCATATAGTTTGTTTGAAGTCTGTTTTATATCCTGAATCTGGTTTAGAACATCAGTGTCATTATATTCCATATGTTTATTCTCCAAAGACTTTAAGTTTTCAGTCAAATCCTTCTTTCTCTTTTTCCTTCTTCTTCTGAGCTGACCACATGATAAGTTTACCTCTAATAACAGATTTTGCAGCATCCCACAATGTACTGGGAGACACTGTGCCATTATCATTATGTGTAGTGTATTCTTGAAATTCTCCCTTTATGTATTTTCACATTGAGGATCATTCAAAAGATTAGTGTTAAATCTCCACAATGTGTCTTTGGGCTTGCTGTCAAAATGCAGTGTTAAATATACCCCTGCATGATCAGAGATATCCCTTACCCCAATGTTACATTTGGTAATCCTGTGGTGATCTGAATTAAACATAAAAAAATAATCAATTCTTGAATATACAGAATGAATATGATAAAAAAAAAAGTAAAGCATCTATCAAGTGGGTGTAGCTCCCTCCACACATCTAGCATACCAAATTCTTTAAGCAATTTTTTGATGTATACTGCTTCAGGTCTTATTATTTTTTTGTTTTGTTTTGTTTGAGGAGTCCATAGAGGGATAAAGTTGGATATTCCAGTCTCCCCCACATACCAACACACCTGACACTATATCACACACCAGATCTAAGATTAAAAACTTTTTGATCAGCTGTTTATTATTTCCTGGTGGTCTATAAACATTCAATAATGTAACTTCTTTGTGGTCAGTTAAACCTTTAACCAGTAAGTAACACCCTTCTTTGTCGTTGATCTGTGAGGAGAGCTGGAAGTTTACCTTGTTTGAAATTAGTATCGCTACACCCCTTGAATTTCCTTTTCCAAATGAGGAATAATATGAATTTTTAAAACCCATTTTTCGCAACTTCTCGTGTTCAATGCTAGAAAGGTGTGTCTCTTGCCAGAAGATTATGTCTTGTTTTTCTCTTTTCATTTTGGCAATCGCTTTACTTCTTTTTATTGGATTATGCAGCCCGTTCACATTAAGTGTGATTACGTTATATTGTTGATGGAGCATTTCAAACCGTACAAAAGAGGTTCACCTGAACATTTAAACATCCCTGGATGACCTGAACACTGGAACTTCTGTCTGCAGATCAAAATGAAACTTATATATAAACAAACATATCTACCAATAATGACTTCCATCTTTGAAGTGTGAACTCAACTTCTAAGTTGGGAGGGGAAACCCTAACCCACGAAGGGGCCCCTCTCCATGCAAAGTAACATCTCTGACTTGATGAAATCAGAGCAGTGCACATAAATGCAAATAAACAACTTAGCTTCCCAGATGCGGTCAATATCAATGTACAGTTCATGCTTAGAAAGGAAAGTTCGCCTAGTTTGTTTTTATATTTCACAACTCAGTCCATGCAGGCATATGGATATAATCTTACTGGTCTCTTTAGAAGTTACTCAGTCATTTATAGTGGTTGGTGGTTTTCATTTAGCGTCCTCCTCTCGCCGAAACCCCTTGAGCTTGTCCTGGATGCGTTCCAGATGTGCTTCACGGCTCCGGCGTGATGTTGCACCTGCTGTTACCCAGGGGAGTTGTCTCCTTCTCGATGTGGATGTATTTTCCACGTGGTCCTCGGTTCCGCAGGCATCTGTGGTTAAACCCTTTTTCTTCAGGTCATCCGCTGCCTCCTGTGAACTGTCGTAGATCACTGGACCGGTGTCGTAAAACACTTTGAGTTTCGCAGGGTAGAGTGTCTGAAAACGGATCCCTTTTTCTTTGAGTGCCTTTTTGGAGGTGGAGTAAGCCTTTCTTTTCAGAATTATTTTGGTCGGATAGTCTTGTTCAAAAAACACTCGTTTACCCTCATGGCGGATCTCCTTACTTTTCCAAGTGGAGCGAAGGACGAGCTCCTTGGTTTGATACTCCAGGAAACAAATGATAATGGACCTCGGGTTAGAGCCCTGTGGTGGCTTGGTGCCGAGGGACCGGTGACAATGTTGTATGCCAAGGGCAATGTCAGGAAGGGACAGGTGTGTTTTAATGAACTTTTCAAGGAATTCCTGCATGTTGTCCCCCTCGGCCTCTTCGTGGATACCGAGGATGCATATGTTATTTCGCCGTTACTGTGCCCCGAGGTCCGCTAGCTGGCCTTGGATGCTCTCCTGAAGCTCCAGTGCGCGGGAGAGCATTTCCCTGGATTCCGCACTCCACTCCTCTACGTCCGCCACTCTTTGCTCTGTTTCCTCAACTCTATGTTAGGTCTTGAATCAGCAGGGATAGTGCTTAGCTTTTGATTAGTTTCTCCTCTGAAACCCACCAATTCCTCTTTCAGTCGCGCCATTGTGTCGGTAAATTCTTTTTTCATGTCCGAGCGAGCCACTTGGATCTCGGCAATGATGTTAGCTTGAACAGCTTCCATAGCCTCGTGCTCAGCTTGGTTGCTAGCGCTGTCGCTAGTGTCTTCGCTTTCACTCAGTGATTTGTCGTTTATCATTGGGTTTTGTTGCGTCTTTCCTCTCATCCTTCTCATTTCCCCCCCTTTCATGTTACAAAACAACTTTTTCCTAGATAGCTGGTATTTTTGAGGGGGGAGAAGTAAGACCGTTTGGGAGCCTATGATTTATGCTGCTGCTTGCTGCTCTGCCATACTGGAAGCCGGTTCCCATATGTTTGAAAATGCTGTCATTGATCAGGAGTGATTGATTAGAGTCAATATGCCCGGTGTTTGAGGTGTTTATGTGCTCTACTTTGGCTGATTATTGATGTGAGTTTTGGTGGTAGAACGGCGAGACGCACACTGTTGGACTCAGTGGAGTCTCTGCTGTCACATGAGCCCTCGTTTGTGTCTGGAGCAGAAAGTAGCCGACTGCTGTTGGTGAAAATGTGCTGAATGTCTTGAATAGGGGGCGCTAGAGAGTTTTTGATATGTGGTCATGAGTTTGTTTGGTGTTGGATTGTGTTTGGTGTCAGTAAAAAGAGTTTTAGTGAACTTGTATCTGAGTTTGTTCTGTTTCATTTGATGTGTAGCATGAAGATGTTTCTACATAATTAGTGTGACATGTTGTGTTGGAGACGTGTGTCCATGGAGACCATATGTGTGACCTGAGTTAGGAAACATCAAAACATAAATGAGGCTCTGGATCTGAACCAGAGTTCATGTTGTGTCCTGTATAATATGTGAATCTGAGATCCAAGAACAAACAACAGAAACATTTTCATTAAAGTGAAAACTGAAATCCTGACCTGAGATCAGCTGCATAAATTAAACACTCATGAAATTTAGAGAAATCAATCATTGAAGACAAACTGTGAGTTGATCTGACCTGAGAGTTTCCAGAGTACAGTTTGGACTCTTCAGTCCATCAGACACCAGCTTCAGTCCTGAATCCTGCAGGTTGTTGTTACTCAGGTCCAGGTCTCTCAGACTAGAGGACTGTGAGCTGAGAACTGAGGACAGAGCTTCACAGCTTCTCTTTGACAGGTTACAGCCACTCAACCTGGAGAGACAACAATGAACAAGACAAGAAAAATCATTAGTGTTAAAATGTTGAGTGTGAACTTTTAGTGATACACATATAATACATATAAAATCTCTTTTCAGCACGTCTTCAAATCCTTTATGTTTTACTCTGAACATGTTGGAGACACGACAACAGATCATCACTGAATCACTCATTAAAAAACATCCAGTCATTGAAATGTTTTGATACTAAAACCTCCTGCAGCTCTGAGTTTAGATCTAATCTACCCACAATGCATCAGGAAGAACTGGTCAAACATCAGGCCTGAACACAAACTGAGGAATATGAATCCATTTGATTTAAACTCATTTCTATTATCATTCCAGAGTCAAATGAAGATGCAGCAAAGGAAAACATTTTTTATCTTCAACCAGTAAATCAAAGTAAAATGATTAGAACCAAGTTCCAACTGTGCAACTGAATTTGTCTTCCTCCTCCTGGACGACAACTGTAACAACAAATCTGATGAAAAGACACTAAAATACAAGATAAGAAAAACTTTATTGATCCCACACCTTCATTTTACAGCAGCTCAAAAAGTACAGCTGAAAAAAGTCTGAGTGATAATAGAATATTTCTAAAATAAATAATACATTTAATCCTGGGATGAAACAGACTTTATCAATTAAACAGCTCTTTAAATTTAGTGACTTTAGTGACTTGATCTGACCTGAGAGTTTCCAGAGTACAGTTTGGACTCTTCAGTCCATCAGACACCAGCTTCAGTCCTGAATCCTGCAGGTTGTTGTTACTCAGGTCCAGGTGTCTCAGACTAGAGGACTGTGAGCTGAGAACTGAGGACAGAGCTTCACAGCTTCTCTCTGACAGGTTACAGCCACTCAACCTGGAGAGACAACAGTCAGGAAACAGTTAATAAGAGTTTTCCATGTGAAAGACTGCAGTATATTTATTGATGAATAAATCTCACTTACAGAACTTTCTTGGAGGCTTTGACCACTGGCAGCAGCCTCAGAAGAGCCTCCTCTGAAGCAGAGAACTTCTTCAGGTCAAACACGTCCAGATCTTTTTCTGATGACAGTAAGATGAAGACCAGAGCTGACCACTGAGCAGGAGACAGTTTATATCTGGACAGACATCCTGAACTCAGGAACCGTTGGATCTGATCAACCAGAGAATGATCATTCAGTTCATTCAGACAGTGGAACAGATTGATGCTTCTCTCTGCGAAGGGAGTCTCATCAATCTTCTCCTTGATGTACTCAACCGTTTCCTGATTGGTTTTTGAGTCACTTCCTGTGTTTGTCAGCAAACCTCGTAGGAGATTCTGGTTGGTCTGCAGTGAAAGACCCAGGAGGAAGCGGAGGAACAAGTCCAGGTGTCCATTTAGACTCTGTAAGGCCTGGTCCACAGCAGTCTGGTAGAAGTGTGTCCCTGCAGATTCGTCTTGTCTTGTTTCAGATTTCTGGGATGTTGTTTGTTCTTCTGACAGCAGATTGACTCCAGAGTTGATGAATGTCAGATGGACATGAAGAGCAGCCAGAAACTCCTGAACACTCAGATGGACGAAGCAGAACACCTTGTCCTGGTACAGTCCTCTCTCCTCTTTAAAGATCTGTGTGAAGACTCCTGAGTACACTGAGGCTGCTGTGATATCGATGCCACACTCTGTCAGGTCTGATTCATAGAAGATCAGGTTTCCTTTCTGCAGCTGATCAAAAGCCAGTTTTCCCAGAGACTCAATCATCTTCCTGTTCTCTGGACTCCAGTGTGGATCTGTCTCAGATCCTCCATCATACTTGACGTTCTTCAGTTTGGACTGAACCACCAGGAAGTGGATGTACATCTCAGTCAGGGTCTTGGGCAGCTCTCCTCCCTCTCTGGTCTTCAACACGTCCTCCAGAACTGTAGCAGTGATCCAGCAGAAGACTGGGATGTGACACATGATGTGGAGGCTTCGTGATGTCTTGATGTGGGAGATGATTCTGCTGGTCTGCTCCTCATCTCTGAATCTCTTCCTGAAGTAGTCCTCCTTCTGTGGGTCACTGAACCCTCTGATCTCTGTCACCATGTCAACACACCCAGGAGGGATCTGATTGGCTGCTGCAGGTCGTGTGGTTATCCAGAGTCGAGCAGAGGGAAGCAGATTCCCCCTGATGAGGTTTGTCAGCAGCACATCCACTGAGGTGGACTTTGTAACATCAGTCAGGATTTTAGTTTTGTTGAAGTCCAGAGGAAGTCGACACTCATCCAGACCATCAAAGATGAACACAACCTGGAACTCTTCAAACCTGCAGATTCCTGCTTCTTTGGTTTCAGTAAAGAAGTGATGAACAAGTTCCACCAAACTGAACTTTTCTTCTTTCAGCACATTCAGCTCTCTGAAAGTGAATGGAAACATGAACTGTATGTCCTGGTTGGTTTTGTCTTCAGTCCAGTCCAGAGTGAACTTCTGTGTTAAGACTGTTTTCCCGATGCCAGCCACTCCCTTTGTCATCACTGTTCTGATTGGTTCATCTCTTCCAGGTGAGGGTTTAAAGATGTCTTCTTGACTGATTGTTGTTTCTGGTCTGTCTGGTTTCCTGGATGCTGTTTCAATCTGTCTGACCTCATGTTCTTTATTGACCTCTGCAGTCCCTCCCTCTGTGATGTAGAGCTCTGTGTAGATCTGGTTCAGAAGAGTTGAGTTTCCTGGTTTAGAAATCCCCTCAAACACACACTGGAACTTCTTCTTCAGGTTAGATTTAAGTTCACGCTGACAAACTCCAGAATAACTTCCTGAATAAAGACACAACAAATAAGACCAATGAATGAATTATAAAGTAAATATTACAATTTAATTTCCTTAAATAATTTGTCAAACATGTAAAACCTTTAGATAAATCCTCTTACTTCTCTGCAGACGATCAGCCAGCTCCTCCTGCTTCATCATCCTCAGGAAGTGCAGTGTGATCTTCAGAAATGACTCTCTGCTGCTCTTCTCCTGCTCTTCATCCTCACCATGCAGCACCTCTTCATCCTCCCTGGAACTCAGAACCCTCTGAAACTTCTTCAGCTTGTTCTTCACAAACATGACAATGTTCTCCTCCAACAGCTGGAACAGAAATTTATATTAATGACACAAACTAAAATCATGGAGACAAACATCAGATCCATGTTGGACAGACTGACAGTCCACTGGTCTCACACATGCAGCAGGGAGATTATTGTGGACAGAATAGATGAAGAAGTAATTGTTGAACATGAACAGACCATAAATATGGAGTCCAGGTGTGTTTGATGCTGCAGGACAGACTGACTGCAGGGAACCTCTGAGTTCTCCTGTTCTACTCTGTGGAGGAATCATCAATAATTAGGACACATTATGTCACACAGAGACAAACATCAGGCCTTTCAGGGACCCTGCTGGACATTTGGGGGAGTGAACCTCGTCTCCTCCAATCATGAAACTGCTTTGTACAACAGGTGGTTCTGAGCCAGAGTCAGCGTGCTGCTCCCTCATCAAACCTGAATATTTAGTTTTGGTAAAAATCAACATCCAGGTTTAAATAACTTTCTGGATTAAAAACAATTAAAACATGAATCAGTCTTATTTTAATGTTATGAACAGTTTACCTCTTTACAGCAAATGATTGTTCTCCTTTAAGATCAGTGAAGCAATGATGTGAACAGTCACTCTTTAAGGACACATACCTGGGTTCAGGTTCAGGTTCAGGTTCAGGTTCAGATCCAATTCCAGATTCAACAGAGCCTGGTCTCCCATAGATCCTGTTAGACAAAGAGGAAAACCACCAGGGATGAAAATTCACTTTTAGTCTTCAGACACAGAAGCTGCTGGAGAAACTAGCAGCTATCATGACGAAAAGAATCAACACATCAAAGATCAAAAAAACATGAAGCTGAATGGTTTCAGTTAGAGCTGGACAGTATGACCTAAAACTAATATCGCATTATCATTTCAATAAGGGACAGTTATTGTACGGATCACAGTATATTTGTTTGTCTTGAAAAATCAATATAAAAGCGTCTGAAGCTGTAAAACACTGCATGGCATCTATTACTGTACTTTGAACTGTATTATGAGACATATTTCACATAGTTCAGACGTGTTTTAAGAACATTCAGTGTTCAAAACTGGAATAATAAATATTTAAAAATAAACTTTTCTCAAGTATATCAGGTATTATATAAGAGATGTTACTGACTCATCATAAATCATTAATGAATTAATTACCATTAAGAAATTAACTGGTTTAAAATGTACTAAATTAATAGTCCAGAAATGTTCAGTAAAATTGCACCTCATTTGTTTTGTCTGATGAAGGAATTTGTTAAATAAGGAAACTTAAACTTAAAATTTGAAAAAACAGACAAAAATTAAAGTGAGATTAAAAAAAAAACATGTTTTGTATCATTAATGATTCATCAATCGTTCAACTTTTAGCATTTTCAACAATCGATTGAGGAAAATGTTGAACATTTATGACCTGATTCCCACCCAGCAGTGAAGCTGGTCAGTGTCTGGTTGTTTCAGACTGGATGGATGACAAATGTGATTCCATGTCAGTAAAGATAAAAAACTAAACTGTAAATCTCACAGTTGAGAATCTGATACAAAGATACTGTTTTATTATTGTTATAAATATCAAATCTATACCTTTGATCAACAGATTGATGTCTGTCTTTGAAGGTCGGAGGATGATTTTTAGACCAGTCGCTCTTCATGGACACACTGCTGGGTTCAGGTTCGTCCAGCTTCCTCCTGACAGAAAACCAGGAAAAAAATCTATCAGTACTGAACACAGAGTAAAATGAAAGTTTAAAATTTATCTTAAAGACACTGGAATGAAATCAGTTCTCTCATGTTACAGAACAACATGTCAAACTGAGCTGACGTCTGTTCATCAACACTCACTGATAAAACTGACTTCTTCCATCAGCAGCATCAATAAGAAACTAATCATATGTTTCCTCAGACTGTCTGTGATTGGTTCATTCTGTGTTTTAGATCAGCTGATCACATGTTTCTGTCTCTGTTGTCACGTGACTGAAAACCAGAAAATATTGAGTTGATGAAGGAATTAAGGTTAGCCTTCATTAGCTGTTAGCATCTGTTAGCTTCAATAATACCACTGTTTTATATTCATGCAGTCGTCAGACAACAGTCAGGACGTGTGTGAGGAGAAAATGATAAAGAGTTTGTGAAGAAGAAAGATGCTGAAAATAAACATCCAGGTTTAAAAAAACTCCTCTGGATTATTAACATTTAAAACATGAATCAGTCATATTTTAATGTTATGAACAGTTTACCTCTTTGAAGCAGACGGTCGATGTCTTTTAAAATCAATGAGGCGACCCTTTGACCGATCACTCTTTAAAGACACACAGCTGGGTTCAGGTCCAGGTCCAGGTCCAGGTTCAGGTTCAGGTTCAGCAGAGCCTGGTCTCCCATAGACCCTGTTAGACAGAGAGAAAAAACCACCAGGGATGGAAATTCAATTTTTAGTCTTCAGACACCGAAGCTGCTGGAGAAACTAGCAGCTATCATGAAGAAAAGAATCAATACACCAAAGATCAATAAAACATGAATATGAAAAATTTCAGTCTGTGTATCATCGCTTCATTTTTCATTCAAACTAGGACTGAAACACAAGTAATTATTGGACCAGATCAAAGCTAAAAAACAGTAAATATTGGGACAAAATCATCCTGAAACAGCAGAGAATACAGGACTAAACCAGGACTAAAGTTAAACTGGAGTCAAGAGCTGAAGACTGGTTATACTGGTTATACTGGTTATACTGGTTATACTGGGCAGCTTTCAGCTGTGACAATATAAATGAATGTGAAGAAGAAAGATGCTGAAAATCAACATCCAGGTTTAAAACAACTTTTCTGGATTAATAACATTTAAAACATGAATCAGTCATATTTTAATGTTATGAACAGTTTACCTCTTTGAAGCAGACGGTCGATGTCTTTTAAAATCAATGAGGCGACCCGTTGACCAGTCACTCTTGAAGGACACACAGCTGGGTTCAGGATCAGGTCCAGGTCCAGGATCAGGTCCAGGTCCAGGTTCAACAGAGGCTGGTTTTCCATGGATCCTGGACAAAGAGGAAGACCACCAGGGATGGAAATTCACTTTTTAATCATCAGACACAGAAGCTGCTGGAGAAACTAGCAGCTTTCATGAAGAAAAGAATCAACACACTGAAGTTCAAGAAAAAGTGAAGCCACATTCTTTCAATCTGTGAATTTTTATATGAAATATTTGAACAAATCAGGACTAAATTTACCTTCATCAGCTGTTAGCATCTGTTAGCCTCAATAATACCACTGTTTTATATTCATGCAGTCATCAGACAACAGTCAGGATGTGTGTGAGGAGAAAATGATAAAGAGTTCAAGACTGGTTATACTGGTTATACTGGTTATACTGGTTATACTGGGCAGCTTTCAGCTGTGACAATATAAATGAATGTGAAGAAGAAGAAGGTTTAAAACAACTTTTCTGGATTAATAACATTTAAAAAATGAATCAGTCATATTTTAATGTTATGAACAGTTTACCTCTTTGAAGCAGACGGTTGATGTCTTTTAAAAGCAATGAGGCGACCCTTTGACCACTCACTCTTTAAAGACACACAGCTGGGTTCAGGTCCAGGTCCAGGTCCAGGTTCAGCAGAGCCTGGTTTCCCATGGATCCTGTTAGACAGAGAGAAAAAACCACCAGGGATGGAAATTCACTTTTTAGTCTTCAGACACAGAAGCTGCTGGAGAAACTAGCAGCTATCAACAAGAAAAGGATCAATACACCAAAGATCAATAAAACATGAATATGAAAAATTTCAGTCTGTGTATCATCGCTTCATTTTTCATTCAAACTAGGACTGAAACACAAGTAATTATTGGACCAGATCAAAGCTAAAAAAAGGTAAATATTGGGACAAAATCATCCTGAAACAGCAGAGAATACAGGACTAAACCAGGACTAAAGTTAAACTGGAGTCAAGAGCTGAAGACTGGTTATACTGGTTATACTGGTTATACTGGGCAGCTTTCAGCTGTGACAATATAAATGAATGTGAAGAAGAAGAAGGTTTAAAACAACTTTTCTGGATTAATAACATTTAAAACATGAATCAGTCATATTTTAATGTTATGAACAGTTTACCTCTTTGAAGCAGAGACTCGGTGTCTTTTAAAATCAATGAGGCGACCCGTTGACCAGTCACTCTTGAAGGACACACAGCTGGGTTCAGGATCAGGTCCAGGTCCAGGTTCAACAGAGGCTGGTTTTCCATGGATCCTGGACAAAGAGGAAGACCACCAGGGATGGAAATTCACTTTTTAATCATCAGACACAGAAGCTGCTGGAGAAACTAGCAACTTTCATGAAGAAAAGAATCAACACACTGAAGTTCAAGAAAAAGTGAAGCCACATTCTTTCAATCTGTGAATTTTTATATGAAATATTTGAACAAATCAGGACTAAATTTACCTTCATCAGCTGTTAGCATCTGTTAGCCTCAATAATACCACTGTTTTATATTCATGCAGTCATCAGACAACAGTCAGGATGTGTGTGAGGAGAAAATGATAAAGAGTTCAAGACTGGTTATACTGGTTATACTGGGCAGCTTTCAGATGTCAGAAAAAAATGTATGTGAGGAAAAATGGTGCTAAAAATGAACACAGTTTTTAAAAAATGTATCTCTATTTACCTCTCGAATCTCAATAAATGACAGTTAATCCATGAATCAGTCATATTTTAATGTTATGAACAGTTTACCTCTTTGAAGCAGACGGTCGATGTCTTTTAAAATCAATGAGGCGACCCTTTGACCACTCACTCTTTAAAGACACACAGCTGGGTTCAGGTTCAGGTTCAGGTTCAGCAGAGCCTGGTTTCCCATGGATCCTGTTAGACAGAGAGAAAAAACCACCAGGGATGGAAATTCACTTTTTAGTCTTCAGACACAGAAGCTGCTGGAGAAACTAGCAGCTATCAACAAGAAAAGGATCAATACACCAAAGATCAATAAAACATGAATATGAAAAATTTCAGTCTGTGTATCATCGCTTCATTTTTCATTCAAACTAGGACTGAAACACAAGTAATTATTGGACCAGATCAAAGCTAAAAAACAGTAAATATTGGGACAAAATCATCCTGAAACAGCAGAGAATACAGGACTAAACCAGGACTAAAGTTAAACTGGAGTCAAGAGCTGAAGACTGGTTATACTGGTTATACTGGTTATACTGGGCAGCTTTCAGCTGTGACAATATAAATGAATGTGAAGAAGAAAGATGCTGAAAATCAACATCCAGGTTTAAAACAACTTTTCTGGATTATTAACATTTAAAACATGAATCAGTCATATTTTAATGTTATGAACAGTTTACCTCTTTGAAGCAGACGGTCGATGTCTTTTAAAATCAATGAGGCGACCCGTTGACCAGTCACTCTTTAAAGACACACAGCTGGGTTCAGGTTCAGGTCCAGGTTCAGGTTCAGGTTCAGGTCCAGGTCCAGGTCCAGCAGACTGTGGTCTCTGATGGATCCTGATGAAATGAATTGATCATGAACACACACAGAGCTTTGAGTGATCTGAGTGCTGATCTGTGACATGCAGAAGAGTGATGGACAGTTAGAGATCTTCATCTCACCTCTGAGCTTCATCTTCATCACACAGAGTGGTTTTAGAGGGAGGGACTCCCTCCTCTCTGTCCTCACACTGATTCATGCTGCTGGACTCACATCAGCTCACACACACTTTGATCTGCAGAGGAAACACAAATCATTCATGTGCACATCAGCTGAAATCATCTTTACATCATTTCTCCTGTAAAAACATCAGCTGCTCCTCCTCTGATTGGCTCTTATTCTCTGCTTCATATCAGTGTCACTTGAATGCAGTCAGACAGCAGTGTGAGGAAGAGGAAGCTGCTCTTCTTCTACTGTCACTCCACTAGATGGTGTCATGGAGCTGCAGCTACAAATGTTCTACAGGTTCTACATGTTCTCTGTCATGACTCATTCAAGACGTTCCACCGTTCATTCAAGTCTTGCACCACCCTGTGGGATTTATTTTCTAATAATGACCTGCTCACATGATTTTATTGATCATCCAGTCTGTGATCAGAACTACATCCACAGCAACTGACTGTAATTCACAAACAACACACCTTACAATCCCCTAACTGACCAATCACAATCCAGCATTTATCAAAGCCCTGTGTTAAATGTTCCACATGTTCTAGATTCCCACTGTTCTACACATTTTACCGCATCTGTGACTTTTACATTCAATTATTCTGGAAGCTGATGATGATGTCACTTCCTGTAGTTTTCATCATAACAGGTTCTGTCACTGTTCTATTATTATATTTCTGAATCACTGACGTGTAACTGGAACTTTAATGTTGTAGTTGGTGGAGGTGGAGTCACTTTGAACAGTTTTATAGACTTTGATGTGATTTAATGTCAAACAGTGAATCAGATTTTATAAAATGATCGTTTGATTTTGATTTTTCAGGGTTTTTTTTATCTTAATCTAAATGCAAAGAAGTAAAAAGTCCACAGGCTGATTCAGTCATCAATAATGATGCTACACAGGAAGAACAACTCTGTGTTCAACTACTGACCATCAACTAACTCTGCTTCTACTCTTATTCCACCGTTTACACTCCAAACATCCACACAACATGGCGCCTGTTTTACACTTTACACTTCAAACTCTTTTAACGCGTTTAAATGAAGAATGAAGCGGCAGATTTTTTCTGTTTCTACTGAAACTAAACTAAAGACATGTTGAGTTAAACGAGTCAAACATTTCAAACTTGTTACTTTACCTTCAGCTGGAGATTCACATGGAGAAAAATAATAACTGCGACACAACTTTTAGAGGAAGTGAAAGTAAAAGTTTTCAAAGAGGAAACAGAGAGAGAGAGAGAGAGAGAGAGAGAGAGAGAGAGAGAGAGAGAGAGAGAGGTGGAGAATAAACATAAACATCTCTGACTCCAACATTAATAGTTCAATGTTAAATGGTTTATGATACTTTTCTTTACAGTCGTTTAGTTATACAGATAAAGTTAGTTGTCATTATCTCTTCTCATTGTGCTGCTGCTATAAATACTGGTAATAAAATCCATAAGGACTGATCGGAGGTCAGGGTCCAGCTGGACTTCAGCAGGTCTGTGTGTCTCTGTGGGATCAATATTTGTGTCTGTACTTTCTGCTCATCACATTTTCAAAACAGGCTCGTTACTTTAGTTTTTATGCACTTGAGGGGAGGTATGGATTATTTTTACTTTGCATCATTGTGCGTCCCGACACATAAAAAAAGAATGCAACAAGACAAACAAGACACGTCGTGTCACTTTTATTTTGAAAACCAGCAAAGAAGCGTTACCGGAAGTCCACGGACCACAGACAGCGGCTAACATGCTAACTTTTTCCGTCACGTCTCACGTTCACCGTTACACTGAAATTCAATGGGAGTGAAGCAGCAGAACCTGTATGGGTGTGCGCGTGTTAAACCTGTTGAAGTGTTCTTTGAGTTCACTTCCGGGATGTTTCAGCTCAGAATAATCTCCTGTTAGCCGAGAATGCTAAAGGAAGTTAGCCTAGCTTGTTGCAGGAAATAGTCAGAGACGGGGCTCGGTGGAGCATCTTCGACTGAGACCGAACTGTATTGTTAAAGGAGCCGAAATAACAGGATCGAGCTGTCTGTAGTTGTTTATTTTAAAATGTTTAACATGTATACAACCTGACAAAGCTAATGAAGCTAACCTAGCTTGATGCGGGAAATAGACGGAGACGGACGTTATGAACATCAGCGTGAAGAAACAGTTTCCTACGGAAGAAAAGTAGCTGTGAATTAATAAAAAAAATGTCTAAAATCCAAACTCTGAGAGCTTTTATCAACCAGAGACTGAGTGCTGCTGCTGAGGAGATATTTGAACTGTTTGAAAGATCGATATCAGAGTACGAGGAGACTCTTTACCGACAGAACAAACTACTGGACGCTGTTTTCAAACCGGAAGTCCGCTTACACAGAGCAGGTTAGTACACTTTACTCCTTATTCTCACTTTAATCTGCTAATGTGAACAAGCCTGACCCGAATTAACTTTAACTTTCAAGACATGAAGTTGTTCCACTGAGACACTTCAGCCTGGTAACAAAAAAAACACTTGATGGAACTGTCCTTAGAGATTCTGTTTCCACCCGGCTGGAGTTCTCTGACACACAGCTAAATGACGCTCAGTCAGTTACCATGGCAACTGAGCAGAGCTTCCTATTATAAGTCACTGAAACTGATCTCTCACTTAAATTTGATCAAAAAATCAGCCAATTTTAACTTTTTTAAAATCATTATTTATCGTACCATATCAGGCCGAAATATCAATCACCTTAAAAAACAACTACATAAAAAAAGAACAAAACAAACAAGAGAGAGAAAACAAAAATAAGACAAACTGTACTGTATACACCTATGTTCTGTCCTACAAAGTAAACAGGTAGGAACTTCCCAGAACACAGAACTGAGAAAAAATACTTAAAGTTTTGTTGTTGTCGAGCCAAAATAGTTTCAGGCAGATAATTTATACGTGTCAGTTTCATCTCTTTATTTTAGGTTATTGTTTCTACGTATTAATCCTGGTCTCTGATTTCACCTTTGACCTTATTTGGAAGTTCCTGTATTCTGCCTTTGTAGAGTGTACCAAAAATATTGGGTCATACCAAAACAAAAGGCAACAACTTCCATTTATCTGATCAGTTTAGCTTTAAAAAGCAGAATAATGACAAATATGATCAAATCATCATTCTGATAATGATGGCAAATGAAAATTAAACTTTACTGTTATTATTTACATTATTGTTATTATCATTATTTATTTACAACATTTATTATTATATTATGGTACACCTGCGATGTTCCAAGTACCTTTTAAAATTAAATTATTTCAATGGTTTTGGGATGTTTCTGAGCATTTGAAGTGACTCATATTTATATTATAATAAAATAAAATTGGAATTTTAAATTTAAAAGGCTGCAACATAAAAAAACTAAATACCATGAAACCTTTTCTGATAAAATCTGACACTGATTGATTCATTTTAATGCCTTTTCACACCTGAGTCTGATGTTATGAGTCTGTGCTCTTATTTTAATATTATTATTCTATGTTGTTGTAAGTCCTGTTTTTATTTTGAATTGTTCTATTTTCGGTTTCTGTTGAGTCCATTTACACTTGTGAATATATTTTCCATACAAAATCAGGAGATTTAAAATAATTTTTTACAATCATATATATTTTTTTTAATTAATGTGCTACATCTAACCAAAATAACTTTCACAAAACACAGTTTACATCAATATCTTCTCTGAATTTAACCAGCACCTCATTAACTGGATTAATTAAATGTATAATTTTAAAGGATATCTCTTTAATTTTGTTGGTGACTCAATATTTTTTGCAGGCTAACTGTCAAGTTTAAAGTTGCTGTGTGACGGACAGAAACCGAATCAGTTCCATCAAGTCATCTTTCTTCTATGTGATCAAGCACAGATTTACATGTTTAGTTTAGTTCCAAAGAACATATTAATTGAAAAAACGTTAAATAGGCCGACAGGTTGTCTGACCTGGAGTGGACCTGTTGATTTAAGCTGTAAATTCATACTTCTTCAGATTAGAAGATGATGCTTGTAAATCAAATGTACATCCTGTAAAAGATCAAATGTTTTAAAGAGCAGCTGATCATGTGGTTGATATTATCAACATGAACAGATACTGACTGATGTCCTGCAGCAGGTTAGACATTTATGTACAAATACACATCATGTGTATCTTTTCTAGAATGATTTTTGTGGTTTTTTGACTTTATTTGACGTCACATGTCCAATAAAATTACAGTTTTCTAAAACATGTATATCTTATTATTCTCTACAGACGTCCAACTGTTGGTGAGGACAGGAGAGGATCCCCCTGAGCAGCAGGACTGGAGCCCCAGTCTGGACCAGGAGGACCCACCAGAGCTGCCACGTATCAAAGAGGAACAGGAGGAACGCTGGGCCAATCAGGAGGGAGAACAGGAGGCAGCTGATATCACCAAGGTCACATTCACGTCTGTCCCCATGAAGAATGAAGAGGACAACGACGAAGAAGAGAGACCTCAGTCCTCACAGCTTCATCAAAGCCAAACAGAAGCAGACGGAGAGGATTGTGGTGGACCAGAACCAGACCGGATCTCAGAACCAGACAGAAATCCACAGTCAGTTAGTGATGACAAGCCTTCAGACTTTTCTGAACCTGAGACTGACAACAGCTGTGACTGGAAGAAGCTCGTCGAACCTCAGTCAGGTTTAAACTTTGTGAAAGGTGAATGTAGTAAGTGTAAGAAATTATTTAGCTGTTCTGAGTGTGGCAGACAATTCAGCCGTAACTCCGATCTGAAGAGACACATCAGGATCCATACAGGGGAGAAACCCTACAGCTGTCCGGTCTGCGGTCGAAGATTCACACAAAGCTCTTCCTTGACCTCACACTTAAGAGTTCATTCAGGAACAAATCCTTTCAAATGCACGGTTTGTAAAACAAGTTTCAGTGACAGACGCAGTTTGTTAAGACACATGAGAATCCATACCGGCGATAAACCATTTAGTTCCTCGTTCAGCAGTAAAAGATTCCACCAGAAGAACTCCTTAAGACATTTCAGCAGCTCAGCAGGAAGAAACCACACGGGAGACAAACTGTTTAGTTGTTCCGTGTGCGGTGAAACATTTGAACAAAGCTCATCTTTGGCCGTGCACATAAGAGTCCACACAGCAGGAAAACGTTTCACGTGCTCGGTCTGTAAAGTAAGTTTCAGTCGCAGAAGCACGCTGTCTGAACACACGTTAAAGCACACTGGGGAGAAACCATTTAGGTGTTCAGTATGTGGCAAAACGTTTACACGAAAGAGAACACTAAGACGACACTTCACAGTCCACAGAGGACAGACGTCTTTCAGTTGTTCTGTGTGCGGTAAAAGATTTTCACAAATATCAGTTTTGACGTCACATTTAAGAGTTCACGCCGGCGAAAAACCTTTCAAATGCTCAATTTGTAAAGCGAGTTTCAGACACAAAAGCACGTTCTCCGCACACATGAGAATTCACACAGGCGAGAGACCGTTTAGTTGCTCTATGTGTGGCATGTGTTTCACACAAAACACACACCTGAAACAACACGTGAGAACGCACACGGGGGAGAAACCCTTCAGCTGCTCCATTTGTGGTAAAGCGTTTGGAAACGGCGGAAATCTGAGACGACACTTGGTTGTCCACTCAGGAGAGAAACCATTCAGTTGCAGCGTTTGCAAGAAAAGATTCAGTCAGCTCGCTTCTTTAAAAAAACACAAGTGTGCCAGTGAGAGCAGCGAAAGTTAATAAGGAGAGAGTCTCCATTTTAATCCAGAGGAAAACAGTGAAACCCTGAAAACTCAACAACTGTAACTGTTTCTTTTATACCTTCAATGATTAACTGATTAAAACTGACAAACCCTCATTAATGAATCCTGGTCATTTCCACATCACCTCATATCATCTTGACTTGAGCTGTAAACATTAGTTGATTTTGAATTGATTGTTAAATTCATTGCCAGCTATCTGATAATCAATTAATCGCTTTGAGTTATTTATTTTAAAGAAAAAAAGTTCAAAGTCTCCTAAATGTGAATATTTTCTGGTTTCTTTCCTTCTCTCTGACAGTAAACTGAATATATTTGAGTTGTTGACAAAATAAGACATGAGGACGTCATCTTGGACCAAACTGCTAATTGAAAAAATAATTGACAGATTATTGGATTGGATTAAAATAACTGTTAGTTGCAGGATAAATACTTTGATAATAAAACCTTCTCTGACTGAATAGTGTTCAGACATCTTAATTTATTTGAAAATTCTGCTCAACAGCGTTTCTGTATTTCAAAGTGTATAAATGTTTTAACACGACCTACTGACAAAACACACAAAGATAAATGCAGCTGATATTTAAGAATCTCACTTTTTTAAACTACGTTTGGTGCAGTTTTATGATCTTAAAGTGGTTTCAGCTGCAGGACCGTCGTCTTCGCTCAGAATATTCTGATCGGTTCACGTGTTTGATTAAAGATTAAAGATGAGTTTCAGACTCTTCGACCTGCAGCAGGACTTCAGACGTGCTGATCTGTAAAATGAGAAGTTTGCAATGTCAAATAGTTGTGGAACAATTTATAGATTATCTGTAGCATTAATGTGCAGGACTCAACTGTAAATAATCATCATGCATGAGAAAGTAAACTGTATCTGTAGTGACATAATAAACAGATGTGGTTCTCCTTAAAGCCTCTGGGATTAAAGTTCACAGTAAACTCCTCGCCGTGTCATTTAGGGTCTCATGTACAAAATATTCAGCAACTAAAGAGTAATAGAAATGATTTTTCATCCAAATTAGAAAAAAAGGTTTTGCTCACTATTCTGTATTGGTTTTGAATTGGACACAAAGTGTAAAATGTCAGAGAAACTATTTTTATGTTTCTCCAGCCCTTTAACTCAGGAACGTGAAGCACTGCGTCGAAGTTTTGAGGCTCCTGGTTCAGTTCCTGTGTGAATTTTGAAGTCTGTGTCCGTTTCACTGCGAAGAGTCCTTGATGGAGAGTCAACAGGTGACACACTGTCTGGTTCCAGTGCCCAGCGAGGACACACACGTTTTTATATAAGAGTGTATGTGAGTTTGTATGTATCTGCAGTCGTATGTATAACTTAAGTATTTATATATGTATGTATCTAAGTATAAATGTGTGTAATTAAAATTTCTTACCTGTGTGTGTTCTCAGTTCCTGTCATCAGCGGCGTGGAGGACAGCGGCGCCGCGCTCATCTGAGTCTGCCAACAACAGAGCAAGAGCTTTATTTTGAAAAGAATAGCCAAAGGTTCTCTTTCCTGTCCCATTTATGTCTGTGTGTTTGAAACGAGAGTCCTGTGGAGAAATTCAGAAAGACAAACATCAAAATAAAGCAGCAACACAATACAGTGTTGCAGCCACCAGAGGGCAGCATCACACCGTGGTTTTACTTCACACACTGGTTAGTGAAGTTTGTGATGCAGAAGGAAGAAGGATCAAAGATGGTGTACAGAACATGAATGAATATTCCTGGTTATTTTATTTGACACATTATAACACTGGAACATCAACACATTAATGCACAGGTGGATGCATGAAAAACACAGTTTGTGTCTGCAGCCACCAGAGGGCGCTCTGCACGTGCAGTTCTGAGTGGTGTCAGTTTGTGATGTACAGATGTTCTATGTACAGATGTTCTATGTACAGATGTTCTCCAGCTGATCAAAAGTACAGTCAGTACAGTGGTACTACTAATATTTGATTATTATTATTACTGATGTGTCTTTTAATTTAAAGTATTACCAGTATATTTTATACTACATAATTCTTAATATTAATATATATTTTTTATTTTTCTATTTTTAAATTTGGCCTGTTCATGAGCTTGACTTTTAATCGATTAATTGATTATTAATTGCCAACTATTATGATATTTTTTTTAAGTAACTTGAGTCATTTTTTTTAAGAAGAATAATTCTCCTCTCTGAAGTCATCTTGGACTTTGATCAACATCAACAGGCATTTTATTTACCAATAACCAATCGATTAGTGGATAGAAGAATAGAAATGATCCAAAAGCTTTGACATATGACTTTGTGTGTTTACTACTTTAAAGGAGAAAGACATTATTTTTTTTAAAATATCTCACATATTTTCAAGCAAACCAGAGTTTGTAATTCTTTTTTTTTTTTTTAAGTGTTTTAAATGTAAATCCTGGACATATTTTACATCCTGCTCCTTTAAAATGTTTAGTATGTTGTGAGAATAAATATCTGACCTGAGAGAAGACGTCCTCTCTGATGGTCTCATGGTCCAAATGTCCTCTGTTGAAGTGTGAGACAGATGAAAGTGTTAAAGGAGCAGTCTGTGTTTTTGACATGCTGCTGATCCACAGTCAGTGTGTTACAGTAAACAGCAGTTTGTAGAAGCAGACAGATGATTTTCTTCATCCATTCATCTGTCAAATAGTTTCTCAGTTCATGGATTAGTTGGTTGATCTATAAAAGTGAAAAAGAAAAAAAAAAGAAAAAAACAGAACAGCTGTTTTCACATGTTTGGACCTGTTTTTCAACTAGTGATCAATCAGGCTGATCGATTAATTATCTGTCCATAAAATTTTGATGAGAGTCCAAGATGACGTCCTCAAATGTCTTGTTTTGTCTACAAATCAAAAATGGTACATATAGTACATTTTTAAACAGTATTTTTAATACAATATTAAAAATGATCTAATATTTACTGACAGAATTTAAACCAGTTCACTTTTTACTTGTACATTTATTTTTTATAAAGTATCTGTAGCAGTTTAACTGCAAGCTGCTTCGTCATTTGACTTATAAATTAATTTTTCTACAATTTTTCACTCTCCTTTTCTTTCCTCCTGATGATGATGGAGAGGGTCGTCTTACGGAACTCTCGCGAGATCTGCATGTTTCCTTTCTTCATTAAGCAGGTTCTATAAATTAATGATGTTTTCTAATGTTGTTCTATAATGTGAGAACCAGCTGTAACAGTCGAGCTGGTTTTAGGGACATAAGACACTTGGTTAAGGTTCGGGAAACATCACGGTCTGAGTTAGAATAATCCGCTCTCGCGAGATCTGTCGCGGCTCTGGGGTTCCCTTCTAGACGGTGGCGTTGATTTCCTCTGACAATAACAGCAGGAAAACTGTAATAAAGCGTCATAAACAGCACGTTCCTTCTCACAACAGTCCGTCATTTTAGTGTGGAGTCATTCTGTCGGTTTGAGCTCCGGTCGGTTTGTTTCTGAGCCTCAAACTGTCCATCTACTGTCCGCACAGCTGATGTTAGCTTAGCTGTTAGCCGCTTATCTTTGTGTTTGTGTCCGTTGAGCCTCTGACTCACCTGAGATAAAAAAAAAGATAAACTTCACTTCATGTTGTCCTTGTCCTCCCCGTGTCCTCTGGTCCTCCACACGTCTTCATGAAGACGATTATCCGCTCAGGTTCCAACAGCTGCAGGGGGTATCAGGGGTATCAGGGGTATCAGGGCACCTGGAGGGGGGGCATTACTGGAGACCAAGACACTTTAACAACCAATAATAAACCAAAATACAACTTGATAAATGAGTTCATCACTGTGCTGCCTTCAAAATAAGAGCTTCCCAGCAGCATCATCAGAAGACTTTGATCTCTGAGAATCATTTGATTATGATGAAAGTTTTTAGTGTTTTTAGTTTTAAAGGATTAATTACAATAAGACATCCTGAGCTACTGGATCAGACGGCTGAACCCGAGCAGGGATGAAGGATGAAAATATTCTAAATAAAACAAACAGGAGGATCTTTGTCTAACTGTTGATGTTGTGCTGCTGATTCTGTCCACAGCAGTTCATCATCTGCGTCTCTTCACTAGAATCATGTGGACTGACGTCTCCTGTAGGTGAGACATTTATCAATAAGACGCTCATAAGCTCCACCTCAAATAATCCAAACTATCCCTTTAACCTGCAACACAACTGACAGTGAACAAAAAAATAATACAACAATAATAAACTTCATGGCGTCAACGTTAACGGTGGAAGGTGGACTCACCTGAAGACCAGAGTCCACCTGCAGACATCTGTGTGATCAAACACAAAAGAAATAAGGTGATCAGTGTTTTTTGATCAGTGTGAGCTCACAGCATGGCTCTGTGGAAAAGACTTCTGCTTCAAACCAGTCTGCTGCTCAGTGAGGCCAGTGTCAACTTAACATTAACAAGAGGAAAGAAACCAGTGACACCAGATCGATGGTTCGAACTTCTACAGGAACCTGGTGGTTCTTATTTAGAACCCGAACACTTTTTATTTTCAGAGGATTATACACTCATGTAAATTTTAATTAACCACCAGAAAGCTTTCATGATGGACCTTTAAGGTTGGTGTTAGCAGTGTGTGTGTGTGTGTGTGTGTGTGTGTGTGTGTGTGTGTGATCATTGTTAAACATCTTCTGGATTCAGGAGAGCGAGCAAACAGAGTCGTCATCAAGTCGCCATAATGATGAAAAACCACACAGACGAGCAAACAAATTAACACACACACACACACACAGAGAGACACACACACACACACACACACACACACACACACACACAAACACAAACACACAAACACACACACACACACACACACAGACACACACACACCTAGCTTCCTGTCTGTGCCAAGGAGCTGCTAATTAGCCTGTGTGTAATTTTCATTGTTGCCAATTACAGCCAGAGGGGCTGAGGTGTGTGTGTGTGTGTGTGTGTGTGTGTGTGTGTGTGTGTGTGTGTGTGTGTGTGTGTGTGTGTGTGTGTGTGTGTTTACACTTGATGCTAACGAGCCGGCCTGCCCTGCCAAGCGGTTGACCCACTTCCCAAAGGAGGTCCCCAAGGACCCCCCCCCCCCCCCCCCCAACACACATACACACACACACACTGAGTGAGGAAGATGTTGGTCACATGGTCTCAACAACCTGATCCTTGTCTCCTTTTTTTCTTCTTCAGGTGACAAAACTAAACGTTCGTCTGTGTTTGTTCCCAGAGCTTCTTTCCTGTGATTAAAATTGATTTTTATTTTTGTTTGAAATCACCTCCACCTTACATTTATTGTCTACATTAGTTGATTTACCTATAAAATGTCAGAAAATTATAAAAAAAGTCCAGACTGAGGTTTTCAGATGTCACTGTTTTTGTCCGAACTTTCTGCGTCGCTTTAATTCCAGTTTCTGGGAGTCAGAATTCATTCTTTGAGGATTTAAATGTGGTCAGATCAAAACTGAAAACAGACACAAAATAAACTCTTAATAATTAGAATGAACTTTAAACTTGAGCAGACTCTTGTCTGATTGACAGACAGCAGCTCAGTTTTGGGTGGAAACAGCAAATATTGATGAGTAATGAATGAAATAGTTCTGATGGATGAATGAATATTAATGCAGACTGGAGCTCGGTGTCTCTGTCTTCAGTTGCTTCGGTCTGTCTCTGTCCAGGTGGGTTCACACAGCGGAATAAACTGCGTCACCTTTTCTGCTCCTCGTCCTTAATCGAATTATTCACAAAGTGTCCGGGCCACCGCCTTCCTCGCTCAAGAAAGAAGCCCCCGAGCAGGAGGACGCCGCCGCGCTGCGTTTGTTGCTCCAGTCGTGGTCCCAGAGGGGCCGACGAGATCCACCGCACACACACAGATACACAACTGGATGCAGACACACACCGGGGTTGTTAATGAGTTCACAGGGACTTTGTAAATGTTATGTACATACATATATTTATGAATGTATGTATCTATTTCATATTCAAGAAAAACACTATCGATCCCTGAAGGGAAACACTTCCTTCCATTAAGACGTCAGACAACATTTCACATCATGTTAGCTGCTGCTTTGCTTCAGGACATTTTTAAAAGTCCAATATTTGAACCTCATATCAAACATTTGCATATAAAAGCAAAGAGACATCAGCTGACATCATCCAAACACTCAACATCTGATTTAAAGAAACATTTACAATCAAGACCCGCTGCACAAACCAGACGCTAATAATACTAATAATAATACTTCTATGGTCCAACCGCTACACAGACCAGCGGCTAACGTTAGCTACACTGCTACACTTCAGTGTTTTAAAGGGTTAATTCAGAGTCACTGACACAAACACAGTAACAGACGGAGGCCGCGGCAGAACAACACCTCCTGTGTTCTGAGATAAAATCATTGATTTTGTGAATGGACTTTGGTTGGTTTGTTGGTTCACAGTATCTGTGTGTCTGACAGCAAAGTGTAAATGTAGCGTACACTTGAACTGATATTGATTTTTTTAATGTGTGTAAAATCTGTTTTGCTGGTGACTCCACCCCCTCGCCGTCCTCCACCGTCAGTGTTTATCCTCTTCAGGGAGCCGTTTGCAGCCGCTGGAAGGTAAAAAACGGTGCATTTTCAAACACGTCTGCATTAATATTTTGATTATACATTCACACTGTCCCTCTCAGTGACTTCCACCACGGTGATCGGCCTCGGAGCTCACTCTCTCGTGGCCTGCGGGGTCGTGTGTTTATGCCGCTGCCCTCAGTTTCCTCTGACAGCCTCATTTACAAAGCGAGGGCTCCTCCGGAGATCCCCGAGACGAATCCTCAGAGGAATCTCCCGCTCTTTTACTGTCACGTTGAACACGACACGGCGCTGCGAGGGCAGCGACCTGTTAAATATTCCTCACAAACATGCAGCTATAAAGAGGAAACCTGCTGTAAATATCCTCCATTGTGCGCTGCGGCTCCTGTACTGTAAATGTGAGCGCAGGCGGATAGATTGATTGGGTGTGTGGTAACCGCGGCGCACCGCGGCCTTCGGTTCAGGGTCGTTTCCTCCCGCTGCATCGTAAACAGCCTGAAGACGCTCTGACAGACAGCAGGAGGACGGTCACCTCAGTCCCTCCGTCTCCTCAACGTTGTTTTATCACTTTATTCAAATCTCTGTCAGAGTTTAAACAAACCGATGACGAGATGATTTACAGACGTCAGATCAGAACAACTACGTTTAAATTCATTCTGGGTCTGAAAATACTGCGGCTTTATCACTTTATTATAATAATAATCACACTTTAATGTTTGGAACTACACGTCCCATACTGCTCTGGGGGATGAAAGTTTTTTTCTAAATTAAAATCAGTGGATTGCTTTGATTCTCTATCATCATCATCATCATCATCATCATCATCATCATCACTGTCAGCGTGTGAGTGGACGTTTGTTGGTTATGTGAGTAATGAACCAGGCTTCTGGTTTCAGAGGAGGCCATAAACGCGCTCGCTGTCAGCTGAAAACCTCGGACCCTCCCCTGCCCACGAGGGTCTGTGATTAGCCCCCAGCTGCCCCGCTGGAGCCGTGACCTTCGCCGGCCGGGACGCCGATCAGCCGCGGCTCGGCGGGCTGTAATTGAGGGGGAAAAACAGCTGCCTTTTAATGGCAGCTTCACCTGTTTTGAGCAGGACGGAGCAGCTCCACCTTCAGAAGAAGCTGAAGAGGTGATTCTCCTTCTCCATCCCAGTGTTCCCAGTGTTCCCAGTGTTCCCAGTGTTCCCAGTGATGGTTTTCATTTCAGTTTCATCTGACCTCAGTTTGTGATCGTCAGTGCTTTTATATGAAGGAAGAAACAAAAGGCATTTTTCATTTCATCTCAACTTTAGTGGTGTTTTGGTTTCAGTCGGCGAGTTTCTCAGGTTAGGAATCAGAATGTGACGATTTTACTAAACTCAGAAAAAAGAGAGAAAGTTGAATTCAGAAGAAAAAAGTGAGTCAGAACCTCGTGTACTCCTGAGATTTGATTTAGAGTAACTGTGCCGTTTTCTCTTGTTTCATTGTGCCGATGATGTTTTTAACGTTTTAGGTTTAAATTCTTTCACCTTCAAATCTCAAGAATAAGAAACATCACAAACGGAGCCGTCTGACCAACATGTGAGGCGAGGAAGAGGAGGATGAGAGCCCTGCAGGAGCTTCGTCACCTGTCAGATGAAGCTGTTTGTGGAGAACATGGGGGGGGGGGGGGGCGCATGGACCCCGGGTTCCCCACAGGGAAGCAACATTAGCACATTTACTGGGACAATAAACCCAGTTGACAATAATAAGGTCTCAGTGTTTTACATTAAAAAGATGAACGAGCTCATTTACAAACCTGCCTGTTTTTATTTATTCTCTCTCTGTTTATCGTTTATCATCATTAAACGATAAATCTGATGGACTGTGGACACGTCCATCCAAACTCAGAGTTTGTCCCAACAAGAAGTGTTGAAAAAATGCCAGTTAATTCACGCTTCTAATATCTTCTAATAGCCCCAAAAATACTCATTAAATTCATCCGCCGCTAAAAATAGTCCCCAACCAATGCACTGATCTGTTTGAGGAAGATGCCGAGGCTTTTTTGAAAATTAATCTATATATCTGTGAGGTGTTTTTAAAGATTTATGTCTTCAGCAGGAACCAACCGGCTCAGAGCTGAGATCCGCACACGTTATGGATCTAAACACACGGAGAACAATCGAGAACAACAGCAGGCTCAGAACAGAGTTTACCGCTTCACGAGCACGACGTCACATAAACACTCGATTCTTCCAGCTGATCCTGATGAGAGCAACAGAGCAAAACATGCACAGAGGTCAAAGGTCAAAGCCACAAAGCGCGATGGTGGACGTTAGAGATGACAGAGGAATGCTGGGAGAGGCAGCAGTTTGTGTGTCAGCTGTATGTGATGAGTGACAGAGGGGCGGAGACACGTAACGGCCGCGGCCGGCAAGGTCGGGGAGGTGATTGGTCGCATGATCAGAGCTGGGCGAGGGTGGGCGGGGTCAAGGTCGCAGCTGATGACGGGCTGTGGTGCTGACAGGAGGCGATTCATGCCTCGACCTCACAGAACGTCTGCAAAGACCCGAGTCCACAATCATTCTGCTCATTTCTGGAATCTCGTTTGTGCTGTTTTTTACAGTTTGGTCCTTTAACGGCTGGTTGCAAGTGAAGCACACACACACACACACACACACACACACACACACACACACACACAGAAACACCTCCATTCTGGATCAATTACCGTTCGGGGGAACAGAGAACAATTAGCCAGCTGGCTTTTATGAAACAAAGCAATTAATGTTATGCTAATAAGTCAGATTTTGAGCAATTCCAGATCATTTGCTAATCATTCGCTAATTACTTTGACGACTCTTTAGCGCATCAAATTATGAGTGATTAATCGGACAGATCTGGATATTTAACAAACTCCTCTGAGCTCCGGCTGCGACATCAACACCGCAGCTCCACATCTGGACCACGTTTCAAACAAGATATGATGAACAACTGATGAGTATATTTACTCAAGTACTCTTCTTAAATACAATACTTGTACTTTACTTTAGTATTTTAAGCCATGTTGTACTTTATTCTTCTCCTCCACTAAACTTCAGGGAGAATTACGCAATATTTAGATTAGATTAGAGACAAGTCTTATGTCTTTCATGTTGTTATGTCATTTTGTGTTTTTGTCTTGTCACATCTTGTTGCGTCTGTTTTGATTTATTCCACCTTTTTTTTGTCTTGTTCAGTCTTTTTCATCTTGTTACATCTTTTTCATTTTTGTTTCTTTTTCATTGTTACTACAGAGATCTACTCGTTTTTCATTGTCCTCTGATGATCCACCAGTCAATCGTCTTTTCTGTGTCTTATTGTTTCGTCCATTCAGGTTGAAATCAGTCTTGATGTTGGAAGGCGGCGCACAATGATGCAAAATAATCAATAATCAATAATTCACCTCAGAGTCATTCAAACTAAAGTAAGGCAGGACAGATACTTTGTAACCCAAGTACAGTAACTAAGTATTTGTACTAGTAGTTGCTCTGTGCAGCCATGAGAAATCAATGACAGGATGTTTGAACTACAACAAAGATGGCAGAACATCCAGAGTCGTGTTTGTCAAACTCTCATCGCTGATGAACTTCCTCCACCTTCAACACAACAGACAGACGAAGGCCGACAGACGCGATTCCACCGTGTTTCTTGTGCGCGTCTCTAAAAGTGACTCAGACTCCGATTTGAAGTCTCCCACCTGGAGACAGAGACAGGAAGCAGGATCTCCCGATCCATCCCGCTTTGATTGGAGACAGGAGACGACGCAGCGATCCGGAGGAGGCCGGACTCAAAGCGCTGAATGATGAAGACGATTATGTTTCAAGGGTTTCACATGGCGAGCTGGAATTCATGTCCAGCCTTAATAGTGCTCGTTTTCTGCCTTGTTCACTCCATTAGCGGCGAGCAGGGGGCCCGAGTGCCGGGCCCGCCGCTAATTACGGCATGAGGGATGATCGGCGAGGGCTCATTACCGGCGGTGCGGGCCGAAACATACTGTCTCTCTCCCGGCTAATGATGTTGGATCCGCGGCGAGGGGAGAGCGGCGCTCGCCGCTTCATCAAACGTCTGAATGTCCAGGGGTTAACGTGGCTGTTGACTTCTCTCTCTGTCTGTCTCAGAAACGTTTTCTCTCTGAATCCAAACCACAGCGGCCTCATTAACATGAAGCACAAGTCAGAGCAAGTTTATACACTCACGAGTCTGAGTTCATCTTCTGCTCGACACGAGTCTCAGCTCCGACACGCGACTCCTTTTAACGAAGCTAATGTCAATAAATGCAACTGCAGAGGTGGTAAAAGTACACATGACGGTTCCTCAGAGGAGTGGAAGTACACATACGTCCAAGTACTGACTCAACTTTTACTGCAGTAAAAGTGAAAAAGTAAAGTACCGTCTCTGAGCGTCTTTTTCATCGTTATGTCTCGCTACATTGTTTTCGTCTTGTTGTGTTGTTTCCAGCTTGTTGTGTTGTTTTCAGCTTGTTACATCGTTTATGTTTTCTTATGTTGTTACATCTTATTCATCTTGTTACGTTGTTTTCCTGTTGTTACATCATTTATGTCTGTTATATTGTTTCTAGCATGTTGTGTCACTTTCAGCTTGTTACATCCTGTGTTATTTGTTTTTTTTGGTGGGGGGGGCAGACTGGGTAAACACTGTAAACAGCTGTGAAGAGGAAAAGCTCTAATATATCACTGAACCTCTGTGTGTATCAGACACACAGATTAAACTAATGTGATGGTGGAAAAGTGTTGGACTGTTCCTTTAAACCACATTTGTCTCTCTTTGTCCGTCTCGACTGTCGGTCTCATTACAGCCTCTTACCTGACACACTGAAGCAGAACTAAGTGCTGCCTGACGTTCTGCCAGCGATCTGTCACAGCTCTTTCAACCCGGCGACGCTGGAGAGGAAACCAGAGAGACACCGAGCGACTGACGTCAGACCTGAAACGATTCGCCTGAACGAGACGATTGTTCACAGCGGGAAACATTCTGTAGATTTTGTGTTTTATTTTGAAAAGCACTGTGTTTTAAGTGCAGATGTTGACATAAATACATAAAGTATTAGTACTCAGTTACTTGCCACCTCTGTCAGAGTATCAGAGTATGAAGCAGCGGCGCTCAGCTGTGAATCAGCAGCAGCGACTAGACGTGAAGCAGAACGCAGCTGATGCAGGTAACAACGTTAAGAAAAACCCGGAGCTCTGTTGGCACAAGTGAGACATTTCTTGTGAGAAAACCTCGAGCCGCTGACGGAGAGGTGTCTCACAACACAAGGCGTTCATTCATGTGAGGCCTCGCAGACGCGAAAAGGCGCCCGCCGCTGTCGCTCCTCCTTTCCCTCGCAGCCGGGGAGACGAGCAGATTCACGCGGCGCCTTCATGTTGCTAATGGAAGCCGACACGGTTAACCCAGAGGAAACCAGCAGAACGAGGCAGCTCTAACCCAATTTTAGCCGCCGTCTCCTCACATCCTATTTCGGCGATTGTACCAGCAGTAATTAAGGCTGTAATAATTAAATAAGTCTCTTTTAGCCGCGTGGACGAGGCAGAGGAGGTGAACATTTCTGCAGATCTAATTAGCTCGTCTGAAGCTTTTTTGGAGGGTTTCTCTTCCCTGACCGTCTGGACCGCTGAACTCGTGTCTGTCTCGGTTCGTGGACGTCTCTAATCCCCTGGGTTTGCCGCAGCGGCGAGCGTATACTTATCTCCATGTTTTTATGTGCAGAGGTCAGAGGTCGAGCTGTGTGCCTTCACATGTGTTGGCCTACAGAGGAGGGGGGGTGGTGTGTGTGTGTAACAGCAGTCATTAGTGGCTGCAGGAACACCTGCTCTGAGCTGTTAGGACGGGTGGAAAGTTGACGCAGGCTGATGGATGTCTGAACGCTCGGACGAAGCAGACTTTCCTCCAGCGTCACCCTGTTTTTAGAGCAGGAACGTCCCGCGACCAGCTGTCACCTTCTGCTCGTCTCTGTTCGACTCTTTTTACAGAAGCACACAGGGAGCTGCACCTCGATTCACCGCCTCTTAGACCGAACCGCACCAACAAAGATTACTTAAAACCGAGTTTAGCTCCAGTCAGACCTCAGGAAACTCCGTCTGAAATGAATAAATCCAGTTTTAAATGTATTTTTATTGATGTAAAGTGAAATTAAATACAGTTTAGTCACTACAGAGATGTTCACTTACCTAAATGAAAACAGATAAATAAAAAAAGAAAAAACATTTGCACGCTGTCGGGACTCGTTAAATATAAAAGAGGAGGAAACTCCTGGGGCTAATGATGATTTTCAGCTGCTCTGTTTTCTTTAACAAAACGTCTCATTGTTTCCCAGCTTGTTAAAAACTTTTTTAAAAGTTAACAGCACATTACACTGTTTTCTAGCCTGTTGAAAAGCGAACAAAACGTCACGGCTAGTTTTAGTTAACAAGTTAACAAAGTGTTACATTGTTTTCTGGTTCTGAGTTTTTTTCCTTGTTAAAATGTCGACAGAATGTTACATTTTTTCCTCACTTGTGAAAAACTTTTGGTTTCTAACTGGTTAAAACTCAACAAAATGTTCCGATGTTTCGTAGCTGTTCAAAAAGTCGTTGTTTGCCAGCTAACTAAAAAGTTAAGAAAACATTACCGTACTTACTAGCTAGCTAAAAACTTAGTTAGCCAACTCATGATGCTCAGCAGAGAAGCTCTCATTTCTCCAACTGTGAAAAAACCTGTTGGCTGAATTCACTGAGATATAATAAAGGATTAAAAACAAAAAGCTCAGAAGAAAAAAACAGAGACGTTTGTGCTCCTGAGATCAGTCTCAGCAGCAGCAGCATCACGTAGCTTTAGCTTAGCATAACCACACGTTCACTCACAGGGTTAAACAGCTGAACTCATATTTTATTTAGATTATTTCAGTGATGTGTATCATCAACTGACTGAAGTCCAACATGAAAATCTGCTCATCAATAAACACGACCTGGAAAAGATTTAGAGAATAAAAATGTTAACTTGAGTTTAAGGTGCATCATGTCGCTTTGAATCAACTCGACTTGTTTCTCTATTTTCTCTTAAATCCCTCATGAATTCATTTCTCTCGTCGGTTTTGTCAAACAGCGTCGTGTTTAATGAGTTTTAAATGAGGCTCCTTGTTGCCGCCTGAGGACGAACACCGACGTCGAAACATGCTAATGATTTTATTTCACACGTTTTTAAGAGATTTAAATTCATTTTTCTTTGTTTGCAAACGGAGGATCAGACGCTCGCATGATGTTCTTTTCATCCTAATTTAATAATTAAAATTCACAAGAAATATTGGAAGGTACTCGTTTCTTTCATGTAATTAAAGAGCAGGAATCTACTTAGTTATTTAGAAATGAAGGTTATAGTGAAGATATTGTTTTAAAAGAGCTCTGGTTTAATAAAAGCAAACCTCAGTCATGTTTTACGTCAGAATGAAGAAGTATGAAGGAAAATTTAACATCCTGACTCCCAGAACTGTATTTAAGCGTCTGCTCGCCTCCTCAGGGCTTCATTTCTTTAATCGGTCTGATTTTTAAGGTCCAGCTCACAGCGGCAGACTCTCCTCTCCTCCCTCTGCTCCGTAAAACTCCCCCGAACCCCCGAAGAGACGACGGGACGTTTCCCCCAAACTCCCACAGCAGTCATCGCACTCCAAACGCCTCTCTGTCCACCAGGTTTGTTCTGATGCCTCAGAGTCTTTCTCACTCCTCTGCAGTGCTTTAATTAGCCTGACGGGGGCGCTGTGGGTTAATTGGAGTCCATTCGGAGCCTCAACTTTAACTGAGCTTGCTTGTTTTTGTCGTGAGGGTGCAATAATTCACAAGTTGATGAGAGTAAATGTAAAAGTGACGAGGAGATTCTGTAAAAATGTGACATTTAAATGAATCAGTGGCTTTTAAACACGTTTAACCACAGGAGTCACGTGTCGCTGTGGAGGATTTGCTCTCTCTCCCCGTGTTTTCTGTTCGATTTACAGTTTTGTCACGGTTGAAGAGACTTTAATGAGTCTGTAATTCTCAGACGGGATGGTTTACATTTGAATTTAATAATTTTAGAGGGCAGGATGTGCTGAAATGTTCAGTCATAAAACTAAAAACAAAATGATTGAATCAAGTAATGTGAATTTGTGGCTTTGCACTTTCCTCACAGAGTGTCCTCACTGCAGCTGTTCCTAATGACCACAGAGGGAAGTAACTGAGTACAAATACTCTGTTACTGCACTTCAGTAGAGTTTTCAGGTGTCAGTACTTTACTAGAGTATTTATGAAGATGAAAACAAAGCTAAAGTTAAAGTTGTTTTGTGGCTCCATGTTCGCATTAATGCAGAAAGAAGAATATAAAGAGAGAAAATCTCATTTACAGCCACTGAGGAAAAGACACGAGCGAAGAGAAGAAGAGCGAGTGGTTTCAGAGAGCATCATGGGTAGAAAAGTGTGCTGAAGGTGAAGAAAGAGAAGAAGAAGAACCGTCTGGAAACAATCGACAAACAGAAACAATCAGCGTTCATCTGCACGCCGACGACATTAAAGCAGCACAAACGACGTATGTGTTAAAAAACAGCTCGACTGTCAGGCCTGATGCTGTTCTCATCGATCCACCTGAGAACAGACGGAAGGAGATGCTACACTGCAAAAAACTGCTGCTTACATCAAGTCAGCTGACGTCTCAGGGCGCGTTGACGCCGATCAAACCATGATAAAGTCTCAGTCTTCTAACATTCTGCTTCGTCTTCACAAAGAAACACATGGAGCTTCATCCCGTCGCTCCACGTTTTGGTAGCGAACATGCTGCTGGTTCATCAGTCAACAAAACAGGAACAGGAAATGTTTTTTTAACCAATGGAACGATGCATACAACAGTACTCCTCTGTGATTGGTCCACTCAGAATTCAGGCGTTCACACCAACCAGAACAAACCACACTTTTTAATACCATTGCCAGCCTAGCATTTTGTTAGCTCAATGCTAACACATAATGAGAATTTCCATTAAGGTGCTAACAAACTGCACAGTAATGTTTTGCACGTGTTTAAAATAAACTTTGACCATTATAAAGATGCAACTGATGAAACCTTTACACCTGCTTAATAAAGCTTTATAACACACATATGAACATGGCATCTGAGTTGAAGAGGAAAAACAGACGAGTGACGGGAGATTTTTTTCCACTCGAGTGCAGAAAACTCTGACTGTGGGACTCGATACAAAGATTAAATGACTTGTTTGGACGGAGGTTTTCTGCAGCGCTGCGATCAATACGAACCCTGCTCGCTGCCAGAAGATACTTAAGAAACTCAATCCCCATCAGGCCTCCTCCCTCATTGGATCGGCCATCATCGTCAGGGCAGGGTCGACCTCGGCGGCCAATCAATCGAGTCCCTTTCAGCTCTGATAATCAAAAATCCAATCGGTGCTCTAAATGTTAATTGATCTGAGCTCTGGGACAAAAGCACCGCAGCTCGGTCTCGTGTTTGTAGCAGCTGCATGTGTAACTGCCGCTGCGTCTCCGCGGCGTCTTCTGCTACGTTCAACCGTGTCCCTCAGAGTTACGAAGACGAGACGATCTTATCTGATCAGTCGGCTCCTCTGGGAACATAAGAGGCAACATTTTACTCACCGAGGGTTGAAATCCAGAATCCTGAAGAGTCTCTCTGCATCAAACACCTGAAAAAAAAAAGAAAAAAGAACAACATCCTTTTTAACAGTGGAGACGATCAGTCCTGAAAATGTCTGGATTCAGTTTCAGAGGAGAAACTTTGTCTTTTTCAGCTGGTTTTCAACACAGACCAGCCGGAGACGTCAAACAGGAAGCAGGAGAGCAGAAAAAGTTCTGTCTGGTTCAAAGTTTGTTACTGGAGCACAGAGTGAAGGGGGGCGGGACGTCTGATGGTATTCCACTGGTTGAAATGATAGATGTTGATAGATGTACAATAAACTTTATCAGGTGTGATCAATACACACACTGTTGTCATCATAAATGCCACGATGTCTTATGTCTTTATGGTGAATAATTAATAATAAGTCAAACGTTCATCTGGTTCATGTGGAATAAAATCTGATGTCATTTGTGATTTTATTCTAATAATAAATTCAACATGTCATTTGGTTCCCTAACTTTCTGTTATTGATTAGTCAGGACTGAATACAGCGGCTAGGCTAGCTCCGACGTTAGCTTCAGCTTCATCGTCCAGGATGCATAAAATTAATTTGCGTATTTTTAAGACTTTTTACTTCATTTTATTTGTTGAAAATCCTCATGAAGGCTTTTCTCTCCCAGTTTGTCCTCTGACAGCGTGTGTGTGTGTGTGTGTGTGTGTGTGTGTGTGTGTGTGTGTGTGTCAGTAAATGTGGCCTGGCATTTAGAGGCTGATGAAAAGGTTGATAGCTCCACGCTGCTCTGCTCTGACTGAATCGTGTCGCGCGGCGTTTGGCGCTCGGGGCGACGTCCCCCTCCACCCTCCGTCCGTCCCTCCGTCCCTCCGTCCGTCAGGCATCTGTTTCCACGCCGGCTGCAGCTGAGAGGCAGCGTAATTGCTTTTCCCGCCACATCCCCTCCACTTTACAACACGCGACGGTAATATCAGCAAACTCTTGGAGATTGTGCCATTTAGCTTTAGATTTAAATGTGAGGGGAGGCGAGGGGGGGAGGAGTGTGTGTGTGTGTGTGTGTGTGTGTGTGTGTGTGTGTGGGGTGGGGGGGTTCTCCTTTTTTTTTTTTAACACCAAATTGCGTCCTGGTTTATTTCAGTAAACGCTCCTCAGCCATTCGCAGGCCGATTATCGCCGCTTGTTGCAGCGAGTGATGATTTGACCAGGTAAGCAGCTCCTATTAGAGGAAGCTTCATTTAGTGCGCTCCAACTGCCCCCCCCACCACCACACCTTCACCCCCTCCTCACCCTCCTCCTCCTCCTCATAATGGATGATCGCAGCGCTCGGCTTGCATGCAGGAAAGGTTTAATTAAATCATAGTCCAATCATAATCCATGTTGTTAATTAAACTGGATAATTTATAAGTACAAAAGAGGATATTTATTAGCTGCTCCGCGCTGGTGGCAGCGCTGTAACGTGCACGCCCCCCGTGCACGGACACTTACACTCATACAGCCCCCTGCCCCCTCCCCTGCCTTACAACCTTTTACTATTGATGCCCCCGCATGATTGATAATGAGACAGAGACTGCTGTACTATTTGTCTAATGGCCGTGCAATTAAATTCCCTTGTAAATGACCCATGCCTCATTTCATCCTAATCTATGGAATTTTGATTGAATTTGTCAGCCCTAATTGAAAAATACTGCTATTTAATGTCTGCATTGCAGTTGCAGATCAGGCCGCCTTTAATGAGATCGTGTCCCAGTGACCCTGAGGAGGAGGAGGAAGAGGAGGAGGAGGAGGAGGGAGGGGGGGTATCCATGCGTGCCCTTGACTCAGCCCAGGACGGGAGGCGGCGCAGGATGTGGGGGGCTCGTCCAGCGGGAGAATCCAGCCCGCGGGGGTCAGAGGTCACCGGCGTCCTCTCCGGTGGCTTCGACCAGGTTTGTATTAATTGATGAGGAAGCCATGATGGGATTCGTTAAGACGGAGTCTGATGAGGTTTAGAGCAGCGCTGGAGATGATGGTCGACGTCGTGAGGAGCGGCGGAGGAGACACCGCCGAGTGTGAGGTCATAACGGCTCGAAGATCTCAGGAAGGCCATTTATTCTATATTTACCCATGAAGCCCCAGTTTTCTCATATTTATGACTTTTTCTAACGTGTTCGACTTCACGTCATAATTTTGACTTTTTTTTATTTCATTATGACTTTTTATCTGATCATTTCAACTTTATCTCATAACTTTTTTCATCTCATCATTTTGACTTTTAATGTCATTATTTTGAGTTATTATCTCATCATTTAGACTTTCTATCATAATTTCAACTTCTTGTATTTGATAATTGGGACTTTGTGTTAATTCTGACTTTATGTCATAATAACAACAACAAGGTGTAACAACAGCTTCTTTACTCGAGTACAGAAGTTCTACTTTTTTCCCTGAAACTCACATCGTGGAAGAAGCGTCTCGAAAATGGCGGATAACTTTTGGAAAGACTTGAAGAGCAGCACGATTAAATCATTTCATTCCTGTTGAAGTCAGCAGAAGGTAAACCAGAGGAGATAAAAGAAAGAAGATAAAACACAGAAGACGCCGTTTTGCAAACAAAAGTGGGTCCAAGAGAAGCTACAGTCAGAGGTCAGAGGTCAACGTCCGTCCACTAATGAGAAACATTTTATGCTTTTTACTTGACCAGAGACAATTTATCACTTTCACCAAACTAACCAGACTCCATTTACAAAACTGTCTTTTATGTCCTGACATGTTTTTTTATGGATTTTTTCATCTTGTTACATTTCAAATGTTTTTTTTTCTTGTTACATCCGTCATGTCTGATTCACTCTGACAGACACTGATGAAATCATCTTCTGTTGAAATCAGTCGTGATGTTTGAAGGCGGCGCACAATGATGCAAAATAACAATAATCAATAATTCACCTCAGTCATTCAAACTAAAGTAACAAGTCTGTTTATAAAATGTGAGGAGGAGAAATTCAGATATTTGAGTTCAGATGTCAGAAAAATAAAAACTCAAGTACAGATACATGAAAACTCTACTGAAGTACAGTAACTACAGTATTTGTACTTAGTTACTTCATCTCTCTGCTCTCTGGTTCTACTTGTCAATGAAAATCAGTTGAATCCATCAATCTGAACTCTGCAGATGTGATTATTTAACTTTTATCTTTTCATATCAGAACTTCAGGAAGGATTTTCAGAATAAAAATATTCTGAATCTTAATTTGAGGTAAAAACACGTAAAAGACTGAAGAATAAAATGTGTCAACAGAAAACAGATCTCTCTCTCTCTCTCTCTCTCTCTCTCACACACACACACACACACACACACACACACACACACACACACACACACACACACACACAGATTATTTACTGAACATATACAGCAGCTGATTATTTACGATGATGTGTTTTCTCATTCTTAAACGGCCTGTGGTCCTAATTTGTGTAATTGGCATTCATCCAGGAGTCCAGAGGCGAACCGTCACATCATCCCAACCGACCAATCAGGAGCCGGAGCGCGGCCGGGGGCGGAGCTCTCGCGGAGAAGGCAGCGCAATTAAACGGAGGGGAGCGCAATTTAAATCCAAAACATCTGCGGAGACACACACCTCTCACACACACTCACTCACTCACTCACACACACACACACACTCTGTGTCCCAGCGGGTGAGCGGAGGACCAGTGTCCGCTGCTGAGGCGTCACCGACCGGTCAAGTTGAAGAGGACGATCCGCTCTCCAAAGTGCGCACGGTGCGTCAGCGGAGCGACGCGCACAGGAGGCGTTTACGGGTGATTTCTTTGTGGGAAAAGTAAAAGAAGGAAGAAGACGTGTTGCGTTTCTCTTCGGGACTTTCTCTCCTCCGCAGCACCGATGGAATGGTTCGCTTTAATCGGATTATCGCTCCTCTAAACTCCGGTTCAGCCGCGGCTCCTCCGGGGCTCCCCCGTCCCTCCGCAGCCGCCCTCAGCGCGTCTTCCCCGGTCTCCTCCGAGCTGCAGCGGTCGGTCATATGAGCGCAGCGTTCAGCCCGTCCTTCATGGTGATGCAGCGGCCACTCGGAAGCACCACCGCCTTCAGCATCGACTCTCTGATCGGGGGGCCCCCGCAGCCCAGCCCGGGACACTTCGTCTACACCGGCTACCCGATGTTCATGCCGTACCGGTCGGTGGTGCTCCAGCCGCCGCCCCCGCCGCCCCCGGCCCTGCAGCAGGCTCTCCCCGCCGGACACCACCCGCACCCGCAGCTGCCCAGCCTGCAGAGCGGCTTCTGCTCCAGCCTGGCGCAGGGCCTGACGCAGGGCATGGCGCTCACCTCCACGCTCATGGCGTCGCTGCCCGGCGGCTTCTCCCCGTCCCAGCAGCACCAGGAGGCGGCCAAGAGGTTCTTCGACAAAACTCAGGAGCTGCGGCTGGACGCGGACGACGGAAAGAGTTTCCTGCAGGGCAAAGAGTCCGCGACGCTGCAGGCGTTCCACGACACGGACACGGCGGTGCAGACAGCCACAGGTAGGAGGCTGAAGCAGCCTGTTTAACCCGAAAACAGAGCTCAAAGTCCGGATGAAGCGGAGGAACAAAACCTCCAACTCTCTGACACTTCAGGTCTTCACACATTTGATTCTTGTTTCCACTGAAGATTCGTTTATTTCTGTGGATTTTTAAAATTATTTCACTTTTGACATTTTAGCCAAACTTGAAAAAAATCTTCACAATTTCAAGATATTTCGTTTAAAGAGGAAAAAAAAGTTCACGAGAAAATAAACGATAAAACAACAGAAAACACGTCAATCTGATCGACTTGTTGATTTGACAGCTTCTCATTATTTTAAAGATGAATGATGATGTTCGTCGTTTCACTTAAATACCTAAATAAACAAGAAAGATGTTTTTGTTCCTCCTTTTACGCGCGGACGTATTTTGAACTAAAAAAGAAAGATCAGAAATCAGAGCATTAAAACAAAAAGAAAGGAAAAAGAAATTAATATTTCTCAGTTTTTCCTGTCAAGAGTTTAAACAGATGGAGATTTTTATTTTAATAAATCAATAATCCTTCAGATCTGACGCAGACAGATGATTTTTAGGGGCCTCGGTGGATCCATTATTTTTTATTTTTCTGTTTCATCATGTGAAGTTATGAATTGTTTCGTTTCATCTCAGATTCTTGAAGAGAAAAAGACTCGAGATTGAAGTAAATCTGACAGCTGATCCACTGCAACCAATCTAAACATCTGAACATTTGAAACGAACCGCTGCCAGTTTGGAGATAATAAATCATCTCTTCAGTCCTTCTGTTTCACTCGTTTTGACGGTTTTATTGGCTCCTGATATTAAAAACAGACACATTCGTTATTTGTGATTGAATGTGACGGTTTTTCAGGCCGCGGCAGAAAACGACGGGCCGGGACGCGCAGACGCTCCGTGCGTAATTACGCGTGAAGAAAAAAAAATCCCCGCAGAGCGCGTGTGATCCAAACACTGATCTGGTGATGGATATTGACACGGGACAGGACGATGACCCCCCTCCACCCCCAACCTCACCCCCGTTAATTCACTCCCACACGTCACAAACACGTCCTGTCAAAATAAAACGCTTTATTTTATCCTCATTTCTACTAACGAATAATTATAATAAAATCTCTAATAATGAACTAAATTTGAAGGGTTTTATAAAATGTTTCTCTCCATGTGGATTCTTGTTTTTTTCAGGTCATAAATCAGATTTGAGGAGACATTAAGCGGAGGTTAAACCGCCTCTTTTTAAGATTTAAGATCAAACTCATCAGCGATTTTTTGACAGAAATAATCAGATGATGAATCTCGTTTATGATGCAGCTTAAAATGTTTTGGATCTTTTAGCTGAAATGAGCAAAAAAATCTGTTCAACTCAGGAAGAAAAAACATTTAGAAAGGTTTGATTCGCTCCTGCAGATTTCAGTCAGGCTTCAGTTTACAGAATGAAAGTTTAATATCCTGATTTTAAAAACTCGTCTTTTTATTCAAATTTAATTCTCATTCTCTAATAATAATAATAATAATAATTAATGCGTAATAATAATCAGTGAATGTGGAGTTGATTTTTTTAAAGTCACCTCTTTTTAATCTTTATAATAAAGTTAATTCAATATTGTTGACAGAAATAATCAGATGATGAAGCTCTTTATTAATGCAGGTCAAAATATTTTGGATTATTTTGAAAATGAGCCCAAAATCTGAAATGAAAAACCTTTAATTCACTCTGACAGACGTCACATCAGACACACGTTCCGTCAAAATAAAATGGATTCTGTTAATTATCCTGAACTTTGTTTTATTCCCATTTTTATAATAATTAACTCTGTTTTTTTGGAATATTTTCTGTCCGTCTCATTGAATCTTTTCTCAATCATAAATCATATTTTAAGGAGAGTTTAAGTCGTCTTGTTTTGATCTTTTAATCGAGCTAATTAAATATTTTTGGATGAATATCACAGGATGAAGCTCATTTATTAAATATTTTGTGTTTTTTGTGAAACAAAAGCAGGAAAACATGAAAAAACAAATATGTGACAGTTTACAGACACTCGTCCTGTCAAAATAAAACCTTTAAATATCCTCATGTACAAACTGAACTTTAATTCTCATTCTGTCATAATTCAGGACAGTTTAAGTCACTTGTTTTTATCTTTACGGTCAAATATTTTGACAGAAATGATCAGATGGTGAAGCTCATTTATAATTCAGTCGAAAATCTTTTGGAGTTTTTGGAAACAAGCATAAAAAAATATTCCGATCAGGGAGGAAAAACCTTTAATTCTCTCCCAGATGTGAAATCAGCTGTGACACCAGTTTACAAAATAAAACTGTTTCGTTTAAATGTCCTCGTTTAACTTTATTTAATTATTCTTCTTTAACAATTAAGAACATTTTAAAAGGGCCTTATGAAATGTTTTCTCTCCATCCATGAGGGATCTTTTTGTTGTTTGGTTGTAAATGTAGGACAGATTTAGTCACTTTTCTTTAATATTTCTGGTGAGACTCATTTAGATTTTTGATAAACGATCACATGATGAAGCTCTTTTATAATTCAGGTTAAAATATTTAGGATTGTTTTGGAAATGAGCTCAAAAATACAGGAAATAAATAATTTGGAAGATTTAGTGAACTTTTTGTTTGTTTTTCTGTTATAATAAAGTGTTTGTGATGAAGATGAAGATGATGATAACGTGTCTCTCCTCTTCCTCAGCCAGAGCACACAGTAAAGACGACTCCAAGGACGACGACTGCGGCCGCAAAGACGAGACTTTCTCCATGGACAGTGACTTGGACTACAGCTCTGACGACAACCTCACCTCCATGTGTCACAAGGAGGACGGGGACGGCGGAGGCGGCCTGGACGACGCCCCACACATGCACGGCTCCGCCGGCGCCGGCTCCGGGGCGGGCGGCGGTGGAGGAGGCAGCGGTGGCAAGAACCGGCGGCGGCGGACGGCGTTCACCAGCGAGCAGCTGCTGGAGCTGGAGAAGGAGTTCCACTGCAAGAAGTACCTGTCGCTGACCGAGCGCTCCCAGATCGCACACGCGCTGAAGCTGAGCGAGGTGCAGGTCAAGATCTGGTTCCAGAACCGACGCGCCAAGTGGAAACGGGTCAAAGCCGGGAACGTCAACAACAAGTCCGGGGAACCGTCACGGAACCCCAAAATAGTGGTTCCCATCCCGGTGCACGTGAGCCGCTTCGCAATAAGGAGTCAGCACCAGCAGATGGAGCAGGCCAGACCATAGAAGAAGAAGAGGAGGAGGAAGAGGAGGAAGAAGAAGAGCAAGAGACTCCTGACTGACAGAAAACAAGTGACTGAATCCCGTGTTGATGTTCTACAAGAGTTTTACTTTCATTTATTTAAAATAAACAGATGAAATAAGTGATGAGTTCAGTTCCTGCAGTTCCTCTTAAAAACTAAATCTGTTTTCGAACCACGTTTTCTTCAACATCAATCAGATTTTAAAGAAACCACATCACCTTGTTGAACCTTTTTCATCAAATGAAGAAAGAAATGATGAGACGATGCCACTTAAATTCAACACAGGTTCATTTTAAAATGTTAAAATCAAAGAGGAGAAAAGAAACAAGGCCTGAAAATTCAAGAAACCAACACGTTTCTTTCTTTTTAGGTTGATTAAAACTAACTGTTCATCATGTTCACGTCTTTTAAAATTCATTTTAAAATGAAAAACAGTTTATTTTATTTAACTTGACTAAAGTTCATTTTTATTAGGAAACAAAGGAAAAATCCTGTAACTCTGAAAACAAAATCCAGTGAATCACTTCTTAAAGATGGACGTTTAATTTCACTTTTGAGTCTGACTGTCATTTTTTTGTTAAAATAAATCATTTGATAGAAATATAAATAAATAAATAAATAAATAAATAAGTAAAATTCAACCTTTTCTCAGTGGAGTTTGGTTTGAATCACTGAAAAGGACGTTTGGATTCAAGAAATCAGCTGAAATGACACAGATTTGTCTTATAAAAATAAACTATTAAGCAACATTTGTTATTTTTTTAAATTAGAAACTAAGTGGAATCATTTCATAATTTCAAGAAACATATCAGTGAATTACTTGTTAAAGAAGGACCTTTTTTTAAAGGACATATTTACAAATGTTTTAATGACACTTTTTCAGTCTGACTGTTTCATTTTGAAGAAACTGTCGAAGAAAGTTTAGAAAAAATTAACTTTTCTCAGTGGAATTTGTTTGAATCACTGAAAAAAATATGTTTGGATTCAAGAAATCCACTTAACTGGGTCTAAAATAAGATTAAACAGCAGCTGGATTCCTTTATAATTTCATTTAAATAAAGTTTGTTTTTATCAGGAAAATCTCACCATTTTTAAAACAAAAATCAGTGATTTGTCTGTTAAAGATGGACATTTTTTTAAAGAGCATATTAATACATAATTTAATAAAACCTTTGAGGCTGCGAGTTTTGAAAATAATCCAACTTCTTCCAGCAGAATTTGGTTTGAACCAGTGAAAATAATTAAAAATGAAACAGTGAAATTAGAAAGATTTGTTTTTGTCACATTACAACAATAATTAATTATGTTCTTGCAGTTCAATTATCCAGTAATTAATGAGTGTAAAAATTCGATTTTCTAATTTTATTTGTAAGTAAAAATCGTTTTTTATAATAAGGAAAATAAGTGAAAACATCCCATAATTCTAAAAGAATAAATCAGTGGATTGGTTGTTAAAGAAAGACGTTTTTTAAAAGGCAAATGATCAAATGTTTTGATCTCAGTTGTGAGTCTGACAGTTTTATTTTTGTGATTGTGGCATAAATTTAAAAGAAAAATCACATTTTTCTCAACAGAGTTTGGTTTGAATCGCTGAAAATGTTTTGATTCGAAGGAACGAGGCGTTTTTTTTATCAGATGGTTTCAGATTTCTTCATTTTCTTCTTCTTTACAGGAAACATAAAAAAAAAAAAAATACTAAACATCAACACGAGACTCAGTGACTCGTAAAGCTGGACGTTTCTCCGCAGCGTCAAACCCGCAACGACAAAAAGAAAAGAAAGAAAAGAAAGACTGTGCGTAAAGACGCGGAGCGGTGAGGAAGAGGAGGAGGAGGAGGAGGAGGAGGAGGAGGTGAAGAAGAGACAGACCGACACGTTGACCAACTCCTCCTCCTCCTCCTCCTCCTCCTCCTCCTTCTTCCTCCTCCATGTAAATACACACCTACGGGACCAAACTGAGGACATCAAGTGTAGAGCTGAAGACAAGCGGACGTGTTTGAAGACTGTCCTTGTTCTCGGGGTCTTTAAAGAACCTCGTTTCTGTGCTACTGAAGAAATCAAACTGTTTCTGCTTCATTTCATCTGATTTTTATTTCTTTTCTTTTTCCCCTCTTTTGTTTTTTATGGACAAAATGACGCTGCTAATTTATTTATATAAAATTGTGCAAAAGTAAACTAACATTCCCTGACGTAAAAAAAAAAGATATACAAGTGTGAATTAAAGGATGAAACGTGACCAGATGTTAACATCTGCTGTGTCTCCATTAATCCTCTGGATTTAATCCACAGAAACTGTTTAAAAACACAACTCTTAATTTAGATTATTTCATTTAAAACACATAAACACCGACAGTTTTACTGCTCTGAGTGAAAATTAACACCACGTGACTGTAATTCATTTTAGAAAATAAGAGTCTTTGATTTTATTTTGAAGGCCCGATGCTTTCAAGGCCACCAAATTTCAAATTTGATCCGAAACAAATTAAAGAAAAGAGGCTGAAAAAAATATGTTCCGCAGCAGAAAGATTTAAATAATTAAAAGAAATAATTAATCTGGTTTAATTTAAGCGGAAAATCTCTTTTTTTAAAAAAACAAAAAAAACAAAAACAGATTTTGAGGTTTATTTTCTTGTTTGTTGGTGACGTCATGATGATCAGCAGCCTAAAGGTCAAAGGTCACCCTCATTTCCCAGCGTGCTGTTGTGACAGCGGTGTCACCGGGCGGCTGCCTGATAAATAATAGTAGGGGAGAGCAGGGGCAGTTGGAACATTTTTTACCGTGTTCCTTCATGACTCACAGAGTCCTTGAAGTACACGTTTGATATAAGACACTAATTAAAAATACAATTAAGAGTAAAATAGTAAATTTAATGAAAGAAGTCAGAGTGTCCCTCTTGATGGGGGCAGTTGTAACGCTGAAAAATAAATCCTATTAATCAACTGTGTCTCTAATAAAAGTGAAGTATCACATTAAGTTTGGTGAAATATGTTCATTTTCTAACAGAAAAATGTCAAAAGGTGCTTTTACTGGGTCACATGGCGCGGGGTCAGTTGTACCACAGTGATGCAATTACAACTGAAAAAAAAAAGAATTGTTGGACCAACTTCAAAAACCGACTTCATTTAGTCAAACACACAAATTAATTAGTTTCTCACGTTAAGTGAAGTTAACGAGGTCAATGGACACAATCAGGTTTAGTTTGGTATTTTAATAATCGGATTATTTCAAATCAACAGTTTGCATTAATGCAACTTAAATTTATGGTAATTAAACGTAAAAGTTTCCAATTTTCCAACTCAATTATTTGTTTTAAGCAAAAGTAAAATCCTGCTACTTAACAACTAATTAAGATTCAAAGTTGTTTTTTCTTTATAGAATCCTCAGTGTCTTATTTTAATTTGTTGAATATAATTAATATAATTTCTCATGTTGGCCTGATTTCACCACAAAGAAGAAAACATTACATTACTTTAATATGATAAAAGCTAGCGACACCTGGATTAGCATAGTTTTTGTTTTGTTTAAATCTATAACAAATCATTTTAAACCAAATTTAAGTTTAAATTCGAAGTCGTCTAAACTTTAGACAGCAGAAGAAAAATACTGAACAGGTGAAAAAAAACTTTCACACCTAAAACTCAAATGAAATTTTCTGTCTGGTAAAATGTTCCTGCTTCTGTTCCACTGACAGAGAATCTCACTGAGCATGTGCAGAGACGGTGTCATCACTCCAGCGTGTGTTATAATGGTCCCCGGTCTCCCCTATTACAGTCTGTGTCAGGCTCTTCACATGTTGTCAGGAGTTTGTTAATAAAGTTTAGGATCCAAAATAAAACATTTTTAAAAAACTCGGGTGAATTTTGAACAGAGAACAGTTGGATGTTTCTCTGTAGAAATTAACGGCAGTGAAATGAAGATTTTGATGAAAAAGATTCAGGTCCACTGATTATTTTGGTCATTTCTGATGAATCTTAGCATCTTAGCATCTGTTAGCTCACAGAACAACCTGATAAAACCATTAAATATAGATGTAAAACTGAAATATGAGCCATAAATACCTTGATCCGTCCGGCAGGTGGTGTCCACAGCTGACGTCACCAAACTAAAAGCTGTAAACAGAACAGCGCTGATTAGCATTTTTAGCATCAATGAAGGCTGATTATGAGCTGGACTTTATTATATTAAACATAAATAAACAAAGAAGAAAACAGAAACGGGAATCTACCTGCCGTCTCTCCGTCCAGGTGGTGACATCAGCCAATCAGCAGCATCCGTGACTCATCAGGAAGTGAAGTGTCTCATCCTGTGAGCTCAGAAACCTTCAACAAGAAACAATAAATAATCGATCACAGATCGAATCTCAGCGGGGAGGAGCCACGCTGCATTTCTGCTCATCTCCGATATTTGGCGATACCTGTACAGATATTTTTTTTTCCTTTACAGCTGATGTCAGAGATGACGTCTTTCCTGTAACGGAATCCAACGCAGACATAAAATCCGGCGCCTTTCAAAATAAAATACACGTTTCAAAATAAAACACAATGCTTTTCAAAATGTTCACATTCACTAAATAAAATAATAAAATTACTGCTGAGAGTTTTTTGAGACTTTCTGCCATTTTGTTAATTTGAAAAGACGTTTGCTCTCAGGTTGGCTGTGGATCAGCACGACGGTGAAATCTGTTGTCATAGCAACAGACTGTCTAACTAAATAAAGTCTAACTTCAGTTTTCACCAATTTCACACGTTAAAATCAGGTTACTGGTCACCGTCCTCGTCGGTCTGTGATGTCACAGTGATGTCATCGGGGGTCATCTCAGGTCAGGCTCAGCGACGGGACATTTCTAACAGAAAGTCTGCATGGGGTGATGAACCAGCGGTGTGGAATTTGACAGATGTTACCAGGCAAGGAGGCGCTACTGAAAGGTGTTGTCCAGTTGCATTGTGGGAACTGTAGGATTATTTTTTGGAGTTTGAATGTTTAAAAAATCTCTCTAGTGGATCCTTCAAATTGACTTAATTGCTTAAAAAAGTCTGAATCTGTTCAGAAATCACATCAGAAACAAACTGATCTTTAAAATTATCATTTTCAGTTTTTTTTTCAGATTAAATGATTTTTTTTTTTTTTTTTTTTTTTTTTTTTTGTTCACTGATAAAAATCAGATTTGAGTTACAGAAATCTACATTTGTGGATTTTATCCTGCGGTGTGAACAGATCCAGGTCCAGGTGGGCCGTGTGCTCTGGGCTCTAATGAATTTTTTTGCAAATTGTAATCAAGCCGGGCGTCGTGGTCGGCTGATAAATGAGACCCGGGGGGATCAGCCTCGGCCTGGGCTCCTCTCTGCAGCCTCCCTCCTCCTCCTCCTCCTCCTCCTCCTCCTCAGATCAAGTCCTGCTGATTAATCCTGACGGAGACGCAGAGACGCTGCTGCAGTAAACTGTGTGTCGTTGTCTTCTTCTTCTGTGGTGGAGTGTAAAAAAAAAGGACATTCACACAGTTCTGCGTTTAAAAAATAAAATGTCACTGACATTTGTGTCATTATTCATCTTCCTTCAACAGAGGGGGAAGTAACTAAGTACAAATACTTAGTTACTGTACTTCAATAGAGTTTTCAGGTATTTGTACTTTGCTTGAGTTTTTATTTTTCTACATCTGAACTCAAATATCTGAATGTTTTATTATTGTTTTTATTTAGTTTGAATGACTCTAAGGGGAATTATTGATTACTGATTATTTTGCATCATTGTGTGTCGCCTTCAAACATCAGACTGATTTCAAACTAAATGGACGAAACAATTAGACAGAAAAGATGATTGACTGATGGATCATCAGAGGACATCAGACAAGACAGACATGAAAACAATGTAAAAGACAAAAATAACAGAACAGAACAAGACAAAAAAACAAAAGGAAAAGAAACAAAAAAATGGAAGACATAAAACTAACAAGATGACAAAGAAACAATAAAAATAAAAATGATATAAAAGAGGTAACAAGATGAAAACAACACATCAAGACCTAAAAGACATAATCAGACAAAAAAAAATGTGTACAAGATGTAAGAAGAAAGAACAAGAACAAGAAAAAGATGCAACAAAATGAAAAAGAAACTAAAAACAAGGAATTAAGAAGTAAAAAACAGGAACTGGATGAAAAAAAAACAGAAGATGAAAAACAACATAAAAGACAAAGACACTTTTCACTTTTTTAAAGAACGTGTGGACTTTCTGTTTATGATAAGAATGAAGATGCTGCTCGGGTTCTAAGTGCAGACTCTGTGTTCTCCAGCTGTGCAGGAACTTCCTGTGTCGAGTGAAGCTGCTCCATCTGGACTCTTTTGTTACAGAGTCGCTTCCTGTTAAACATGAAGCTGAAGAGGGATTAGCAGGGTATTATCTCATTACCACACAACAGCAAACACACACACACACACACACACACACACACACACACACACACACACACACACACTGACAACTGAAAAAACCCTCCATTAAAACTTTCACTGTAAAACTCAGAAAATTAGACAGTTTGTACCTAATCTACTTTCCTCGGGGTCAGAAGGTGTTTTACTCTGAAACTGTGCTGCAAAAACACTTCCTGCAAAAATAATTAATTTTTAAATTTTGATTAAACTGAACTTGATTAAATTAACTGACTAAAAAAAAGCGCAGAATGGAAAATCTTTGGGTTGAATTTGTGCTGAAAATGTTTCCTGATGTGTAAAAAAATACCGTTAAGACTTGAGGTTATATTAAGAAGCATTATTCTTGTCTTTATTGAAAAGAGACACATTACAGTAGAAGACTCTGTATTAAGTAAAATTTTTCAACAACGGTACTGTACAGCCAACAAAAAGTCAATAACAATAATAATAATATTAATAATAATAATAATTAGGATGACAATAAGGACAATAATGTGTCTGGATGATAAATCATAACAATAAGAATAAAAGTGGAGAGGTCAGAGAAAAATATACAAAAACGTAGAAGGATTGAAGGGGGTGGAGTCTTCCTCACAGGGATCGTTTATAAATAATGTAGAGGGCAGCCCGGGTGGGTGGGGCTTAGGGTTAAAGGCTACAAAGAGGTAACACAACCAGACAAACCAAACGCTGAGCAGACCGAGTCGGTTTTTTTCTTCGTTTTGTTGTTTGAAGTCTATGTACAGATGAGGTGGCGCAGGCGGTGGCGAGCGGAAATATTAGCGCCAGTGCGGTTTCCTCGCCGTCCTACCGTCTTTCAAAGCAGACGTGATTAATCTACGAGCAGGCAGCATCGCTTGCAGTCAGTTTCTAAAGCTTGTAATATCAGCGCTAACACCACCGGAAAATAATTCTGCACCGCGGTCAGACTAAAGCGACGGAGAGACAAATTAGCGGCCGGATGACTCAGCAGTTTCTCAGTGGGAAATTTAACAAATACATTGCCATGCAACTCTCCGTTACCTGAGATTAGCTAACTGATAACTAGCTAAAGCTTTGAATTTTACTGGTAGAAGCTGTTTTCTTGTAAACTGAAATAATGCCGCCATGCTAAAGTCTTCCCTGCTAGCTACAGTAAGGGTTAGCGTTATCCCGTCCACACGTTGTGTCTGTGCGTTTTTAAAAACTGACGTTACCAAACTTTTCTGCTCCCTTGAACTTAAATTAAAGGACTGTGTTTTTTTTTTTTGACTGTTCACGCTGGGTTTCGTCTCAGGATGAAAACACGTTGCTAGCTAGTTCATTGCTAACAGTTAGTGTTATTTTTGTTCCTACAATCATTGCGGAGCAGCTGTTACCGAGCGTTCTCTGCTCTTTAACTCAAACAAACGGATTCAGACTCCCTTGCTAAGAATTTAGATGTTGTTCAGAATAAGAGAACGTATCGGGGGAAACCGCCAGAAGCCGCCACCGCTTAGAGAAACAAGCAAATGACAGTTCATCAAAGAAAAAATAAAGTTGTAGTGGGACGTGTTAAGACGGACTGAATCAGATTTAGTGCATTTCTGTCTTAAATAAAAGGACGTCTTTACCCCGTCCTGCTGTCCCGGCTCAGGACAGATGCAGGACGGGTCGGATTTAAAAACATAAAATAAAATCAAACACTCTGAAAACACAAGTTACGGTCAAACCCCTTCGTTTCGTATTCACGGGAGATCAAACGCCATCTTTGAGACGACTCGTAGGGGGGCGGGGCCGTGGCACGTACAGTAACAAGGTTGGACGACATGAGGAACGTAAAGGCAGGCGTGTAAAAAAAAAGAAAAAAAAGGCATAAGAAGGAAAATTTTGGAGTTTTTTTTCTTTTTCTTTTAGCTCTTTCTTACATTTCTACAAATATGTTTGTGGTTTAATGTGAATATTGCAGCAACATCGGCGCATGACGTCACGACAGTGATTGATGAATATTGCTTGGATACACAGTCGGGTTGAGAGCTGCTCCTCAACCTCTGCAGCAGCCGTAAAGATCTGAGGACGAGACGCTAAAGAGAGCGAAGACGAAGAGACGAGCCGTCGATGCTCAGCATAGTGTTGAAGGTTAAAAAAAAAATCATCGCACACAGACGTCGAGGTTACGCAGCTTCTTTCCCCTCCGACGGTCCTGATCGGTTGGCGTTCAGTCGACGTTTTTCGACGAAATCAACGCTCAGTCAGATCTACGTCGTTTTGTTTTGTTTATATGTGACGACATCTGAAATTAATCTGTGAACTTCATGATTCATTACGAGTGGATCTTCAGACCAGTAGCTCCCAACCTTTCCAGCTCGTGACGCCTTTAAGATCAAGTCGTCCTTTCTGAACTCATGTACTGGAGCCCTGAAGGTCCAAGTGACTTCAGCTTCACATCTGCACGTCTAGACCGAGTCCAGGTCAAACTTTTCCCTCTTTAAAGACCATATGGGTGGAGACATGATTCAACTGGTCTTCATTTATTTTCAAGCTCATTCAGTTCTGACTCAAACTTTCTGAATTTAGGTTCTGTCTTGACTCTTTTTTTTTTTAAGACTTGCGTCGATTCAAAGTTGACCACGTCTGGACTCAGTCTTGACTCAAACTTAATCGATCAGGACTTGGTCATGACTTGGAACCGTCTCTGTAAACCCTTCAGACTAGAACTCTAGTTCTGCCAAGACTTCCAGGCTGGGAACCACTGGTTTTAGACGCCTGGTTACCTGCACGAGTTTAACTTCCTGTCCTGGGTGGATCAGCGTGACACCGAGTCACAAACACACGTTAGAATAAATCACTTCCACTCTGCAACCCGACAAACAGCAAGTTTTCTAATTTACATGACGTCACCGTGGAAAGAGAGAAAGTGACGGAGAAAGAGGAGATTATTTACAACAAGGTTTCCAGACCAGAGACGAGGAAGAAGCCCTTCTTAGTGATTCACTGAGCAGATCAGGGAGACCGTCTGATTGGACGGGAGAGACGACAAACAGAGACGGGACAGGGAAGAACATCGCAGACATATTTTCATGCACAGAAACATGAAACTGTGAACTTGAGTGTTTCTTACATCATGATTTCAAGCGTCTGTTAACAGTGAAAGTGAGTTTAGAATCTGCCATGAAATGAAAAGCAGTTTGTCTCCCTGTTAACCGTCTCATCGTCCTCACCGTGACTCGTCTGGTCTGACAGCAGATTATGTGAACTGAACAAAACACCCGAACAACAAGAAGAAGCAGATCGATTCCCTTTTCGCTCCGTTTAGCTGCTTCCTTGTCTTTTCCATTTTTTTTTTAACACGTTAAAACAATAAAAATTCACTTCAGGGACATTTTAAATGAAGTGTCATTTGACCAGGGTGTAAATCAGAACTCAGGTTTAAGATGCCAACAGTTCAGTCAGTTCAGACGGACTTTTCCAACAAAATTACAAAAAATAACAAACGTTGAATCAGAGCTGCACAGTCACTGGGTTGTTCTGCCACCTTCACAGGAAATACCTCCGATACGAATAAAATACTGGATCTGATATCGGTAAGTTTGAGCTCTGCTTCTTCTCAGCAGCGTCTCATAGATCGGTCCTCTGCATCGTCAGGTCGGCGTCGGTATCAGGAAGGAAAATGGTACCAGAACATGAATCTTTTGCCAACTTAATAAATTCTATTTTCCATTTACAATAATTAAAAGTCAGATTTAAAGTGAGAGTAACTTTAAGAACCTTTTATCCAGATGTTCAACCGTCCAGTGAGTCCAGACTTCAGTTCAGACATCCAGACTTTCAGGCGCTTGTTTAACAGCATCAATCATCTTAATTCATTGGTTGCAAACTTCATTAACTTTTATAAAAATTATAGTTTCTGTGTCGACGAAGGACCGTCTGGACTTTCACGTAGGTTGTTGTGACCCTGCTGACTTGTCCGTTTGGAATGCGGCCTCCACACAGACTGAATATCTTTAGGTTTCGTGCGGCTGGTCGGACAAAACGAGCAACTTGAAGACGTCACTTGGGTTTGAGTAATGGACATTTCATAGGCCGAACTATTTAAACTGTTCAGCCCTAAAACAGGTGAGTTTATTTTATTAAATTCTGAACTGAGCGAAATGAAAACAAATTAAACCCTAAACCCTGAAGGACTCTGGGAAAAGACGGCGGGGTGTTTATGATCGACAGTCTCCGGTCCCTGAGCCTGGCAAGAGCTTCTGTACACTGAAAGACTTTATACACCTGAAAACAAACAAACAAACAAACAAACAAAAATCCCCTTCCCCATGTTGACATTTTTAACGATTGGTCCAGCAATGCACATCGAGATACAATATACACAATCCAGGAAAAATGCCTTAAATTAAAATAGAAATAAAAGTGTCTAGGACATGCGATCTATCACACTTCTGTTTTACCTCTAAGAACTGATCCGACATCTTTTTTTCTCCTCTTAAAAGTTTTACATCGAGATATTTTTCACATTTAAAAAAAAAAAAAAACGTGTAAAGGCAGGAGTTCACAGAGTTCATCAAATAAAAATAAACTACAGGTGAGGAGAGGTGAAACACTGACGCTGCGGGGGAGGAGTCTTCGGATGATGATGATGATGATGATGATGATGATGAAGAACGTGATCATGTGCAGTTCAAATGGCTTCCTCTAAAAGTACTGAGTGTGTGTGTGGACATGCGACGAAGACTCCTCATGATAACTTTCTCTCACAGTTTTCTTCGTTCAGTTTTGACGATATGTTTTGGCGAGACGGATTTCTGAAGAATCTGATTGGCTGTTGGGTAAAAAGCTTTTGAAGTTTTTCTTGTAGTGTTAAATTATAGCTAATGAGGTATGATGTCCCTAGAGCTTCAGACTGGCCGCCATTGGCTGTTGTAGGTCACGTGACTATTTCCCAAAATGCGCTGATGAGCCGGCGCCAAATGAAGGTCAACTGTGGACCACATTTCCCACCATGCATTGTCCTGTTGAGGTTCTCCCAAACAGACACACGGATGCAGCGTCACCGCTGTCATCGGTTTGAATCAGTCTGAACGAGCCGACGGCGGCAGTGGTGGTTGTCAGGTGAGGTGGGCGGGGCTTAAGCGTCACAACAGGTAGTGGTTCCCAAAATAAACGGTCAGGATTCTCCCAAATCGGGGTTTGTTTGTTTTTTTCATAAAGAGTCAGACAGGGAAGAACTCCTGGTCATATGAGCGCGGCGCTCCCGGCGCTGCTGCAGCTGTTGTTGCGGTTGGTGTTGCGGCGCGACAGGTTGGGCGTGGCCATGAGCGGGTAGCGCTCGTCGGGGCAGCCGTACTGAGCCAGCGTGTCCACGCACTCCTGACTGTTGGCCTGTCGAGCGTACGCCATTGCACTGTTGCCGTGGGCGTCCCTCGCCATCAGATCCACGCCGTACTAAAGAGAGAGAGAGAGAGAGAGAGAGAGAGAGAGAGAGAGAGAGAGAGAAAGCTCAGTCACATTTAATTATTTAGGTTATTTAAAAAAAAAAAAAAAAAAGAGTTTGACGTTAAACATGAAAAAGAGGCCGACAAAACGCTGCTGCACGAGCGACAGCGAGGCAGCCGGCAGGTCTGAGATCAGCTGAAGCCTCCAAAACATTTAAGTTTAGATTCCTCAGTTTAAAAAGTTGATTTTTCCACATTTAATTCATTTATTGAACTTATATTTTTGGTAAATCCAGAAACGGCTGATTTTAAACGTCTTACCCAGATGAGGAGCTGCGTGATGACCACGTTGCCCTTGCGGCTGGCCAGGTGCAGCGCGTTGCGTCCGTCTCCTTCCCCGCAGGTCTCGTTGACCTGCTGTCGGGCTCCGTGGGCGAGCAGCAGGACGACGGAGCGGAGGTCCTCCTCGGCCGTCGCCCTCAGCAGCTGCTGGCCCAGCGACAGGTCGGTGCCGGGCAGCGACGCCAGGAACAGGCGCTGCTCGTACTTCGCCCTGATCCAGCGCTCCCTCTCCTCCCTGACAGACAAAACACAGGGATGGAGAGACTTTAAAAAAGATACAGTGAGATCAAACACAGAAACAGTCAGTAAAAACTTTTTATCTTCACACTTCAGAGCCTGAACTGTTTCACTTCAACACACGCTGCTCAAACTGCCCTCCAAGTGTAAAATAAGACACAGCGCGAGACGGAGGGACAGACAGGGTGAAAGGCGAGGGGGACGTGGACACATTGTTCACCAATCGAGTGTCATTAACTGCTGATCTGTCTAATCCACGGCTGCGATCGCGCTAATCTCTGCTCAAATCCCTCCATGTAAACAGCGGCTCATTCAGCCTGCCGGGATTAGTCCGGCCTCAGGAGAGGGACGGGGGGAGGAGGGGGGACACGGCCCGGAGGGAGGACAGATATTGAGCTGTCCCCCCAGGCCCCCGACTCTTCCTCTTTCCTCCTCCCCCTCCTTAACAAAATAACAACACCTCCTGCAGGGGGTGAGGTGGCAGGAAATGGAGAAGGAGACACAACAGAGGCTTCGCACAGGTCGATGCTTCCACCATGAAACGAGTCCAGAGAGACACTCAGTGACTCAGTGAGGGACCCAAACTCTCAGGACAGAAAACGTCCAACGCTGTACTGACACGTGTCCTGACTGTCTGTCCTGCTGAGGACTGAACCTCAGGACAAACTTTCAGTCTGACTGACTGCAACAGATCACTGTCCAGAAACGAGACAAAACATAAAATGAATGGAAAAGAAACAGAAAATATGGTTTTGTCTTGTTACATCATTTTCTGCATTTTTATTATTTTATTCTTGTTTCGTCTTTTTCGTCCTGATACATCTTGTTATGTCTCTTTTATGTCATTTTGTAGTGTTATGTCTTTTACATCATTTTCATCTTGGTTCATCTTTTATGTAACTTTCGTCTTGTATCATCTTTTTTTCCTCTTGTTACGTTGATCGTGTGTTATACACTGACGGATTCACCAAAGAATCGTTGTCTCTGTCTTGTCAGTCCGTCCACAGACACTGAGACTGATGGGAAGGCGGTACAAAATAATTCAGTCAAAAACTGCATTAAAACTCAGATACCTGAAAACTACTCAAGTACAGTATCAAAGAGTTACGGGGTGGGGTTATGAACTAACAGACTGAAGTATCTGGAGGACAGTTGGGATGGTGAGGTGCATGATGGGAAACTGTGGGAAAAGAGGATGAGACGAAAAAAAAAACACGAAAGAGTGAAAAAAGTGAAACAGTTAAGAAGGAGTTTGTGGGAACCTGGCAGAATCTCATTAACTCTCTTCCTGGAGACCAGTGTGTGTGTGTGTGTGTGTGTGTGTGTGTGTGTGTGTGTGTGTGTGTGTGTGTGTGTGTTTGGGGGTGTGGTGGGTGGGGCGGCAGCAGCAGCAGCTAGCATCACGGAATGTCCCGGGGGCTTTTCCTTCCTGCCCCGTCCCAGAGAGAGAGTAGGGAGGCTGGGCACGAGACTACGGCCGACAGCCCCCAGACAAAGACTGGAGGTGTCACCAAGAGAGTGTGTGTGTGTGTGTGTGTGTGTGTGTGTGTGTGTGTGTGTGTGTGTGTGTGTGTGTGTGTGCTCTCAGCAGGGCTCTGGCCTTCTGTCCTCCAGAGGACGGAGAGGAAATGTGAGGCCACTGGACCCAGGAAACGCATGCCTTCCTCTGCCGCTGGAGTTGCTAAGGGCCTGGATTCAGCAGACTGTATATGTGTGTGTGTGTGTGTGTGTGTGTGTGTGTGTGTGTGTGTGTGTGTGTGTGTGTGTGTGTGTGTGTGTGCGTGTGTGTGTGTGATGTTCAGGGTTTCGTTGCTCTACATTTAGCTCAGTTTCTTAAACTCCTTTTCAACCTCTGGAATGTAAAAACTTGTAACCAGGTTGTGTGATAAACACTGAGTGACTGTTTCATCTCGTTACGTGTGTGTTCTGTTTGTGTGTTTGGTTCTATGATATGTTGTGTGTTCTGTTTGTGTGTTTGGTTCTATGATATGTTGTGTGTGTCTGAGTGTGTGTTGGTTGTGTGTTGCAGTAAACATCATCACTATCTAACGAGTCCTGAAAACACACATCTCTGGACAGTGGAGAGGCTAATTGCACTAATTAACCACACAGAGTGTGTGTGTGTGTTAACATGCATCTACCGAGCGCACACTCATATTTTGTGTGTTAATGTGTGTGTATATGTGTGCATGGATGTGTGTGTGTGTGTGTGTGTGTGTGTGTGTGTGTGTGTCCCTTTTCACATCCCATTAGACGAAGCGCCGTGCTCCAGCACCAAGGCATGCTGGGTAGATAATTAAACATGAGTCCCGGTGAGATGGTTTGTGACAGGGAAATACACACACACACACACACACACACACACACACACACACACATACACACACACACACACACACACTGCAAATATGTCAACAGGAGCCCAGAGGGGTTAGTGTGTGTGTGTGTGTGTGTGTGTGTGTGTGTGTGTGTGTGTGTGTGTGTGTGTGTGTGTGTGTGTGTGTGTGTGTGTGCCAGTCAGTTAAATTAAATGATAAAAATGACACCAGCCAGAGGAAACAAACACACTTCCCTCTCACACATCTACTGTCTCTGTTTCTACTGTCTCTACTGATTCTACTCTTGTCTTCTTTAACACACGAGCTCCTCCTGATGGAACACGATTAGCAGACACACATCTTTATTTTAGTTTCACAGTATTTGATGGGTTTCTACCAAATTTTCAACATGCAGCGAGACTGAGAACTCAAAATAATTTGTAGTTAAAGATATTAATGTTAGATAATAAAGTTTCACCACGAAATGTTTCAATTAAAGGTAGAAAAAAAAGATGAAAAACATTTTTCTCCTTTAAAGTACAAATACAAACGGTATAAATGTTGAAGTAAAGGAATCTGATCATCTTTCTGCCTCCAGACTGAGAGTTTGATGAGCGGACCTGTTGATTGACAGCTTCATCAGCCGCTGCGTTGCGTTGTCGGGTTGTGGTCGCCGTTGGAAACGGTGGGGCGGAATGTGATTTTGTTTTGGGGGTCAGTCAGGGAGCCGCACTGGGCTCCTCTGATTTCCTGCCTGTTGTTTGAGCTCAGGAGACCCTGCATTGTGTTTGGGTGTGTTTGTGTTCAGTGTGTGTGTGTGTGTGTGTGTGTGTGTGTGTGTGTGTGTGTGTGTGTGTGTGTGTGTGTGTGTGTGTGTTTAAGGGGGTCATCTGTCCACGACCCCAAAACAGAGCGCGGACAGAGAGCTGAAAGGCGGCACACACACCCCGATAATCACACCGGGCTAATTATCATAATTACCACCAAACAAGAGCTGAAGAGACAGAAGTCAGAGTCTGATCACTTCAGATTATCTTTAAACCTGCACAATAAAATATAACAACAAGAAAATATCTAAGTTAACATTTTTACAGCATTTATTTTTGCATTCAGCCATCAAATTACCAATAATTAATCCTAACCTTTAAAACAACAGGCAGGTATGGATCTATAGATGAGTGTTTGGATTCAAAAGATATTAGGAATCACTAACTCTATTTAGCTTCCCTTTGAAACCCTTTCAAAATAAAATCACGTTTGCAGGAGACAATAGCAAAAAAAAAAAGAAGGAAGTTAAAAAAGGATTCTCCAGTTGAGTTCAGCCCACAGCGTCGAGCTGAGATGTATGAGCCAACACACTGCTGTTAAAGCCCGTCATTAATTACAGTCTGGAGGATGGTGTGTGTGTGTGTGTGTGTGTGTGTGTGTGTGTGTGAGGTAATGAGCGGTAGGAAACGGGGTTAAGAGTGACATGGTGTCAGTGGCTTCTCTTCTGGCCTAATTAGCCCTCTAATTAATAGATTAATAGATAGATAGATAGAGCGTGGATAAGAGCATCAGCTAACTGCCCGACCTAATGTGCATTTAAGATGAATCACCGTCACACACGCGTCACGTGGAGGGTTTCTTACAAGGTGAGCGCCAAAATGTGGCTCTGTTTCTGTTTTAAAACCTGCACGCCTTGTTTTTTGTTCAGTCTTACAGCAGGAAAGAAAAGACAAAAGGGAAGACGAGGAGAAGAGGCTGAAATCAATTAGCCTTTCCTAGCAGGTCGTTAGCTGCCCTTGGATAGGCACAGATAATTAAAGGGAGGGTGGTGGGGTGAGAAAGGTCTGGGTGAGGCAGAGGGGGGGTTGAGTTGGACTGAAATCAACCATGGGACTGGACTAGACGGAGACGGAGGGGTTAAATCGGACAGAGGATTTAAAAAAAAAAAGGGAGAGGGAGACGATGCAAATGAGGAGAGAAAGAGTGGGAGAAAAGGTGGAGGAGAAACGGGCCAAAGCGACGTGGAGCTGATCCGTCGGCTGAGACGCAATGCTCCAGCGATGCCATACAGATACAAAGAGGACGAGGAGAGGGGGAGGTTTCAGAAGAAGAGGAGAAAAAAATCAAAGAGAAACAGGCAGCAGGGTGTAGAAAATATCAGAAACACCCTCGCTAATCTAAAATCTTTAAAGCAACTTTATGATCAATTAGGGAGCCAGAGATCTGAGGTCACATTCACATAATTGAACTGATAATTAACTGTCTACATGTCGGATCGGGGATCCCCGGGGTCCTGCCAGGTTCCCTCGGGACAGGAACGATTTCACATTATGTTGTCACGTTACAGGCGGGACGGGAAAAACCACCAGAACCACACAAATCAGAACCCTCCACACCATCGCTTCTAACGTTTAAAGAACCACCCAGGACGTTTGAAGCACCGCCGCGGTCTGTCGGTCAGACCAGCGCTCGGCGGTTTGAGGTTTCACATCTCTAACTGTGGTTTGGACCAAACTGGAAAGTCTGAAGGTCCAAACCAAACGGGGAAAGTGTGAAAACACCCTTCAGCAAGTTAATCTGATAATCCCAAAGTCACTGTTTTCTTTGTGTTGCTGACGTTAGAATGGATGTAAAGGAGTCGGACATGTTTGATTTTTATATTTACAGTCCAAGTTCTCTTCTTCCCTTCGTCTCATGCTCTTAAATTTCTTCTGTTTGTAACATGTGTTGGTCCTTAGTGATGCAAATTCCCCCAGAAAAGATCCTGAACCATTACAAGTACTGCTCCTGAGAACAAGGGCTCTTTAACACCAGGAAATAGACCTGGACTCTGGTTTAAATTTAACCAACGTCCCTGAGCCGTTGAACGCGTAGAACACCTGCATGACGAGCCAAAATCTTTTCTCATTTGGGTCGACCCGTCGCTGATTTGAAAGAGGAAGCAGCAGCGGCAGAGCTGACCCTGACAGCTCAGGCCTCGTGGCCGAGGACGCCACTGACATTTCCTACTAGATGAGCTGGATGCAGATGAGTGGACCTGCAGCGGGGTGGGGGGCGGGGTCAACGCAGAAACAAGGTTTCTACTGACAAGATAAGACAGGAAGTGAAGATGAGAAGGAGCAGATTTATTCATCTCAAACACACAAATGTGAGTATGAAACGATACGTCTGATGAAAAGTTGTCGTTCTCACACCGGAGAAGCTGGACTCAGAGAATATCTGTGTTTTTGCTTCATAAATGTCATAAAAGTCGATTCTTGATCAACTGATCGACTCAGTTTTGTTTCAAGAGTCTTGTCACTGGAGGGAAAAAGCACTCAACCTTATATATTTCTGCATATTTTAATATAAATAATACCTGATGAATTGTTGTCTGTGTGCTGCTTCTGCCTGATCGGTCATGATTTCTATAATAAACTGAGAATATTTGTATTGTGATCACACATTTGTCCTCCTGTGAACCAAAAGTCCAGGACTTTAGTCTGATATATTGTATTTTTGTAAATATTACACAACATTGTCGGTAAACCAAACCTAAAAACAGAGTTTTTTGAGATATCGACCTTGTTTCCATCCTCCTTTCACTGAATTAGCTTTAAAACAAACATCCGCCTCTTTCTTTGACTGGAAACGTTCCTCTCGTCAGCCGCTCTCTTATTTCTGCAGCATTAAATACGTTAACGGGACGACTGAGTGAAGTTAACGTTGAGACAAACCGCTTCCTTCTCAGCTCATTTCCATGCTGTAAACACACACAGAGTGAATTCAACGTTTCTTAAGCGAAGTGCCTTAAATGTTTACCAGCCGGCCGCGGCTCGCAGTGAACCCATTCAATCCAAACACATTACCGACAAACACGAGGAGAACTCAGCCGTCGAGTTTTCTTCCTCCCCCTTTCTCCCTTTTCTTTATTGTATGAGCAATTTGCCGACCGAGCCAATTAGCCAAAGGGTGAGGGAGGGAGGAGGGGGGTGAGGAGGCACTCTGACCGTCGGCGTACAGATTCATTTCTGCTCCAGGAGCCGGCCCCCGCTGGCTTACAGCGGGGCAGGAGCAGAGCGAGGCCGGCGAGCGCGAGAGGACGGGCAGAGTCACGCATGTAGAGAGCGTTATTTATTTCTTCATTATTAAAATAAGGGAGGGGAGGGGGCAGAGGACGGCGAGGTTAATCTGATGACTCAGGCATAAAGAATGTGCATTTAGTTTGTGCTTTTAGCTCGCATTAGCATAACCTCTCCGTGATGACAAACGATGAATGGCCCGGTGATTGGCTCGTGTCAGCCGGCTTAATGTCAATAGTAAATTGGAGGGCTTGTTAGGCGAGTTGGGGGACGCGGTTACGGGCAGCGGCGAGGCAGTCATGTACAAAATAATGTCTATTAGGACTAATTTAATCAAGGCCTCCCTTTTACAGATGAATTAGAATGTAGGGGCCAATTATTTTTCAACGTTTGCACTGGCCCTGCCTGTCAGGAGGCTCTGCTGCTGCTTCCTGTGTGTGTGTGTGTGTGTGTGTGTGTGTGTGTGTGTGTGCGTGTGTGTGCGTGCTGTTTAAAATGCAGGCCGTGGGGCCGGCTCATATCAGCGGGGGCTGTAGATAATGGCGGAGAGATGATGGCAGGCGGGATCAGCTAGTTAACCGACGCAGATGAAACGGAGCTCGGCTCAATCTGCACACGCTGGATCACAGGAAGCGACACACACACGCACACGCACACACACACACACGCACACACACACACACACACACACACACACACACGCACACACACGGGTCGACACATGCATGAACATAATCCCACGCAAACACACTCTTTCATATAAATGACCCGGCCTTTGCCTTTGTTAAAGGCATTAAGTGTATTTTCTAATCACTATATTGACGACTGATCGAGAGCTGAACGTCATGTTGGGTATAAAATCCCATCAATTTAGGATTTTTATCATTTTATATTTAACATTATTAGATTTATTATTAGAATTTAAAGACGGTCTTAGTAAATCTCCTCCATCATCAAAAATTAGACCTCTGTCTCACATTTTTTAAAAAACAACGGGACGAACAAATTCCAAATTCTTGAGTCTAAGCGGATGTTTGTACCAAATCTGGAGAAATATCATCAAGGAGTCCTTGAAATATCTCGCTCTGATGACGGGTCAGACGACGCCAAAATCTAATCTGAACGAACATTTGTAACTTGAAGTAATTCTGTCGAGGCATAAGAAAATAAAAATACTAAAAAATAACTGCGACATGTTTTTATTGTGATATTTAATCACATCCGTCGCTGCAGTCAAACATCATCAGAGTATCAGCGGTTTTAGTGGGATGAGTATGAGCTGAAGGGAACGTGTCCCTGATCCGCAGCAGACGAGGCCTCTGATGTGACATGTGTCCATCTCAAATCACACCAGTCCAATCTGTGTTATGATCACAGAATCAGGAGGTGTGTGTGTGTGTGTGTGTGTGTGTGTGTGTGTGTGTGTGTGTGACTGATAGGAGTTTGGGTTTTATGGGGTGCGAGGATGGGCTGCCCTCCTCCTTCCCCCACCATTGCCTCTGACCCTGGGGGGCAATTATCTTGTGATGTGGGCCCCTTGCCCGCCTCCTCTCCCCCGGTCGCCCCATCTGGTCCCCTGAGCCCAATCCCGCTGCCGTGTCGGGGCTGCCGCCGCACCTGCACCCCGGCCCAGATTAAAAGCCCCCGGTCTAATTTTAAATCTGTTAGCGCTGGCCTTTTCTTAGGGGGGAACAAGACTAATCTGTTCCCATAAAGGGCCCTTATTCTTTCCCCTCTCCTGGCTCCCAGCGCCGACAGACCTGCTGCTGAATTATTACTGGCCGAGCATTCGTCATGTGGGGCCCGCTGTTAAGTGTGTGGTGAGGCGGCGGCGGCGGCGCTGCGATACGTAGCCCTGCACGCTCATCCTTTAGCCGCCATCATTCCTGCTCATTTTTCTGCTGTCTAATTAAGGTGTGGTGCCGCGGCAGCAGCGTGTCTCTACCTCCTCCTATTGTTCACGCCGCACATCGACCCCAACGTGAAGATTCCTGCTCAGTTCATCAACTCCACCACAATCGATTTTCTATTGACACGGTTTCTTCACGTTTCTACACACTACAGTGAAAACATGAACCGTCTTTTCTTTTAAGGATGTAATTCAGTCTCACATCATGTTTACTTTGCTGATTTCTGTTTTTGAAGATGACTGACGTATTCGTCCTGTTGACGTCATTTTGAGCCGACTCAGAAGTTCCGGTTGTTCCCTGGAAGCTAACTTAACGTAAAGAAATACGTTGATTTAAGAGTTTAATCTGTCGACTCACAAAGACCTGTGAAACTATGCTGTTGACATTTTTCTTATTATTAATCCGTTTCCTTTCTACGGCTGTAGACTTCAGTTTTCTGGGTGGTTCATAGTTGGTCTGAAGGTTGTAAAACTCTAAATAATCACTAGTTGGAAACAAAACTTAAATCAGTGCAACTCTATATCACTTCCATAAACTTTTCCAGCTCTTCTGTCAAATTCCAGATTTTCTTTGAGACAAGTATCAGCTGTTTTTGGAGGGACTGGACAGTTTTGGGTTGATCCCAGCAGAGAACAATACAGCTGAACTGTGGACACACAAACAGGCCAGGATGATGACCCTCTACGACAGACTGCCAAAGGTCAGTAGTTGGCATGAGGGAAGGGTGGGAGTACGAGGACACAGGCGGCCCAGGGGATGGAGGCACATGGCCGCCAACCACCTCCTCAGTCCGGTGGCCAGGAGGCCGGATTAGCAGCGCTGTCACTTGCTGTCTGCTCAGGCCTGCTAACACGCTGCGTCAAACAGAGCCTGAGCAGGCCTTGGGTGCTGGTGTTGATGCGCCACTCGACAGATAATTAAAACAATGAGCTGCGGCGCCAAGAACTAAGGACCGAGGGTGGCGCAGCAGCGCTGGCTGAGCCAGCGAGCCCCTGTGGGTGCTCCACGATGGGCAGCGCGCCCAAACTTAGCAGCCCCTTCAGCGGTGGCATCAGCTGGGGCGCGGCACCGGGCGACCACGCCAGCTGAGGTGATGATGGCTGACCGCAGGCAGCAAGAGGTTAATGGGAACGTTTAGAGGATGCAGAGTCTTTTTGTGGTTTGTAGCAGGGAGAAAAACTACTTCTAACAGGATCCCTCTGGCGCAGCAGAGCTGGCACGATTGGTGTTCATCCACACTGTAACGACCCTCAGAGCTTCGCAGCTTGGTCCCCGCTCACGCTGTCCCCTGTCTGCACCACTGCAAGGGACGCTTGTCAACAAGTATCTCTCTTCATAATGAAGCATTGTAGTGCTGAACAGGCGTGGCAAGATGTTGTATTTGCAGCAATGAGCTGCAGCCCTAAAACGATTAGCAGCGACAGTATCCCCTCCTCGTCCTCGCCGAGACTCGCTGATGCTAATGAGACCTGGACCGGCCGTCGCTGTGGGCAGACGTACGGGGAGGAGGATGAACGGGGGACTGAAACGAGAGGGAAAGGGGAAGATAAAGAGATGATGACAACAGTTGGAGATGGCGGGGCTCGGCCCTGTCACATATCTCATTGGACGGGGGCGGCGCCGTGGAGGCGAGGCGCGATCTCTCCGAACATAATTCCTCCCTCCGGTCCGACTGGGAAGTCGACAGGGGAGGGGAGGAGGGCGGAGGAGAGAAAGAAATGGAGGTGTTTAATACTGACGGCCATACTAATGCCACCTCCCACCCTCGCTGCACCTCCTCTTCCTGCCTCTGTCCCTCCATCCTCCTCCCAGACCTGATATCTTTTCTTTCCCCTTCCTTTCTTCACATCCAAATTCCTGCCTCCTCTTCCTCACTTTTCCTCCTGAGTCCATTTCCTGTTCCTCCCCCTTCTCTTTCCTTTCTTCACACCTTCCTCTTCTGTTTTCCTTCTCTTCATCTTTCCAATTCCCTGTCCTCCTCCTCCTCCTCCCTTTTTCTCCCCTTCTTCTCTCCATCACCTCCTTCTTTCTCTTCCTCTCTCCCTCCATCTATCCCTCTCTCCACCCCCCCTCCCAAACCTCCAAACAGGACCTAATTGGGAGGCGGAGTGGGGGGCCAGACCTTGACAGACAGGAGGTCAGCGTAATTGCTGCTGGCCATATTTAACATTAAGATAATCAGGCCATTAATTACCCTTTGGATCATTAAATCAGCCACTTGCAAAATGAAATTTCGGCCTCTATTACTCACTTGAGAGACCACGAGGGGAAGGCATTTTTCCATCCATCAGCCCCCCCTTAAACCTCCCCTCTCCCTCTCCCTCTCTCTCTCTCTCCCTCTCTCTCCCTGCCTCCCACTCCCATCCTTCCTGGACAAAGCCTGTGCCTCGGCCTTTTCCCACACCTCTTCCTCTTCCTCTTCTTCTTCTCCTACTTTCATGCAGGTTTCTGAAACTGCTCTTTTAAGGAACCTGAATGTGGAGTTAACAATTTACAGTTTGGATTACTGGTGCAAAAAAAAAGGCAAGAGTTTAGACATTTAACTGATGTATAATCGAGAAGAGCCGGACGAATCTGCGAGTTTTGCTGTTTCATTTGCTCTGGCTGATACGATAAATGAAAAGGGAGCCTCAAATACTCCGATCTGAAAGTCACACGTCACGTTTTCAAGAAAAGCCCCACAAAACTCAGATCAAACGGTCAAACTGGGCAGCGCTGATCAAATAAGAACCACGATTCTGTTGATGCATCAACAAATTCTTTCCTAAAACGCTGTCAGAGACATTTTAGACGGGCTGTAATTCGTTTGTGATCAATAAAACTCAACAATCTTACCGACCTGTGATTGGACAAAGAGTCGGGTTTCAGGCAGGATTTTAGCAGAAGTCTAGTTTCTTCTCAGACCACTTGAATTATGAATGAGTGTGTGGAAACAGTCTCGTCGGTTTTGTCACCACAGACGGCATCAATCTGTAATTCTAGTGACTTTTCTGATAAAATACCTGATAATATCGGTGAGTGTCTGTCTGTGTCTGTTTATCTGCACTCTCATGTATCTAAATGTATTTAAGCCTCATATGTTTTGGTGTTTGTTGACGTCTCGCAGGTTGATTTGTAATTTAAGAGCAGCGCTGAGTGAGTGAATGTAACCTCGGTGCCACAGCCTCTACATATCATTTCATAGACCGTCACTGGCACTCCATAAAGCTGTCATAAAACCTCCACGCCTCCCTCTGACGGTGCGGGCGAGAAGGACGCGTGGAGATGAAAGATAAAGACGGATGAAGACGAGGAGGGGAAGAACAAGAAGTTATGCTTCCGTAAAATTTTTTAAACAAATTTCTGAAACTGCAGAAAATTGAACGGCTTCTCCGGCCTGCTTTGTGTTTCCTCGTCACGTTACTGGTCAGCAGTTGACTCTCTGTAATTAATAGATTTTGCTCTTCTGAATCACATGACCCCCGCTGTGCTTCTATCCGTTGCCACGGTAACAGAGATGCAAACAAGGGCCCCCTGTCTGGACACCGCTGCTCTTTTTAATTCTTTAATTTTTGGGGTTTCTGGTGGAGTGAAGGTCTGTAATAGAGAGTGGCAGCAGCAAATTCATGTTTTATCCACCACAGAAGAAGAAGCATTATAAGCACATTTATTGAGTTTAACCTGTCATGTCATTGTTAAAACTTCATTATGCATTTATTAGCAGTTATGATGCACCTATAAACAGTTACTACTGAATCCTTCATTATGCACCTTTTAACAGTTAACTATCATACCTACAGAAATTCAGAGATGGAGGGAGGAGAAGAAAGAAAAGAGAGAGAGATGTAGAGCTGTAGAACAACACAAAGAAAAGAGGAGCGGGCGAGCGAGCGGAGGAGAGAAATGATGGAGGAAACAGAGACAGAAAGGAGGGATTTATGGAGGTGAAACGACAAACAGCGAGCCACTTAAGGAATGGACTGATAAATACTATCGACAGGACAGAGAGAGTGGGGGAGACGGGGGAGACGAGGGGAGACGAGGGGGTGGGGGGGAGAGATGGAGCTGCAGCGGAGCGTTGCGGGTTAATTGAGATAATATTGACCTCCTTCTCTAATCTCTTCAGGGGGAAACATGCTTCAGATTCATAAATAAATAGGAACATGAGCAACAATAAAAGCATTAGTGCTCTGACGGAGGAGGGCTAATGGCACGTCAATACTCAAAGATCGCCCTGTGTGTGTGTGTGTGTGTGTGTGTGTGTGTGTGTGTGTGTTCAGCCTCACTGAGTCAATGAGGCTCCATCAGCGTGTGGACGGATATGATTTTTCCATTTATTCTGTGTTTTAAATGTTTTTCTGCAGAGTGTGAGTGCAGCAGCTCTCAGTCTGTGTTGCTGTTGCATGAGTGCAGACGTGCATTTTTGTTTTGTCGTTCACCACCTGAACAGTTTAATGCATCATGCTGAATAAACAAAACAAACATAGAAAGTCACTGTTCCTACAGATATAAAAACTTGAGTATTTTTCTCTTCATTTTTGCCTCAGACAGTGTTTTTACTGAACATTAAGGCATTCTTTCTGTGTAAATTCACTGTCTCAGGTTGAGAGAAAATTTCAGTCCCTCCAGGATGCTGCGATATCATGATCGCAAAAATGAACACTCATTTTGTTGCTGTGCAGTTTCTGATTTTTGGTGCATAATAACGAACACAGTAAATAGAAAAATATGAAGAAAGTTAAACACGAGTTCTGCAGGTCAAGAAACTCAGATATTACAGAAACGTATTTAAATGACAGAGCAGGATTAAACTGTGTATGTATGTTTGTGAGCATTCTGTGCACACTGAGTGTGTGTGTGTGTGTGTGTGTGTGTGTGTGTGTTGGGGGGGTCATGTGGGGAGTAATTATAAGGTGCTTCTGTTGACTAATGAGCGTTGGGGGGGTGAGTGCAGGGGGGAGGACGGGGAAGTCGATCTTTATGCGGTTGGCAGTCAGCTCTAATTTGTTATGATGGCTGCTGGCTTCCCAAAGCTGCAACGGCCGATAATTACACACACACACACACACACACACACACACACACACACACACACACACACACACACACAGGTACACACTGATCAACACCAACGTCACGCTAAAGTTCACCGATTTGTTACTATCCCCTGTAGTCCACAAGACAACACACACACACACACACACACACACACACACACACACACACACACACACACACAGGTTCTGTCGATATCCAGCCGTGCTGAGGCTCCAGCACTGAAACACTGCCCCCTGTCTGCAGCTGTCAGCACTGACACACCAGTGGTGGAATGTAACTAAGTACATTTACTCAAGTACTGTCCTGAGAGTTCTGTTTTCATGCTACTGTCACTCCACATTTATTATTTATCTGTTTAGATTAAATCACATGAAGATCTTATAAAAACGAATCTTTAATTACACTGTAAAACCAAACGCTCTTATTGATTATTTGTGGTAAGAAGTGAAAACTTTAAATGTTTAACTACACCAGTACAATTTTCTTTCTTTTATGTTTATTAGAGTAATAATTTTAGATTAATGAGGGAAATAAAGTCCCTGAAAAGGTCCTAAATGAAAATATTATAAAAATTAAAAACTTTAATACTTTTAATTCAACAGTTTAAGAACAACGTTTAGAGTTTAGAGATTTCACCATCTACAGTCCATAATATGACGATTCTGACAGGAATCAGAGCGACACGTGACGCCATCCCTGCTGAGTTCAGATTCAGGTGAACATAACTTCAGAGAAGTTTTTCCTACCTGCTGGCGTCTGGTCCGGGTTTGAGGCGTCCCTGGGCGTTGGCCTCCCACACGCTGTTGGCGAGCTCGTTCCCGATGGCCGACATGACCTTGATGAGCTCCAGCGGCCACTCGTCCAGGTCCAGGGATCGAACCCTGGACAGGTGGGTGCCCAGGTTCCTGTGGATACCCGAGCACTCGATGCAGATCAGGGCGCCGAGGTTCAGACTCGCCCAGTCCGGGTCTGGAGGAGCGCAGAGGGAGGAGAACTTGTTAGAAGATAATAAAGTACAATAATAAAGAGATACAGGTTTCATACACCTGTCTTATGTAAGTTATGCTAATCATTCTGGGTAAAGGTGACGCTGACTCGTCCACCGTTTCAGTGTCAATAAAACAAAACCCTTGACGGTGTTCGGTACTCACTCTGGGCTTCACAGTCGGCGCAGCGACCGTTTCCCCGAATACTCCTGATGGTCTGCAGAGCCATGGCCTCCGTCTGGCTGGTCAGACGAGACTGAAACAACAAACAAACTCAACTCAGGTCACATTTAGACCTTTTCCACCAACATCAACCACCTGCAGCACTTCCACCAAAAATAAAGTGGTTCGAAACCCGAAACGTTGCCTCCTCTCTGGAAACAATAAGTGGGTGTGTCATATTCTACAGATCATCATGCAGCTTGTTTTTTTTCCAACAAACGGTCAGAAACCCAAAGAGATTCAGTTAAAATGTTGATGATTTTCTTTGATGAAGTCCAGTAAACTCAGAGTAAACTGAACACTTTAAATAAGTGAACCTGAGCCGTAGAAAATTAATGTTAATAATCTGCAGATATGTTAATAAGATGATTCTTTACGACCAAATTTAACTAAACTTCCAACCTGCACACAAACACATGCAGACACACACAGGTGTGTCGAGACACTGAACAGACTGCAGTCTGCTGTTTCAGACTAAACCACCGATGTCAGGGAATGAAGGAATAACACAGCGAACAAATGGAACGGGGGGTGGGGGGGCAATAAAATGCTGAGAGCCTGAGGCGTAAACACAGCGGGCCTCGACGGAGAGCCGAGCCGCCCGCCGCATGTGCAGCTGGAAAATGGCAACGGCGAGGCAGAAGCTGAGCTACAGTAATTGCTATTTTGTAATTATGTGAATGAGAGTGTGTTTGTGTGGAAGCAGGTGAGTGTGTGTGTGTGTGTGTGTGTGTGTCCACGTCTGGTCCTGCTGTTTTAATCATGTCTGATACCTGTACACTTCAGTTTTTATGATTTTGTTTTATATGATTAGAAAGCCTCTGAAAATGTGGTTTCAAATGCCAGAAATGCAGATCTGATGTCAAAGTAAAGCGTCTCATTAAGCCTCAGCTATAACGTTAAAATGGCTGTTTGGTTTGTTGGTAGTTGATGCATTTTTAAAAAGAATAAAAAAGAATAATTCATGTCTTTAAAAGTCTAGAGATGGTACTTGAGGTGTTTCAGGACTTCAGGGAACCTCGTGTTCTCTGTTGTTCACCTTGTTCTTGCTGCTCTCACAGGACTGCAGGCTGGCCAGGATCTGGCTCTCGATGACCTGCACCCAGGCGTCTCGCTCCTCGTACGAAGTGGCTTCAAAGTGCCACGTCTGCCCCGTCAGCGACACGATGGTGAACTCAAAGTTCTCCTCTTGTTCTGTTGGAATCAAAAGGAAAACAAGATTTAGTCCAGGAACATCCAACACACATCGATCACAACGTTTAACATTTCACCGCGGCCATGTGGTCCACGCTCTGAGAAACTGCTGACACGTACATACAGGATTCAGAGCGACATATGACGACGCCTTTTCAGAGACTTGTTTTAGAGACAACGCCATGACACACCGTGCACGTCTTCCAACAGCGTGGCTTCAAAGTAAAAGACTTCAGGTAGTAAATCGTTGTCGGACGGCGGCCTGTTGGTTCTGGGAAACAAACTTAAAGGAGGAATATGCAACAATTTCAGTCAAGATAGCAAGTTGGAGCTAAACTCTGGAGTTGGGGTTCACTGTCTGCCAAACTCCAGTAACATTTTGCTCAATTTAACCGTTATAAATATATATTCCTTCTAAAAGATTATTAATGATTTCTTATGACTCATAAAGGAGACATTAAGTCATTTAGCGAACATTCGGCGCCAATTTGAACTCTAATTAACGTGAAACAGACGTACAAAAACAGCTTTTCCAGCCCAGAGTGGAAATTTAAAGCCTCAGAGTCTCAACTCTTCTAAATTAAGGTTTAAAACATTTGTCTTTGAAGTTACACCCAAATTATCTAAATATGAAAAAGCATATGAGAAAAAAGCATCTATGAATCAAACTAACAGCAGAAAACCAGCAGCTGTGTCCTGATAGTATATTTGGGACATAAACCTCTCTGACTGAAGGACACCTGTTCCTCCGCTGACCTACTCGACCTCGCTCCCTGAAGCCAGGATGTCACAGAAATTACAGGGGGGCCCGGACCGTCCTGCCCTCTCCTCTGCTGACATGTCGGTGGGAGAGGTCAGTCATTACAATCAGGGCCTGCTGGAGGGGGGACACATGGATCTATTACCCAGAAACCCCCTCGGAGGTTAATGGGACAATCAGGAATCAATTAGACCAGTAAAGAGTGTGTGTGCACCGCAGCAGAGATCCAAGGTCCTCCACTTCTTTAAAACAGCTGTAGAAGGTCTGAGAAAGTGTCTGTGTCTGCATATCAATGCATTAAAGGGACAGTTCACTAAAAAACACCATGACACACACTCCTTTGGAACAAAGAGTCTATACACCTGGAAATACTGGACTAAATCTGGTAGCTATCATGTTTATCAAGTGAAAGTAATGGGATGATGGAGGCTGTGAGATGTGGTGAAAAGCTCAGGAAAGTTAGTAAGTGGGACTTAGAGTTGAGATTATTTGGTCCCACATACTTCAATGCTCAAATAAACTGTGTTTTAAGGTAAACAGTGAAAGGATGTTGAAATTTAACCCCAATGCTTGATCTTAAGTTTGAAAATGTCCTTATTCTGCAAGTGTTCCTGCACACCTCAGCATCAGTCCAGCTCTCAGAGGTTTAACGGATGTTATTGAGCGTTTGCGCGCAGCTCGGACACATCTGGAAACGGTTACCGATCACAGAAGGGATGGGAAGTGGAGGTGAAGCGGGGCCACGGCTGAGAGCCGGTTATCTTCACCACACCAGATCAGACAACAAGCAGCTTCTGTTTACAATTAGACCCCAGTGAGGAGGTAAGGGATGAGGGGGAGGCGGGGGGGGGGCACAGGGGTAATCACTTAATCAAAGGATGGCCTCCAGCACGGCTGACAATTCCCAGGATTCCTCAGTTTCTGCTGGCGTGACCCTCAACAAAAGCACGTGAAGATGTTACGAGAAATGTTGTTTGATAGATGTAAAAGGAAATAAAGCGTCGTCTCTTCACCATACGTCCAGGACGGCGCCGGGCGACGGCAGATCTCAGCGTAGAGGTCGGTAATCATTCATGACACTTTGAGGCGAGCGTTTCTGGAAGCAGCAGTTTCATGACGTGTGCCGGGAGTGAAGCAGTGAAAAGATGAGAGGTTTAATCAGTCGGAGAGCGGTCACGGCCGGCCCGCGAGGGAACGACCATTTGCTCTTCCTCAACTCCAGTCATTTGGCTAATTGGGAGCGTCTCAGAGCACCGGAGCTGAAGTTCCCCTCTGGCTTCGCTCTGGATAATCAATGGCCTTGTCCGAGGAGAGGAAGGACGGGAGGTAAGGATGGAAGGGAGGGCCCCGGGGCCAAACGACTGGCTGAGAAACCCTTCCACTTCCAGGATAAAGAGATTGAAAACACCTTTGCTGACCAAAGTTTCCTTTGCTGAAGATAACGCCGGATCATTTTCATCTCTCAGGTGCTTCGGGCTAATGATCGGCTGAGTCCGATTAGTTGATGTTAATTAAAACTACTGTTTACAGGGGCTGCTTCATGGCTCAAGGTTAAACCAGACTTTTATTTTAAACTGGCAGCTGAAGAATGCAGCGTCCACTTCATCCACGAAAACTGTGACGGATGAGCTGATTGGATGAGATGATTATTCCAAGACAATCAAACTAAACGTTTGTTTTTAAAAATGCAAAATATTCAACAACCTTTTATGCACAAAGAAGCAAGAGCAATCTCTGAAAATTCACCCAAAACAAAAACAAGATGAAAACATCAAAAAGTTAAATGCAACTTTCAAAAAGAAAACACATTAAATATGTGGATCTACATTCAGATCTCAGACAACAATTTAATGACCAAGAACAACAGAAAATTCTGTTCTCTGGTTCCAAAGCAGGTATTAAAGACAGAGAGGCCCACTTCATTTTGACCTGTGAGACTTCAGACAGGGAAAACAACACAGAGAGTTTTCTTGCTCAGCATGCAATCAATATGTTCAGCAGATTTACTGACGTCTAAACCAAACTCAGGCTGTTAATCCTCTCCTCTACACTAAACAACACAACAATCTTATAAAACGCCAAACTAAAAGTCACAATCCTGCAGAAACAAATCATGGCTGCACTCTGTGCTGCAGCAGACTGATGAGATGTAAGAAGCTGTAGACATAATATGTTCTTTATTATAAAATATTACTCTTATTAGACTTTATTAGAGAGTATTTATGAATTCATTTCAACAGAACTGCACTGTCAACTAAAGTGAAGTCCCAGATGCCCAAGAAACCTGGTGAGCATTAATGATCTGTCTCCTGATCAAAGTACATCTTTTGTGGGTTTTCTGGTGCAGTTTGTCTTCGAGCCACGACTCTGAAGGGTAAATGGTTCAACACATGCCAGAAATTAAATCTCTGTGTTTTTAAATGTGTCTAATGAAGGGCAAACTGTACATAAAGCAGAAAGTGAATGATAATTTGTGTATTTGGAGGCTCCTGGGTCTCCGTTCTGAACGACAGCCCACCCATCAAGCTCCGGTTGAGCCCTGCAGGGTCAAGAGCAAGAATCCCATCATAATTAAACTCCCATGATTCTCTGTTTCCAGGGTGGAGGAAGGGAGGGGTTGGGCTGCTTGACAATTATGGAAACCAACAATCCAGAAAGGCCCTGCCTCTCCGCGGCGTAAATTAAACGCCGTTTCTGGATTTAAATGCTGCACGCTGACCCGGCGCACCACGGCGGCTAATGAATAAAATGAGGGGGGCATCAGGCTGCAGCTGAAGAACCACTCCCACAAAACTCAGCTTTACCCTGAACCCCCCCGGCTGAGTCTGTGCTTCACTCATCCACCGTACAGGAGAGGCAAACAAATTTACAGCTGTACCGATCAATACTTTACATAAAACAACAGAAATAATGAATTTAATATTTTTATATTTCTGTTCACAGAGACTCCAGTCTGCGGTTTAAAACACAGAACTGTAGAAGAACCAGGATCAAGATTAAGAGACTGTGAGTCACTTTAAAAAATAAAATGGCTGCTCACTACGACGACGCCGTGAAATGAAAAAAACAGAACATTTTGTCGACTCCGTCAGATGGAAAACCTGACAGATATTTCGGTGTTTCCTGCGTTCTCGTTCAGGCCTCTTCACCTGCACAGGACTAAACGTATGCATGAGGGTACGAACGCACACACGAACACACAGGCCGCGAGTCGCCCGCGCCGTATTGGTAATTACTGCCACCGCTCTCGGCTACTGTGGGCGACATTCACACGGAGAGAGGTGGCGCCGAGGCAATTTGTGAACTCTGACACCGGTAACCTTTAACAGCAGAAACAGAACAAACCAAATATACAGCATTTACAAGACGCAGCGAGGGGGGAGGGAGGGGGCAGGACATGCATACAAGCCTATCATCCGGGGTGTGAGGTGTCGAGTCGGCCCAGCGGGGTGTGTGTGTGTGTGTGTGTGTGTGTGTGTGTGTGTGACAAGCAGGACGGTAGGTGCAATGAGAGGGGAGGCGTGAGGGAGACAAAAGGGGGCCTCGGGAAACACAAATTAAAAGCCTTAAATGTCACCGCACACAGTATTGCTTTGCGACACAGGTCATTACTCCCCATATTATTCGCAGCCTTTTACAACATTAATAACCTGGAAAATATTGCAGCCGATTGCTCCGAAGTCCCTCTGAAAAAAGAAATATGTAAGTCTGTTTTTTGAGTACGTGGAGGCAGAGGAAGAGGCCGTGACGTGGCGCAGATCCAACACTGATTGGAGATGATTTAATCTGTTCTGTTGTTCTTAGTTTGGACTCCATCGTCCACAAAGACGGAGACAAAAACACTTCTTCTATCTCAGTATTTACTTTTCTGACATCTGAACACAAATATCTGAACTTTCTCCTCCTCACATTTTATAAACAGACTCCTTACTTTAGTTTTATTGATTATTGTTATTTTGCATCATTGTGCGCCGCGTTCCAACATCAAGACCGATTTCAACCTGAATGGACGAAACAATAAGACACAGAAAAGACGACTGACTGGTGCATCATCAGATGACATCACACAGGACAGACGGGACGAGACAAAAAACGACATAAAAACATAACAAGAACAAAAAGACTTAACAAGACAAAACATGTAAAAGATATAACAAGACAACAGAGACGTAACAAGGTGAAAAAAAATGTAAAGTAAGCAACATAAAAAAATGTAATAAGACAAAAAATAATGTAAAAGACATAATAAGCCGTAAACAATGTAAAAGATGGAACAAGACAAAGATGATGTAAAACACGTGACAGGAAGAAAAAGACAAAACTACAGCTTTCAAAAGACGTGACAAGACAAAAATGATTTAAAGACAAGAAAAAACATAACAAGACAAAAAATTAAAAAGATGAAAAAGACACTAAAAACCTAACATGACAAAACAGACAGAGACACTGGTTCAGTTAACTTTGTACAGACACAGTCGGTAGAAATGTCCTTCAGAGGACTGAACTTTTTCACTTTTACTGCAGTAACCAGGATGAAGTATCTGTACTTCTACTGCAGTAAAAAGCGTGAGGTCTTTTGACTCCTCTGATTTTAAGTGGAAGTATTTTAAATTCAACTAAAGACACATCGATGACACCTGAACAACAGCCGACACTCACTGGACGTCACGTTCAACACCACCTGTTACACCACACGTTCCCAGGGCGCAGCCTGTGTGTGTGTGTGTGTGTGTGTGTGTGTGTGTGTGTGTGTGTGTGTGTGTGTGTGTGTGTTTTTGTTTGTATCCTCTCAGGTGAGGAGGGCGGAGCAGAAGGATGCAAGGAGGGAAAGACGCCATGACAGACAGGTCAGGTGACTCAGGCAGGAAGGACAGTTCAAAATACGACGTTTTTCTCCAACGCACAGACTGACAACACCCAGTAAGCACTGAGACGGGGACGTGCAGGTCAAAAAAGTCTTTGTGTCTGTCTTTGAGTTTGTTTTTACACTTTTATCGAAAGCATTTAAATAAATACTTGACAGTGTGAGGCAGGTGATAATCTTCTGACCCGCTCATCTCAACCTACCTGTGATCGATTCTTCTCAAAATGTCATTGGAAAGATGTTTGGAGGCTTGAAGAAGTAAAACTTTCCATCACTTTACAAGAAAAAACTTTGCAGGAAAGTTAATTTAAATTAATTTAAAAAGTCTGTCTTATGTTGTTATGAAGAATTTTTAGTTTAGACGTCTGAAAAACACCAAATGTAGCTCAGTTTGAACTTTTTTGACCCTGCAAATCCCCAAATCGCTGCTTACTTCCTGGACAGGGCTGCTCCGCCCCTGCAGGGGGTGTGGTCAGGGCGTCTGTCACAGGTCCACCACCACAGCGGGGATTTTACCTTCTGAGTTGTGCAGACTGTTGGTGTAAATGCTGCGAAGGCTACCAACACGATTAAGTTTCCACGCTTTACGTTTGGCTGCGTCCCCCGACGGCAGGAAGTGAGAGGAGGAGGACAGAAACGAACAGAGACGGGAGAAGGAAGGGAGGATGGACAGGAGTGGAGGAGTGAGACGACACGAAAGAAGGAAGAGAGAGACAGGCGTCAAAAACAGCAGCGTTGAGGAGGGTTGGCTTTGGCGTGGAGGTGGGAGGAGCCAACGAGCACGATGAAGGGATGGGGGTAAGTTTGCAACATAACAAACAAAACTTTCTCAAAACTTTCTTCAACGTTCTCGCACCAAAAAACAACCTCGTAAGAACTTGTCGGACCTTCGTCAAATCTATCGATATCGATAATTATTGATCATGCAGGTTGTGTACTCTGGGGTGGTAACTGTGAGGACAGGTGGCGTGCGTCCGTGCGCTCCGCTGAAAAGATTGATTGAAAAGATCAGTGAATTATTCAAAATAATTTATGGAGCAAAAATGTCAAATATTTACTTTCCTTATCCATTTTAAATGACTGTAAACTGCATAGTTAAACAAAATGATGGACGTTTTTCACTAAACTCCCTCGAATTCAAATATGAGCCACACACTGAAACGTTAAACGATTTTTTTTAATCTCCAGCGCAGATGTGATTTTTTTAAGGTGGTTGAGCTGCGAGCTGTGTGACCTCTGACCTCTGCTCTGTTTAAGCCTGCACCGCTCCGTCTTTAAACAGCGACGCCGAGGTAATATTTACTCCCCCCGGGGCTACTGTGAGCATTTGCAGGGGATGAAATCCCGTCGCGGCGGCGTGAGAGGAGAGGAGGAGGCCGACGCTTCAAATGTTACTCCGCTTGTTTCCCTCTTTCCGTCCGGTTTGTCCATTTTAAAATGAGTCAAACACACTGAAGCTGCTTCTGCTGATCAGACGGATCTCAAGTACATTATTGTCTGAAAATGAATCAGTGTTGCTTTAAAAAGGTCACAGGTCGGATCCCAGAAAACTGAAGCTGCTGCTCACAGATTTAAAGCAGGAGACTCACATCTTATTTTGCCAAAAACATGCCTATGAAAATATTTGGTGTTTAATTTAAAAATGACTCCAGTTGAATCACTAAAAAAAACTAAAGACATCCAGAAACCACCACACCTTCCCACCTCAAAATCCACTGGACCACCTGGACTCTCCTCTACAGTCGCCCTCTTTGTTTCCACCTGTTTGACCCCCGCTGACCCAAACTGACCCGCGATGGCGAGCAGAGTCCATCTTCCAGATGAACCCCCAGCTTTAAAGGAATTCACGTTGACAAAGAGCCAGTCAGAGACGGCGTGCTGCAGGTGCACCGCCGAGCTGACGGCTGATCGACAAACACACCGACGGGCCGAATACAAGTGAAGCTCTTCAGCTGAGACGCTCTGTGTGTGATCTGAGAGGGCAATCAAAGTGGTGAACACACACACACACACACACGCACACACACACACACACACACACACACACACACACACACACACATATCTGTGAGGAGTTTGCTGCTCGAGGAATCAAAGCAGTCGCAAACACAAAAACTTGACCAGGAATGTGCTGAGAGCCGTCCTGCTGTTACCTGTGTGAGGCCACTTCAAATATCTGAAGCTCTGTGTGTGTGAGTGTGTGAGAGAGAGAGAGAGAGTGTGTGTGTGTGTGTGTGTGTGTGTGTGTGTGTGTGAAGGTATTTTGCAGGTCAACTTTCAAAGCTCTAGGATGAAGGGAGGGTATCAAACGGTGGCTAGTTAACGAGAAGCACGGCTGATGTCGAGGCTGTGATCAGCTGTGGTTCAACTGACACAGGTGTGTGTGTGTGTGTGTGTGTGTGTGTGTGTGTGTGTGTGTGTGTGTTACTAAAGCTAAGGGATCAAAAGAAACTTGGAAACTTGGATTCAGAGCGACATATGATGTCATCCCTGCTTATTCCACCATGACACGTTCTGCACGTGTTCTAAACACCTGAGGAGGAGAGGAGAGGAGAGGAGAGGAGAGGAGAGGAGAGGAGAGGAGAGGAGAGGAGAGGAGACCCAGACTGGCCACGAAGCTGCACCTCAGATGAGATGGATTTTACTTCTTAATCATTTTGAGTTATTTTTTAAAAGAAAATGTCACAGTTCTCTGATTTTAGCTTCTCAGATGTGAATATTTTCTGACAGGAACGAGGTCTTTTGAAAAGCTGATCAACGTTTGTCACCATTTTCTGACAGTTTACAAACCAAACATCTAATCGATACCAATAAATATTAAAAGATAAAATACTTTTTTTTTTAATTTAAAAAGGAAAAATGAAAATAATCTGTGATGACTGAAGTTAACTGAGGAATTCCTGGAACACTGAGTGATTAAATTAATTTATAATAAAATAAAAACTCTGCAGCTCCTCGTGTGTGTGTGTGTGTGTGTGTGTGTGTGTGTGTGTGTGTGTGTGTGTGTGTGTGTGTGTGTGTGTGGTCCTACCTGGGGGAGCTCGGCCGCAGAGGGCGGTTCCCCCTCATGAATTACCCTGAGCCTCGCTCTGACACGGAGATACTTCACCTGCCCGCCCGGCGTGACAGGCGGCGAGCCGGCGGCCGGCCGAGCGCGCTCGGTGCTTAATGGCTAAATTGGGAAGACTGTTACTAATCGCTTATTGAATAATGAAAGTGACACAGCTGATAAAAGATTTCAATACGGTGGATTATTTATAATATTTCACTTAAAGCCTCTCCGGCTGAGTAATGTGGGGCGAGTCGGCAGAGTGTTTGGAAGGAAATGGTCGCAGAGAGGAAGAGGAGGAACGATGAAGACAACGGAAGGAAAGAGTCTGAGAGGAGGAGGGAAACATTAGGAGAAAAAAAGAAAAGAAACAAAGGTGAGGAGACAAGAGTAGAGGACAGGAAAGACAGAAGGTAACGCAGTGAAATAAGGACAGGAGAGGAAGGAAGCAAGAAAGGAAGAGAAGAGGAGGAGAAGGAAAAGGAGACAGACAGGATGGATATGAAGGAGAAGAAAACGAAAAGGGAGGTGGAGGAGATGAGAGGAAAGGACAAAGGAAATGTGGAGGGGAGGTGAGACAATGAGAGAGGAAAATACAGGATGGACAGACAAGGAAAGGAAAAGAGAGAGGAAGAGGAGAAGGAAGGGAGCGGAGGGATGAGAAGTGATGGAGGAAAAAGTAAAAATTCAAAGGAAGGAAAAGGAAATGCTGAAAGACAGAGAAGAAGATTGAGGGAAGAGAGGACAAGGAGACAAGGAAAGGAGATGAGGTGAGAGGAGGAGAGAGGAAAAGGAAGTGGAAAGGAAAGAAAGAAAGGACAGAAAATGAAAGGAATGTGGATGAAGGAAGAGCGGAGGAGAGGAGACGGAGCGTCTATCCGTCACTGAGACAGACACTTGTCCTGTCAGCTGCTTGATGCCTCTGTGATGGAGAGACGAACATTACACATCTGCTGCTGCCGCCACATCTGTTCAACCAGCCGTCCTCTGTGTGTGTGTGTGTGTGTGTGTGTGTGTGTGTGTGTGTGTGTGTGTTTTAACCAGTGTGTGTTTGTTGGAATAGAACAAAGTAGAAATCTGATGAAAATGGCAGCAAATCCACATCATTTACACCAACAGGCTGCGGAGTAACATGCCCACACATTACAAGTTACACAGTACAAACGCTAACGTTAGCTACACACGCTAACCGCTAACGTTAGCTACACACGCTAACCACCAACGTTAGCTGCACAAATAAACCTCTGGTTTTAGCCACACTGACCAGCACCTTTAGCTACAGACAAACCTGCGGCAGAATGCTGCAAAAATCATCCTCCAGAAATATTGAGGAAAAACGTGCAAACTTTGCGGGAAGAAGCAATAATGTTGACAGACGTTTGTGCAGATGTGCAGATCGCTACACATCACAATCTGCTCTTCAACAATAAAACACACCTGTACCTGTGTGTTCAGCAAATCCTGGACATCACAAAGGTCAGAGTTTGCATCATGCAGGGATCGTCCGAAAATTAAAATCACTTTCTTTACAGGTAAAAATCAAGAAGTAACAAAAGTATTCGGCTCCGTTAGTTTGTTCAGCCTCTAGAACTCAAGGACAGTTTTGCAAAGGTTCTTTTTACTCTAAAAATTTCCAGACTCTCCAAACCTTCATCATCACATTTGAATTGTTCTAGAAACTTAACTGCAAATTTACTTTTTACCCACAATGATCAACGTATACAGTGAGCACTGAGAGCATCGACCACACGGCGACAGTTATGTTACAAACTGATTCAGTGACACAGCAGAGACAGAAGAAGAAGAAGAAGAAGAAGAAGAAGAAGAAGAAGAAGACAATCCCACAGGGTGAAGGGATGAAGGGCTGACAGAATGAGAGGATGAAGAGATCCGTCCCTCACAGCGGAGGTCGGGAGTCTCAGACGATCACATGACTGCGTTTCCCAACCCTGGTCCCCAGCTGCAAAGCATCATGGTTCTTCTCTTTAGTCAACAAGTGGAACAGAATTTATTACTGAGGAAAATAAAACACAGCTGGAGGTTTAAGACTGAAACTGCAATAATTCAGAAAAAGTCTTTTAAAATGTTTCCAAGACTGTTAATAAAGAATTTCTCACAGTAAAGTACAGTGAGTACTTTTATGATGATTCATTTTGATGTATACAGTAAATAAATCTATAAATACTTCACTGTATTTGATAGTATAGTATTTACAGGGGCTTTTGAAAAGTACTGAAGTACACAAAAAGGCAGATACATGCAAGTACTTACAAGTGCACAAATATCACACATATTTGGAATGAGACACGTACTTGGATATTTGGAAGTAATCAAATAGAGTTACTTGGATTTGTAAGTATTTGGGATTATATTTGGGATATTTGTTTGATGTATAAATATACAGATATATAAATATTTAAGTATATATATGTATACTTCGGGGGGATGGATTTAGCTGTCGGACCTGGGCGGGGAAAGTGTGAGGCGAGGGGAGGGGAGATGGCGTTACCTTCCGCAGTACCAGAGAGTCCGTCGGCTTTGAAGTTGCTGGTGCTCTTCTTCCTGCGGTGCTTCTTGCGGTTGGCGTGCGGCGACGGCGGCGGCTCCATCTTGGGACTGGTGGTGCTGGAGATGCTGGGACTGGAGCAGACCGAGTCGCCCAGGCCGGTATCTGCAAATTCAAACGCGCGCTGATATTAATATCACAAGTCGATTACAGAGAGAATCATGGTGCTTAATGACCCACACTGGTCCAGGTGTTTTCCCTGCAGCTGGTCTGCAGGCCGCAGGGAAAACACCTGGATCAAGACCTTTTCTTCTTCTACTGCTCATTTCTGCAATATGATAAACTGATAGAGTAAATGAATAAATGATGAAAAACAAAATGCTGAAGAATATCTCCATAATATCTCAAAATACTGCAGTACATGGAAGTATATACATCTCCAGATATTCTGATGCATGTAAGGACACAGACATTTAAGTACACAGTAAGTGATTATAGTTACAGGAAGTTGAATGTGCTTCACAATAAAAGCCTGACAGTAGCTTTAACTGTGTGGAACAGGAAGTATTTTGTTTGCACTGATTTCATAACAAACTCAAAAAAACCTCAACCCAGATTATTCAGGTAAATCTGACCTTCTGTTCTCTTCTGTTCTCCAGATTGTTCTCCTCTCATTGTTCCGAGGTGTAAACTCACTTTTCAGTTCATCTTGTCAAGGACTCGATTAAAATAAATAATTTATTTATGTTATTTTAGGATAAAAATCCTTACGAGGCATATGGACGAGTGTCACGGCTGTTTTCCATAAATATACACAGATGTTGTGTAAATCGTCCAGTCAGATAACCACAATAATGAAATCTATTTTGGACACCAAGGACCAGAATCAGGATCAGAACCGGTGTAACCTAAACGATACCCGGCCCAGTTTGGGTCGGCGTGCAGGTCTGGAGGACGGGGGGGGGCTGGGGGGAGTCGAGTCCCTCGTACTCTGCCCTCACTCTTCACGGCGCCCGCTGACAGCTGTGACTAGCGGCAGAATAAAATAACATTCAGCTTCCATCAATATCACAGCGCGGCGGCGACACTGACATGGGCGGTGTGTGTGTGTGTGGAGATGGAAACACAAAACACACACGTATACACACACACAAGTGCTCACTGGCCACCGCCGCTTCCCCCCCACACGGCAGACAGCCCCAAGGACGGCCATAACTTATTTTACAATCGTTTAGTCTCAGCTCAAGTGGAAAATGTGACAACTTATCTCTGCTGACAAGATGCCATCCCCGAGAGTGCAATTAACCGCCGTGGATTAACGGCCCTCCCATCTGCACGCCGCGCTCCATCCACGTCACCCCACACCCGCACCTCCGCCCTGAGCCTCAACACTTCCTCCTGCTTCACTTTCCCTCCCATCACCTCTCCTGGTTGTTGTCGACTCTGCTGGGTTTCCCCTCAACTCTGAAGCACCGTCACCGCCATCATCAACGCACTTCAGGTGAGACGCGGCAGCTTCAAACTGAACAGGAGCCTCGAAGGGAAAACCTCAACGCGTGTTTTGTTTCTGCGGCTGCAGCTCAGCTGAGAGTTGAACCTTCACTGGTGTCACCAGAAACAGTAGCTTCACAGAGTCTTTCAACACTCAGTCAGTGTTTGTTGAAGTTTTAAAGGTAAATTCTTTCTCATTCCTTCTTGATATTCGTCTTCAGCTGCTCAACAGTCCTCAGTCTCTGTTGTCGGATTTTGTGCTTCATAATGAACCACACATTTTCAGTGGGTCTGGACTGCAGGTCCAGGTCTGTCTAGAACCTGAACAGAAACAACTTCAAAAACACATGCAAACGTGAAGCACACGGACAAACATGTCCTCCACCTTTGCACGTTTGCCTGACGTACATCTGTACGATCCACATGTTCGCACCTACTTTTCAACTGACAAGACTGTGACATAATGTGAAATAATGGTTAGTTGATGTCCTATAATTATGGATTGTAGATGGTGAAATCTGCAGTTTCATCGTTCCACAACTTTCTCAGTCTTTTGTTGCTCCTGTCAGCACTTCATGTGAGCAATTCTGTCCTGCAGCTTTCTCAACTTTTGTCCGTAACGAACAAAAGTTTTGAACATTCAGGAAACTAAAACTTAGAGATGCACTTGTTGATCTTGTTATGAAAAAATATAGTTTTAAAACATGGAGGTAAAAACAAAAGTCACAGAGTCGACAGATTTTTCTGGTCATTGAATCACTGAGAAAAGTTTCAATCTTATTTTGGCATCAGGAGGAGCTGAAGGTGTAAAAACAGAGCCGCTGTCTGACGAAACAAACTGTAACTGAACTGACTGTGTGTGTGTGTGTGTGTGTGTGTGTGTGTGTGTGTGTGTGTGTGTGTGTGTGTGTGTGTGTGTGTGTGGCCCCTGGGAGTCCATTGAAAGCATTTCACAGCTTTAAACGTTATTTGAGGAGGGCTGGAGGGCAGCACGACACTGACGACAGAGCTGTCAGTCAAGCTTATCGTCACGGCAACACACACACACGGCCTGACAGCTGTCAGTCTCAGCATCTCGCTGTGAGTGTGTGTGTGTGTGTGTGTGAGATCTTGGATGAAGTAAAACCAGCACTTAACAAGTAGCAGAGGAATAATAACAGACACACACACTCGGTGGCCATTAGCTTGACAAACAGTTAAGGCAGCATTAGAGGTCTGGCAGGTGGATCAATGGGAGACAAATGATGGGCTCTCCCGCAGAGCTGCGCACTGAGACCTTCTGAACCCCAGCATGCTGCCTATGGTGGAGCTGCATGTGTGGACCTGAGTGGCTTTAAATTACAACAGAAGGACCAGAAGATGGTTCAGCTTACTGTAATATAAATATCACTCTCCAACCAACCAAACTCCATTCACAAAAACAGTAATTTTACCTCACAGAGTACAGGAGTTACTGGTCTACTGCTGCCATGATCTGTTAGTTTGTTCGTTATTGTGTGACTTCTGTGTTTTCAAAGGAGAGTTCGGATTCACAGAAGTCACACAAAAGCACAAACAAACTAACAGATCGAGGCGGCACCACACCAGCAGCTCTTGTGTTCTGTCAGGTAAAAATGACTGATTTTGTCAGTGGAGTTTGGTTGGTTTGGAGAGACTGATATTAGTTTTATTTATTTATTTATTACCTGTGCTGACTCCGGAGTTGGCGATGACGGTGGCGTCGGTCCACTGGTCGGCGCTGGACACGGAGTAGGAGCGCTGGTGCATCCCCTCCAGACCGCGGCTGTTGAAAGACACCAAGCTGACGCCGCTCGCCATCTGAGACACCGACGAGCTGCTGGTCACCGAACCTGAACAGAACAGAATTTATTGATTATCCTTACAGACAGTCCAGAGAAACTGAGTATCGATGAATAACAGACCGTTTCTATGTGTGACGGACTGTTGCTATGAAGAACAGACTGTTGCTGCTGCCGTCTTTTTTTGGCGGGCTGCTATGACGGATGAATCAGTCGGTCAAATTTGCGGAAAAGTTGCGATTATTGGACAAAACTGAAAGGTCATGCACAATTCACTGGTTGATTGGCTGAAATTGCGTGAACAGGAAAAGGGAGAGCGGAACATCTGTCATCATCTCTGCCCGCTGGAATAAAAATACCTCTTAAAAACTGAGACAAAATGTTAAAATTGGACGTGTCGTCCAATCACAGCCAGCCGTGTGACACACACACACAGAAACACTCAGAAACATGAGGGGAACATAAAAGGCAGCTTCTTACAAGCTGGCTGCTTAAATCAAACCCTTGAGTTGCTGAGAGGCTGTGTGGTCCAACAGCCTGGTGAATCATCCCTCCCCCTCCCTCCCCCTCCCTCCCCCTCCTCCTCACCCCTCCCTCCCTCATTCTCTCATTACAGCTCATTTCTTGGTGCTGGCTGAGTGGAGCCAGGACTCTGATTGCATTAATATTCATGACAATAATTAGTACATGGAGTACGGCTCACTGAATATTCATGCTATTAGCTCGGGCCTCCTGTGTGTGTGTGTGTGTGTGTGTGTGTGTGTGTGTGTGTGTGTGTGTGTGTGTGTGTGTATGTGTGTGAGTGTGTTTGATTTAGCCGCCTCACAAGAGCTGCTTTTATGCGTGAGTGTGTGTGTGTGTGTGTGTGTGTGTGTGAGTGTATGTGTGTGTGTGTGTGTGTGTGTGTACGACACGGAGGAGCGCTCGTTTCTCTCCACCTTTTGTTTTACGACGTCTTCCTTCAGGTGGAGAGAAGAAGAAGAAGACAATAAAAAAAACAAGTGTACACTCTTAGAAATAAAGGTGCTAATAGAACCATGAAAGGTTCTTCCCATTGAAGAACCTTTTTTGGTTCCTGGAATAGCCTATAAAGGTTCCACTTCACTTTAGAGAGTTCTACCCAGAACATAAAGAACCCACTGTGGAATGTGTGGGATGTTCCACACAGAACCCTTCTATGGTGTAATGGTTCCACCCAGGACCCTTTCTGGAGATTCCATTAAGAACCCTTCTACCTTCTATGAGTGCCCACAAGAACCCACAAAGGGGGTTTTATCAAGACCCATCTTTTTATTCCAAAGGGTTTCGAATACATTGTGGGGTTCTATGGAGAACCTTTTTATATTCCAGTGGTTTCATCTAGAACCCATCTATAGAACCCATCTATGGGGTTCTACCAAGAAGATTTTAACAGTCCTTGAAGACAGAACCTCAACCCTTCAAGAAGAACCCTTTGTTTCTAAGAGTGTACTCATGTTGGTCTAACTGCTGGTTCAAACCAAAGATCTCAGGTGGAACCCGTCCCTCCCGTCCCTCTGGTCCCTCTGGTCCCTCCCGTCCCTCCGGTCCCTCACCGTCCCTCACCGTCCCTCCGGTCCCTCCCGTCCCTCCCGCCCCTCACCGTCCCTCCGGTCCCTCCGGTCCCTCCCGTCCCTCACCGTCCCTCCGGTCCCTCCGGTCCCTCCGGTCCCTCCCGTCCCTCACCGTCCCTCCCGTCCCTCCGGTCCCTCCCGTCCCTCCCGTCCCTCACCGTCCCTCACCGTCCCTCCGGTCCCTCCCGTCCCTCCCGTCCCTCCCGTCCCTCTCACCTGGACCTGGAGTCTGTCCCAGCTGCAGGCTGCTCATGTCCTTCGTCAGGCCGTTGGTTTTGGGACTCGGCACGGCGGCGCAGGTGGACACGGCGCGAGGCGGCCTCTTCCCCGGAACCTTCACCGTGGTCCTCAGCAGGTCGATCTCTTTACCGTGGACGTTCTGCATGTAGTCCTGAGAGACAGGGGGAGACGGACAGGTGAGACACTGAAGCTTTGATGCGAGATGAAACTGAATTAAAATCAGCTGTTTGAATAAATCCTCTGGGAAATGTCAAAGTTTTGAACGAGTTGGTAAACAACGTAACGTTTTGTTGTTTTTCAGTTAGCTAACAAACAAACTAATGTTTTGTTTACTTTTAAACTAAGCAGATTTTTTTTAGCTCACAGAAAATGTGATATTTTATTGTTTAATGTTGTTTGATATTTTGTAATTTAATTGTTTTTAATGAAGCAACAGAGCTGTGCTTAATTTTAATCCTGGATTTAAGTTTGATTAAATTTAGACTTGGATTAAATTCTGCTGCAGCCCAGTCTAAATGTGTCTGACTGTTAAAAACTGGTGAAATGATTTATTCTGTCATGTTTTTATAAAATAATCCGACAGACTGATCAGGTTCATCGTGTCTCTGTGGTTGAAGAGGATTATCCTGGATAATAAAGCAGCTAATCCTTAAACTGTACAATGGAAACAAAGTCGCATTAATCCCTCAAAGCGGCACTGAAGTGGCGGACCACGCCGACTCTGATTGGCTCCGCCCGTTCGCCGACACGCCCGAAACAAGAGCGGCCGCTGTCGGGCGCCTCGGACGCCCCCCGATGACGAGCTCTCCTCCGGTCTGAGTGGGGCGGATCAGAGGAGTGAATGAAAAGACAAGTAGAGGTGTTAATGACGGACGAGAGGCGCTCGTTAAATCCACCCCCACCTCCCTCTGAGCAGGGTGGAGTGTCAGCGGTGACCCGAGAGGAGCAGGGCATTGTGGGAGGTCGGCCTCCTCTTCAACATGAAGGAGACGAGGAGAAACAAAGCTCGTACAACCTGCTGGGCCGGATTAAAAACCGCTGCAGGAGACCGTGTGCTACTGGACTGCTGTCTCTGTGAGGACCAGGACTGTTAAAGACATGGACGCGAGGACATTTTGGACAGTTTAGAAAAGGGACAACATTTTTAGAAAGCTGAGACAATTTAATAAAGCAAAGAGATTTTTTTTATAAAGTTAAGACTTTGTAAATTTGAAAATCAAGAATTTGTTGTGAAAAGTGAGACGGAAAGACATTTTTATGAAGCGAGGACATTTTTGTAACATGAAGACTTTTGTTTGGAAATTTTAGGAAACATTTTAAAGTGAGAGTCTTTTTGGACAGTGAGGACATTTCTATAAAGCGAAAACTTTTATTTCATTTATTGAGGACATTTTTTGTGAAAGGCAGACATGTTCATAAAAAATATTTTATGAGGAGGGGACATTAGTTAAAATTCATCACAATTTCATAAGAAGGACACTTTTGTAAAGTGAAGAAAATTTTAAATTAGAAAATGTTTGTCAAAGTGAGGACATTGTTAGAGAGCAGAGACGCTGTTGGACAGTGAGGTAATGTTACAGCGTCAGGACATTTTTATGGACTGAGAAAATGTCCTGGAAATCAAAGTCATAATTTTAATAAAATGCACTTATATAAAAACAGTTTGACAAACACCTTTAGACCCTCAGTGACATGAAACATTCCCTCAACCTTAAATTAACCTCATTATAACCTCACATCTATCAGCCTCAGACCAGAGGAAACGTCCTCACTGTCCAGCTCGAGAGCTCTAATTGGTCCTCACAAAGATGGAATTACTAGAGCACACTCCTTTAACACACACACACACACACACACACACACACACACACACACACACACACACACACACACACACACACACACACACACACACACACACGCTCAGTGTTTCCCGCCTCCCTCTGGCAGCTCGGCTGACAAAAGGCCAATTCAAAGCCAAGTGCTCTCGACGGCGTCTTAACAAGCCACCGGAGAGCCCTCGAGCCAGGGGCCCGCTGGGTAAACCCTCCACACACACACACACACCACACACACACACTCCCCTCCAACAGATTGACCGAGGTAATTGAGTCTCCATTTGCATCGGGGAGCTTTCATCATCGGCCCGATCGTCCACGCCACGCAGCGGCGTCCAGGACGGACGTGTGTATCGACCAAACACGCCGACAGCAGGTGGTGTGTGAAAATGCATCAGAGTGTCGAAGAAAGGGAGTGTGTTTGGAGCTGTTTAAGAGTGTGTGTGCACACATGCATGAGTGTGTGTGTGTGTAAATGGATGCATAAACGGTGGCGTCAGGGTGAAAAATGCGCGGCGAACAGAGAGCTGAATACTGCTGACGCCGAGGGAAACATGAATCCATAAAGAGCGAGCTCGTCCAAAAACACGATCGATGGATGAAGAGACGGCGGCAGATAAAAGAGGAGAAGAAGAAGACGAGGAGGAGGAGCAGGAGACATTAAGAAGGAAGTGATGAAGGTGACAAAATGGATAAAAGAGACAGTGGAGGTGTTTTTATTGTAACACACTCACAGGAAGTGTTGAAACTGCTGAAACAAGCCAAACAACAAACCAACCAAACTCCATTCAAAAAATCACTCATTTTAACTCAAAGAACAAATGAAGACTGAAGTCTGCACACCGAAGTCACAACTCAAACAAAGTAGGACAGTTAAACTGAGCAAAATGTTAATGGAGTTTGGCAGACAGTGAGGTGAAGACGAGGGGAAACAATTCATATCAACCATAGACTGTATATCAAACAGGATTTTAAACTATTTAACACACAGTCTGTGTCTCCAGCTCGCTATCTGGACTGCAGGACTCATTTTTGGATGCACACACTGCTCCTTTAAAGCAGGTTAGAGTCTTCAGTGGCAGGATTTTAATTATTTACATGTCCTGATTTTGGTGTGTGAGCGTTCACCTGCTCAGGCTTCTTCATTCCTACAGAAGCACCTTTAAAAACCGTCTGCCTCTGACTGTTAATGACGACGAGAGGCGATTAATTACTCTCTCGCCTGTTTTTTGGCCCCATCTTCTTCACTTTGGAGGAGACTTTTCTTGCCAATTAGGTGGCATCTATTGCCATCCACTTAATTAGCGGCATTAATGTGATTTCTTTGCACATAGTCGGGCAATTAGCGGCGCTGATTGAGTTTCATTCGATTAGCCTCCGCAAACACGCTAATTGACGCCTGAGCTGCAGATGCAACGCGCTCAGGAAAAAAACCTGGCTTTTTGGTGCTGGAGGGGGTTTGACTGTGTGTGTGTGTTTATATGTGTGTGTTGATGTGTTAAGTGATGAGTTTTAACACTAATTTACTGCCTCGGCTGCTCTAATCACTGATGGACGTGTTTCTCAGCCTGGAAACGTCTCAGGCATCAGCAGCTCCACAGGGAATCAAACCGACAACCTCCGGCTGCAGCAGTGCCCTGCTCAAAGCTCCTGACCATGAGCACGCTAAATGAAAAAACTGACTATAATATTTATTATTAAATGTGTCTATCACACATGCAGCGGCGATGTTCATTATTCTGCCACTTTATTATCGAACAGCTCCTGCTAGCTTATCTGTTGTTTTGTTGTTGGCGCTGCTAGCTGACCCCATACAAAACTCCAGCAGGAAAACTGTCAATTTAAGGTAGCTGCAGAATAAACCTTATTGTGAACTGAAAATTTGTGTTTAATTAATTTAATCACTGAGGGATTTTTATTTTGGCCCTGTATGCAAGTATTCCGTGTAAAAAAGTGATAATTATTCATTTTAAATGTTGTTTAGCCTTAATAACCTTGGCATTTAACTTGAGCTAAAATGCAGATTTTTTCGATTGAGATTTGGTTAAGACTTTGTTCTACAAGTTGGAACTTAAAAAATTGGATCTTGATGCTTCAAACAAATCCCATTTGTTACATTTGCTGTTCCTGGTTTCTTAAACGTGACAATTTTCATTTTTTCTTTGTCTTATGTGTTTGGGGTTTTTTTTTGTCAGCTGTTTATGTGTCATAACAAGCAACTCGAGGGTAACTTTGACTGTTTAGTGGAATTTTATTTAAAATAGGAGCCAAAACAAAAGTGCTGCATTTATGTTTTTGTTGAGAATTATTATTTTTAACCCTGATCAAAATAATTAATGATTTATCACAATAGTTATCAGTTGATTTCTGGTGTGAGGCTGATCCACCGAACAGAAACAGTATGAAAAAAAATATCTTCTGCAGAACTTTTACTCTGAAAATCTCTAATTGACTAAAAAAATTAAACCAATTCTGACCTGTCAAAATAAAAGATTAATTCCCCCGCAGATTAAACACTTAATTATGTTATTAAAAAACATTACTGATAAAGTAAATTTAACGAAAAACCTGTCGCTTGTTGAAGCAGAAGACAGAGAGAGAAAATCAGCTCCAGGAGGGAGAGAAAAAGAGACAGAAAGACACAAAAACACTGTGTGTGTGTGTGTGTGTGTGTGTGTGTGTGTGTGTGTGTGTGTGTGTGTGTGTGTGTGTGTGTGTGTGTGTGTGTGAGTGATAATAAAGCAGCGTCGGGGCAGGATATTGTGCCAACAGGGCAGAGAGCCGGGGCAATTAGCAGAGACATTACAGCTGATATTCACATCATCAACGCCGACGTGGGCAAACAGATGACGAGTCCTAATTAATACACAAGCCATCAACACTCTGTGTGTGTGTGTGTGTGTGTGTGTGTGTGTGTGTGTGTGTGTGTGTGTGTGTGTGTGTGTGTGTGTGTGTGTGTGTGTGTGGCCAAGCAGTTTCTGGACTCTCACACACACACAGCAGAGAGAGATGAAGAGCAGCAGATAGATGGAGGTCAGTGCAGGCTGGCAGAGCGCTGGAGTCTAATAAGCAATCAGAGAGGGTTAGTAATGAGTGTGTGGTGTGTGTGTGTGTGTGTGTGTGTGTGTGTGTGTGTGTGTGTGTGGGTGTCTTACATGCAGGCTGGGGTGGTAGGTGAGCAGCCCGTTGTCACACAGCGTCACGTACTTCTTCTTCCACTCCTTGTTGAGGGATTTACCGCTTCTCTTCAGCAACATGCCCTGCACACAGGAAACAAAGACACGTTTAACACACTGACCGATGTTTTAAACCTTCAAGAATGTGACCATGAGAATATCATTTGCGGGATAATTAATCATCTTTTACTTGTATTATGTTATACCAGTGTAGGAAGCTAAGTTTCTGCCATATTTGTAATATTTTCTGATGGGAAACCACAGTTCTAGAATCCAAAAATCACTCTCTCCATACCAACCAAACTCCACTGGAAAAATCTGTCATTTTACCTCATAGAACACATGAGCTGCTGCCTCCATCTGTTAGCTTATTTGCATTATTGTGCAACTTTGGTCAATCTGAGCTGTCCTCATAAAAGGCTGAAGTCGTACAAAAATACAAACTAACTAACAGATGGAGGCAGCAGTAGAACAGCAATGCCTGTTTTCTGTGAGGTAAAATTACTGATTTAGCCTGTGGAGTTTGGTTGATTCAGAGTGAGTGATATTTGGCTTATTAGACACTGTTTTTTTCCAAGGTAAAGTGGTGAAAATATTCTAAATACAGTGTACATTTTGCTGCAATACATTGTTCTGCTTCTCCACTGAAAAGACCACATTTTGTCCACAGGAAGGGCATTTTACCACGTTTGACCAGCAGGGATCGCCGCCCTTGAGTCGACTAGTGCACAGAGACATTGCATTATTGAAATAGAAAAGAGACACAAAGCTGTTGTCTAAAATATCACTGTAAGCTGAGGCATTAAGATTTCCTGAACCATGAAGAACCCAACTTTAATTGGACAGGGGTGTCCACATACTTTTAGCCATGCATTGTAGAAAGTGAATGTCACTGTGTCCTGTTTGTGCATTTTTACAACATCTCGATTCTTCGATTCTGCTGTTTGGAGCTAAATGACAGCCAGAGGCTTCGGAGTGCAGATAACGAGCTCACAGGCGGATTAAACACGAGTTCATCTCTCCACAAAACAACATCCGAACATGAGAAATTTGCACCGGAGCTGAAAGGAGCTCGAAGTAAAGCAGCGAGAAGAGAAAAGATGGAGGGAAATCAGCAGTTATTTAATTGTCTGACTCTCTTTCTCTCTCCTACGCACATCAGCTGCGGCTGACTGACCGTTTAGGCCGAGCGACCGCCCGCTCGCCCGCCCACACTTCATTTGAGCCGGATTCATTAGGTTAGAGAGGGAGAGAGAGCAAGAAGGTCACGGGGAAGGCGGGAGAGAGGGAACCGAAATGGGAGAAAGAAGAGAGATCAAAAAGAGAAGAGAAGGGGAGAGAGGCAGGGGGGAGAGTGGGAGGCGGCGGCGGGGGATAAAACTGTCCGCTGATTAGCAATTACAGCCGCGCTGCCACGCGTGTCACTTCACTGGACCTCTACAACATTAACACTCCGACAGAGGATATTAATAGAGTCCAGCCGTGAAGGGAGGAGGGGGGGGGGGAGTCAGAGGCACCACTGAAGAAGAGGGCGAGGGGAGGGGGGGCGAGATGGACAGGCCGGCTGATGGACAGAAGCCTGGTCTCCGCCGCCCCGACCGCTCAGCTTTCATTAAGGCGGTCGGCGGTGGTGGGACAGAGCGGCAGGCCCGGGGTCACCCTCGCCGCCAGTGACGGTACATTCGGTGTAATTGGCGGTGACATAACGCCAGGAAGGAACGCCTCAGAGTGACAAAGAGGGAAGTCGAAAGCAGGCAGCGGTGCTGAGCTATGAAACAAATTAGACAAATCTGTCCACGTCCAAAATGTCGTCCTAAAGAGTCTCAAAAGTGAGATCGTCCTGGTGTGACAGTGGACATGCCAAGAGATTTGGGAAAATAAAAATACTACAGAAAGGTTGTAAAACTGATCTGCACAGCACAAAGACATAAATCAACAACATCCAGAAACACTGCAGACTTTTCTGGACCATTTCAGATTGTTTTCACAAATCATGGACATCGTGACCATCCAGACTTTTACCAGCAGCCACATCAGTGCTGAAAGGTACATTCAGGTGTTTGGAGCGACGTATGATGCCGTCCCTGCTGTCTTTTTCAGAGACGTCCCTGCTTATTTCAGCGAGACGACACCAAGACACGTTGTGGACGTGTTCCAGCAGCGTGTCTTCATAGTAAAAGAGTTCAGGTCCTAGACTGACCTGCCTGCAGTCCAGACGTGTCTCCCATTGAAAATGTGTGTTGCATTATGAAGCACAAAATACGACAACAGAGACTGTGGACTGTTGAGCAGCTGAAGAGAATTTCGTCGTATGAACAGGCCTCAGCAGACGGTCCGCTCCATCAGGATTGGACGCCCGTTGGATGCAGTCTGACTTTGGCAAACTGTCGTGTCTCTTATGGATGGGAATTTATTCCATGATACAGACGTTTAAACGTCATTTAACCAACTTGTCAAACGCACATCTGCTGCATTAAAGTTGTATTAGTCTTGTTTAAAACAGCACAGACGGTCAATTACGACTTTCTTTTTCTTAATGAAAAGAGAAAATGGAAAAGATCTGGTCCTTTTCCAGTTTTGACACGTCTAGACTCAACTTCAAAGCAGCAATGTTCAATATTTTCCAACAGATTAATGCCTGTGACGCATCAATAACTAATAAAAATCAACAATAACGGTTTAAAATAACAAGAAGAAGAACATTTGGCCACCAAGGAGAACCGAACTTCAAGACCTGCTCATGTAATGAAGAGGAAGTGTCGGATGCTGCAGAAAAAACTTCCAGACGTCCACTTTGAACTCTTCTTCTGGTCAGTAATGTTGCAGCGTCTCCAGTGAGTCCACTAATTTCAGCTCATGTCATGAGGAAGTAAAGCAGATCAGTGTGTGTGTGTGTGTGTGTGTGTGTGTTGCTGTTACAACAACAGGGGTTCCCCACGGTGCGCTAAACGCGACTTGACGAGCTTCCTGCTGCTCTGAAGTGAAAGCTGCCGGCAGCCGTGCAGCTGTCAGGCCAGCTGATCATCCATTACTGCCTGTTAGTGAGCGAGCGGCAACATGTTTCCAGGCAGAGAGACGGCGAGAGAGACGTGTGTTTACATCGTCATCAATTAAGACTGTTTTTTTTTTTAGGTCAGCTCAGACTCACAGGTTTGTTTTAATTGATTAAATGGACATTTAATAATCATCAACGGACGAATCAGAAATCAGATCTCTTACTGTAGATAAACTAAACATTATAGAATACAGTCAGTCAAACCAGCTGACCTTTATATGGTTTTACCGTCTGTTGGTTTGTCTTATGATTTGTCTTAGCTTTAGTATTTAATAAATTGTTCTTGTTTTTATGCAAACTCAGTGTTGAAATGTTTGGTTGAAAGGACAGTTGAACAATCAACCAAAAATATATATTTTTTGCCACCAAGAAAAAAAGGACACGAAGCACAGGAAGGAATTCAGACGGATTAAAAGTAAAAGTAAGGACTAAATGAAAAGGTCAGTGGGATCTTTGAGTGATGCTGAAGTGGACGGTTGATCTCCACCACTGCAGGCCCGGACTGAACTAAACTGAGGGGTGAGCCAATATTTCTTACACTTTTCCATCCAAACCTGGTATTTGGGGTAGAGAGACGTCAGCAAATTAATTTTGGCCATCCATCCTGAGGATGACAAGCGATCAGTTTGCTCGAGGGGAAGGCTAATTGAACGCCGCGTCGAAATCCTCCTGATGGGTAATATCTTTCATTATTCACCTCCCCGGGCTTCGTGACACACACACACTCACACACACTCACACACACACAGACACACGTCGCCTCTTATTTTACCTTCAGGAGGGGTGGGGGGGGGGGGGTGGGGGGGCTGGCAGCCATGACAGCTCACAAGGTCTCCACATGGGAAAATAGATGTGGGGAGATAAATACATCCTCAGATACACTCTCTCCTCGCCGTACTGAGGCACTTCTCCGCCCCGGTGAAGTATTGTGGGGTAGTGCTTAGGAAAAGGTCGCTAGCTTGGGGGGGCGAGGAGATGAAGTCATTTGTTAGGCATCCGAAAACGTCCGAGGGCATTACTGAGATTCACAAGTGTGGGTTCCACTTTAAAGAACAAAACAAGGAAGCGACGCTCAAGTGGACAGAAGCAGGAATGTGAGGAAGGAAGCAAAGGAAGGAAGGACGCAAGAGTCTTCTGCTAGATGCTTGTTATACACGCTTAGAAATAAGGGTTCCGATAGGGTTCTTCCTGTAGGGCTGGGGTTCTATACAGAACCATTTGCTTCTGAAGAAAGTGTTTGTCAAAGGTTCTTTGTAAGACTAAGGATTCCATTAAAAATTCTTTTCATCCAAAGAACCCTTTCATTATTCAGTGTTTGTCAAGGGTTCTTTGTAAACTCTGTCTTCCAAAAAGAGTTCTTGAAAGGCAGCTGGTTCTGGGTAGAACCTGAGCTCTTCAACAAGAACCTTTCTGGAACCATCATTTCTAAGAGTGTAGATGCTCAGAGACTCAGAACTCCTGCGGACACACTCTCTCTTCCTTCATCCTCAGACTCCTTCGCCTCGGTGAAGTATCGTGCCGTAGTGCTTAAGAAAAGGTCGCTAGCTCGGGGGAAGCCAAAAGATGAAGTCATTCGTTAAGACGACGCATCTGAAAACGCTCACGGGGGTCTCATACCTGAGGGTCTCTGATTAAAGACCGCGGCAGTCACATGTCGGACGCGTTAAGAGGAGGGATGGAACCACATACGTTATCAGGAAGCAGAAAAAAGATTAATGAGCTCGCTCAAAAAATGAAACTTTGCCTTTTATCTCATTGTGTTCACTTTGTGGCTTGTACAATATCAGAAAATCCTTAAAAATGACAAAAATAAACCGTAAAATTAAACAAAATCCCTCCTTGCAAACCTTCCAATGTGTGAATCAAAGCTCACCAGAGAGAAACCACCTGATAAAGGAACTTTTTAAGGTTTGTTTGCTTCTGGAAGCTGCCTGTCTGTTGATACAGACTAATCTACTCTCTAATCACTCAATCACCCCCCTATTTTCCTCAGACAATGGACTCTCCCCAGGCCTCTTCAAGGCAGTGACAGCGGATCTTAGAGGAGATATAGGGGAGGCACTATCTGTGGAAAAGACCCTCCAGAGGACGGGATGATCTCGAAGGGGCCGGAGCCCTTTTGTTCTTCGACGTCCCCAGAGAGCAGGAGGCTAAATTAGAGGTGTCACCCCTCACCGACAGCAGGGTGTCGGGGGGGTGAGGGTGACGGCTGGTGGGAGGAAAGCCGGACGCTCCCTCCGCTATCGCGGCGGCCATCTGATCCGGCCTGAGCAGCGATCACAGGTCATCCATCATCCTTTCAGACGGAGGAGAGCGCGTTGGTTTGTATTGAGTCGGGACGGTGAAATGTTGACTTGTCTCATCATGAAGACAAAAAGGGAAATAAAGGAAGAAGACTGACTCTCTGCAGGTTGATGCACCTCGGTGGGCTGCAGCTGGTAAAGATATACATGAATGAGCAGAGATATCGGCTCCACGGGCCACCAAGCACCTAAATTCAGTGACTAAAGTACATTTCTCCAATTTAATGCAACTTAACACTCCCTTAACTGTCCTCCTCTGTGACTGGACAGTGACAGTTACAAGTTTGACGTACAGCGCTCACCCTGCAGTGGACACAGCCGCTAAAAAGTGCAGTTTTCAGTTGGTTTGTTTGTCTGTTTGTCTGCACGACAACAGACCAACTGCTGGACGGATTTCCATGAAACTTGGTGGGAAAGTGTAGCACGGGCCAAGAAGGAACCCATTAAATCTGGGGTTCCTGCACCTTCTCCAAAGTCAAATTAAAGCACTTTTCAAGAAGATTCAAGGTGCGTTTTCAAGCTATTGCAGCACCTTACATCTGTGGTAAATTACATATTTATTAGGGTCTATTACGGCTAAGATTTTCCTCAGACGAATCAGATTTGGACGTCTTATACGAATATTTGATGATCCAAGTGCTTTCAAGAACCCTGTAAACTTCCAAATGCCCTTTTCCACCAAATAAGCTCTAGTTCTTCAACTGGTACTTTCAAGATCCTTGGAACTTGGGTTCTACCTGGTGAACAAGCCCATATTTCAACTAGTTTTGAGTGGAACCATTGCAACAACAACCTGCAGAATATGACACACCCACTTTGGTTTCGGAGGAAAATCTTTTTTTGGTTCCAGTTGTGAATTTCTGATGGGAGAACAGTTGAACAGCGTTGGTTCCTTGTTGGTGGAAAAGTGTCTGTCTAGTTCCTTCTCAGATTAAGTGATTTAAAGGATTGTTAGAGGCCTGAGGAGGTGAAAATATTTATTGTTTTTCCTTGAATCATTTTCTGACCCGTTTGATTTCTGTCTGGATATTTCTTGCCTGTTTCATCGGGGGTCATAAGAGGAACAGTTCTGTCTGTATTCAGCAGGACACCTCAAAAACCTGCTGACAGGTTTGAATCAAATTTGGTGTGAAGTGTTTTCGTTTTTGGCGCAGATGCAGATCTGATAAGAGAATTCAGAATATTTTTGAGTATTTCCTGATGAGCTACAGCTCTTACTTAGTTCCAGACCTACGTTTTTAATTTTTTAAAATAATCCCCTGCTATTAAAAGCACACACTTAGAGGACTGCACAGCCTTGGCAGAGCTGTGTGGTTTTTCTAGTTTAAAGCGGCATTTCCCTCCATGTGGTACTTGACCTGACGACAGCCGCTGCAGGGGACGACGGAGGAAAAACTAAATATTTACCACGGCTGAGGTGAAACAGCACAAATCAGAAAACCACCAAAGAAGAAGAGAAGAAAATCTGCCGCAAACATCAAAACACACACGCAGCAGCGTCAGTCTCCACGACAAGGTCGGCGTTGATGAGGCAAGGACAGCGAAGGGCAGGCCCAGGGGAGCAGGACGCAGACCAGATCAAATAAAACACCACAGAAGAAGAGGGGGGTTGAAGAGGAGCTGATTTATCTGATAAGAGTTCTGGGTAATTAATTAGAAACTCAATTATCCAAACCTTACTTCAGCAGTCTCAATTCATTAGTGGATAAAAAACCTCGCCCCTCGCTCGACTCTGACAAGCAGAGAGAGACGGGATGTGAAGAAAACACGACTCCTCTTCCTCTGCGAGGGACCCTCAGGTCACCGCTGGTCGCTTTTGTCCAGACGAGTGTACACAAACAAACACACACACACACACACACACACACACACACACACACACACACACACACACACACGCCGTGTGAAACAACAAAGCGACCACAGGGACACTTCCAGCGTGCTCGGAGCAACACCCCCCGTGCCAAAACAAAAACTGTCGCGAGCGCTCCGTGGAGACCGCCACGCCGAGGCGTAATGAGCACAATCTAAAAATGCTCTTTGATTGACGCCTGTGTTCCTTGTTTTAATTATTTCTCAAACTAAAAAGGGAGAGACGTCCCTCCAACACATCCTCGACCCCCCCACCCACCGAAAAATCTAATTTCCAGGGGTTAGTGTGCATGACAAAAATGTCATCATGGCCAAAATGGCTCCGAGCAGTGACAACCTTTCCCAGGGAAATGATATTTTTCCAATCCGGCGGAAGGCGGATCGTGTCACCCTCGTTAAAGCCTTGATAGCAGGTCTTTAATATTCACTGTCTTAATTAGGGCCGCAGTTAATTTCATTAAATTCTTTGGCTGCTAAATGAAGCAGATTATGAGACATCTTTTATTGCGAAGCGTGAAATTACAGCCTGCCCGCTGCCAATGGCGGGGCGAAACTAATGAATTACAGGGTAAATAACACCCGAATTAACCATCCAATTTAACTCCTTACAAAGCGCCCGGCGCCGAGGGGGGACGAGTAGACTTGTCAAAACCACCCAGCCCCGCGCTCGTCTGCAACCCCGCGAGAGGCAATTACAACCGCGACACTAATCAGCTCCTCACAGGAACAAGACGACGCCGTCCGAGACTCCTGACTCAGACTCTAGAGAGGAAATGTTCATTTACAGTAGGAGGTCGTCCAGTTGGAGGTCAGGGAATCTATTAACTGCTCACTGGCTGGTTTTACACAAAGAATCGGGGCTTCAGCAGCTGGAAATGTCTTCTCGACACAGGACAAAGTCAACTAACGCGTTCTCTAAGAGTTGTCTCAATGTTGAAGGTGTACAGATCTGTAGGACAACTTGTGGAAAGTGAAGTCATGTTCAAAAAAGCGACGCAACAGCGCCCTCTTGGATGCTCCTATGATAGATAAAACGTGATGAAGTGCCCTCTTAAGTGCCCTTCAAATGAACAAAATGTGGTAAAGTGCCCTCTGCTCAGTCCCCGACAGCTCCCAAACATGTATATCCAGGTCAGACTGCTGCGCCCACTAGCTTCTCCATACAAAAGTCCAATATGGAAACTGCTGATTTAAGATAGCTACAGAGTGAGCTTTATTTTGAACTGAATATCTCATAATTCATTGATGGTTTGTTGTTTTGACCATGTATGGATTTCAGTTCATGTATTGTGTGTAAAGAAGTCATGATTATTTATTTAATGTGTTGTTTAGTCTTAACAACCTGTGCATTTACCTTAAACAAAAATGCAGATTTTTTGACTGAGGTTTGGTGGAGAATGTGTCGTCCAACATAAACTACTTATTTTTAAGCTACTTATTTGACATAAATCAGGGTTTGTTTGTTTTGTTTTTTTTCTCCCAGCGGACGTGAAGCATCAGATTTGACTCTCTGAACCTTCAGAACACATGTGAACAGGATCTGGACTCGCCTCTGATTCCCTGACTGTAATGAAAGTGAAGGATCACTTCCTCCTCTGATTATGCATCACTGAGTCGGCCTTGAGCGAGATGCTGAGCACCCAAATTGCTCCAGAGGAGCTGCTCAGTGGCCACCAGTAAAAGGCTGTATGTGTACTGGGCGGCTCCCAGTGAAACAGCAGCGTGCTCCGTCAACCTTCACTGAGTAAATAAAGGTTTAGAAGAAGTAAAAAAAAAACACATCCTCTCTGGTGTGTCAGTGGTCCCAGCGGCTCGGCTGCTGCGTCGGAGGAAATTAATTTGTTAGATTGTTGCTTTTCAAAGCGCCTCGGTCAGCCGCGTGACAGAGACACGAGCGGGCCTCTCCGGTAATTAGCGGCTAATTAGCGGCGTGGAGCAGATGTCGGAGGAGCCCTGCGCCGTCAACAGCCTCTGTAAACAAAGCTGGACGCATCCGCTCACTTCAAGAAAGGAGAAGAAGAAGAAGAAGAAGAGGAGGAGAGGGAAAAAAAACACCAATCGGCCGGCGGTACGGCCGGCGTTTCCTCTGTGGTTTCATGTGGCAGCGGAGCGGCTCAGCAGGAGGTGTCAGCCTCCACTCCACATGTGCTTCCTGTTTTAGATCCTCGTGCAGGTCGCAGGCGTACATGTCGTCCCTCAGAGAGTTAATTATAACAAACATGTTCATGTTTGGCTCTTTAAAGGGAGATTTCACCAAATTCAACTGTCGCAGAGGTTGAAAACATGAAGGCAACGTTTCTGACTTTTCAATCAATCTGCAGTTTCGTCTGCATCTTTTTATATAAACGTCTGATAAATACGAACTTTGGGAAGCATCAGAATAAATAACATTAATAACATTTCATATCTGTGACCTTCCACAGCAGATTTTTGACTGCATTTGGTTAAATCATTTGAGTCTGTAAAATGTTTTTAAAAATGTTTTAAGACATTTTGTTAGAAGATTCTGCCTCCAGATCAAACCCACTCGTTTGATTTCATCTGTATTCAAGACATTTTATTTATTTTTCCCAGCAGTGCAGTTGTGTTTCTCAAAGACTCAAACCACACAATTCTTTCTTTCTCTGCTGCTTCATCAACTGAAGTTAATTTAATCCAGAAGCTTATTTAACCAAATTAAAATGATTCAATAAAAGTTATATTGTTTGTGAGCTACTTAAGTTAACAAAATGCTACATTGTGTGCTAGCAAGCTAGAATTTGACAAAATATTAAATTGTTTGTTAACTAGATGAAAAAAGTTAACAAAAATGTTACATTGGTTTTTTTTAGCTTCTTAAAAAAGACAACAAAACATTCTCATCCAGTTTAACCTCGACGATAAGTTCAAAGTTTCATATATTAAATGTTTCCTTGTGTTTCTGTGAAGATAAACTAAATATCTTTGTGGGTTTTTTCCAGATTCACCTGCAGATGAACTGAAGTAGAACCTGTTGGAGGTGATGATGACGAGAGGAGGCTACGTGACACGTCTGACCTCGTCCCGCCCACACGCCCACACACGCCCACACACACACACACACACACACACACACACACACACACACACACACACACACACACACTTATTCTGGGCCTGTTATTACATGAGTGTAAATGTAAACGTTTATGCCATGCTGTGTGTGTGTGTGTGTGTGTGTGTGTGTGTGTGTGTGTGTGTGTGTGTGTGTGTGTGTGTGTATTTGTACTGGCTAATTGCCTCAGAGTGGAAGTCCGCCCCATTCTCATTACAGCCAACTGAGTCCACCGTGTCCCGGCCTCCGTGTGTGTGTGTCTGTGTGTGTGTGTGTGTTCGTGTGTGTGTGTGTGTGTGTGTGTGTGTGTGTGTGTGTGTGTGTGTGTGTGTGTGGTTTTAATGAGCGCTGGACTCTCTTAACGAAGGCGTTCTCCTTTAACAAAAGGCGAAGTGAACTGCCGTCACCTCGAGTGGTCGAGAGTCACACTGAGAGTCGCTCTAATGAGATCAGGACCGCCGCACAAGTGGCTCAAACACACACACACACACAGGTAACACACACACACACACACACACACACACACACAGGTAACACACACAGGTAACACACACACACACACACACACACACACACACACACAGGTACAGAATAAGCAGTAGAAGAAGAAGAAGCAGAAAATCCAGATAAAGAAAAACGTCTGAACTTCTGATTATCGTTTGTGACGTAAAATGAAATATGTAAGACTAATATCAATATTTAATTATCTAATTTTGTTTATTTAATTTCATTTTTTTCTTTCATCATTACTTTTTTCTTTATTTTATATTTATATTTTTTATTTTATTCTTTTGCCCACCCACCCTGTGTGACACAAAATTCACTATCGCTAATTTAATTATTTCATTTTTAGCCTATTTCATTTTTTATTTTATTCTTTTTCTTTATATCTTTATTTTATTTCTTATTTTTAATTAAAAAATATTTTTTCTTTTATTTATTTTTTCCCTTTCTTGTTTTTTTTATTTTATTTTGAAATATTTTATGTATTTTTTAAACTGACCATTCATTCTTTATTTTATTATATGTTGTTACGATTTTTTTTTTATTTTAGTCCCCCAACACACACAGACAAAATTAATTATATCGCACCACTTTGGATATTTATTTATTTATTTTTATTTTTATTATTTTTATTTTTATTTATTAATTATTTTATTTTTATACCCTTTTCTTTATTTTATCTTTATTTTTTTCATTTTTTTTTAATCTATTCACTTTATTTTATCTACCGTTTCCCATTTATATTTCAGTTTTGTTATTTCTTGACTTTACATTTATATTTTTTCATTTTATATAATTTCATTTTTATTTTTTTTTATTTTTTCACTTTTGAAAAAGATTTTATTTAGCGATAGCTGAGTTTATAGAAAATAATCACCGTGGAAACGATCACAACGAGATATTTTATTGATTGATTGTTTCTCTTCCTGATCTTAGTGGGATGATTCCCACAATAAAATACAAATAAAAGTCAGGATGATGATTAAGTCAGTGGTTTGTGTTCTCGTGTTCCTCTACATGTAAATGTCTGCTGGAGTTCATGTTGGGAGACAAAAAGGTGACGCAGAGTCAGACCGCCGTCTCATTAAAAACAAGTGTGAACACGGCGCTAATGGGAGGACGTGCAGGAAGCAGAGCGGAGTGCAAATGGAGCGTTAATGGGGAAAAGGTAGTTGAACCTTGAATGTGAAGTGCAATCTCTTCCTCTAACACACTCAGAGTCTAATTAGGGAGCAGGTCTGCGGCGCGTCGAGCCCGCCGTCGACACACTGAGGAGCGGGCGGGGAGACGAGGCGAGAGCGACCACAGGGAACCATCAAATCAATTAACGTCCACTTCCAAAAAAAAAAGAAAGAAAGAAAATACAACAGGAGGAAGCGCGGCGCTCTGCCTCACAGCGCTGCCTCTTCTGCTTTATTCTGCCGCCGAGGGCTGCGGGGGGGTTATTGTGTCTGCCACGCCGTGACACGCCAGGCAAAGAACACGTCCGACTTTATTAGCACGGATTTCATCAGGTGACTCAATAAATAAACTTCTGATGAGCAGGTTTTCAGATAACGAATCCTGGGCGATAACCAGCTCAGTAATCGTCAGTTAACGTGGACGGCGAGACTTCAGGTGTGATGATCTGGACAGGAAACATCCACCTGTCGCGTCACTCGAGGTGGAACCACTCGGATGTTCTTAAACGTTCCAGTTTAAGTTCATATTAGAGCTGCAAAAAAAGTCATGCTGCAATTATTCTGACTGAAAGCTGCATTTGACTGAATTGTGGTTTTTGCATCACGATTCTCATTTATGCTGAAAAAAGACGGGCCTTCGTGCCCCGGCGTGAGTCAGGCGTGCAGCAGCCACTTCCTGCTTCCACTAGGTGGTGCTACACTGCACTGGTGCAGATCGAATCATCGATACTAAAGTTAGAGCGATTTCGTGTTTCGTGGCGAGACGTTAAAACTCGCCACGCCCTTCAACATCTTTTAATAATCTTTGATCACGAGGTCGTCTAGAGGGAACACAGGAATCTTCTAATAACCTCCTAATGAAAAGTGTTTCCGACACTCCAACCTGCACTCAAACCAAATTAACGGCACCACAAACCCTCGACTCCGCCTGCTGGGCTCCACCGCCACCTGAACACCACAGAAGAAGAAGAAGAAGACGGTGAGTTTGAAGCTGCAGAGAGATTCTCACACGACGTTCAGCTGCAATTACCGTCCGCTCTGCTGCGATGGCGCGGCGGGCTTTTTTTCTTAAACGACGGCCCCCTGAACACAAACAGCAGCACACGCCTCCCCCTCCCCCTCCTGAGGCCCGCCTCCCCCCCTAATCAGAGATGCGATTTGTTCATTAGGAGATTACAAACGAGGCCGCGGCGGCGACACAAGAGGCCGCGATTAGTGCTCACTAATTGCCTGATTTGCTTGTCGGGAGACCCCGCCGCCGCCGCCGTCGCCCCCGCCGCCCCCCCTCCCACTGCTGCTCCGACACGAGAGGAGCTTGTTTGCGTCAAATTAAGAGCCGATTCAGGTGCTCTCCTCGCCATCGCAGCAGGCGTGTGTTGCGGAGATGTTCGCCCTCCCCTTCATCCTCTGCTTCGCCTTTTATTCCTTGAAAACGCGGCTGCCAAAAAGCTCCGATCAAAGCGCCCGGGAGGACAAAAAAAAAAAAAACAGAGGAAAAGAGGCGTCTTTGAAAAGGAGAAGAGGAGGACATGAAGTGGACGAGCAGAGGGAGGGGAGGAGGAGAGACAAAAAAAAGAAAAGAAGAGAAAAAGATCCATTCCCTCTCCTGCTCCTAATGATCTGGTTGGAGGACCCGGGAGAGCCCCTCACTCTAATTGATGTTAAGTGTGTGATTTCACTGTTAATCAAGGCCGAGGCATCAAACACACACACACACACACACACACACACACACAGGAAGTCTCACCTGTTTGATGGGGATGGCTCGCCCGCTGCCGATGCTGTCGGCTCGAGCCTCCAGGCCTTTCTTGTCCTTGTCCGTCTCGCTCGCCTTCCTCGACTGTCGAGCAGACGAGATAATAACCGTCACCAACTATCGACGCTGACGTTCTAATAAAGACCATCACCTGTTCCACTCGATGCAAAACATTTAATTCTGGGAGAACTTAACAAGCTAAAACACAGAATGTTAAGACTGAGGACGTAAAAGACAAAGAACTTTTGTGTTTTTAAGGTTTGTTCAGAGCAGGTGTCGACTGAAAGAGACAAAAAAATTAAATCCTCTTTTTCCCTGAAGACTCAATAAGAAGAAGTCAGCACTAAAATTTAACACAAACAACTAACGGACTAATGAATTATGGACCTAACATGTAATTGATTAGTGGGAAAATTATTGCCAGATTGATCACAAGTTGAAAAATGGTTCAAACATGTGAGAACATGTTTAAATAATTTTACGGGCGTCAAAAAGTTTTTCACTTTTCACTGTCCAGGGTTTCGACTCACGGTGAAGAGGTTGGAGCGGCGTTTGGACTGTTTCCGGACGGGCGTCGGCGTGTTGGTGGTCTGCGGCACGTCGATGCGGAGCTCCTTCTGGCTGGTGCTGGGCGTGGACGGCACCGACGACGAGTAGTCGCTCAGACTGCCGCCGCCGTTACTCGTCTGGAGGGACAGAAGAAGGAAAGTAATGATTTGGAACGTTTTTTAATCCTGGGAAATCTGACTGAGTTCTGTCTTTAAAAGAACGAAGAAATCATAAGAACTTTGATTATAATGTTTCACATATTTGTGCTTTAGAACTGGAACAAAGCCCGGTACGTGAATGTGTTCCACAGTGGAGGAAAAAAAAGTTGTCTCATCAGTGAAACAGGCGTCTCCTGAGCGCAGGACGAGGACGAGGCGGCCAACGTTCCACAGTAATCAGCGAGAGCTAAAGATGCACCGAGGGCCGATTTGTGGAGGCGGCCAACGGAGATAAACACGGCTCTCGGGGGACGCGGCGGCGCTGCTCAGACACGCTGAGCGATGACTTTTTAATGAGAAATCCATGCAGGACTGAGGGATGAGGATCGAAGAGCTTAACGGCCTGAAGCTGCACTCACAGAGAGAACATGGAACTGTAGAACTCTTCCAAGGTTCCTAAAGCAAAAATAAAGACTCCAGGTCTTTATCATCACATCTAAACTGTGTCGCCGGGCGGAACAGGAAAACTTTTTTTAAAGCTCCGCCTTTGATGTCAGACGCAACAAAACGACGACAAAATACGGAACAGACGAGATCGTTTCATTTCAAATATGAAAAGGTTTTTGCTTTAAACAATCTACCCAGAAGTTCTACCCAGAACCATTTGCTTGTGAAGAATCCCTGTTTCAAAAAAGGGGTTCTTTGTAAGGCTATGGGTTCTGTTAAGCACCCATGTTTTAACAAAGAACACTACATGGAAGAAAGAGTTCTTTCAGGTTTCTTCAGATCCTTGAGGAACTCTGTCGTTGAAGGATCTTTGTACCGTAATATAAAAGGGTTCTCAGCAGAACCTTCTGGATCAGTTCTAGATAAAAACCCCTGAAATAAAGGAGTTAGGCTCGGAACATAAAGGTTCCCAGAGGTTCTCTCAGAGTGTGTGAGTGATTGTGGATGAAACAGATTATGTTGAAATTGGTTCCTAAATAATGGTTCTTTCGTGAAATAAGAACAATGTCTCATATTGACATTTTCTACACAAAGTTCTCAAACATACGATGATCTTATAGACCATGATGCATTGCTGTACATTAAAGCAGTTAAAAATATATATATATATCAAGAATAATCATAAAACACTAACAGAAGAGCTGCAACATCAATATTTCTGAATAAAAAAATCCATATAGATTTTTCATAAATTATGTGACTATAATGACAAAGAGGGTAAAGAACAGTTAGAACAGTGTGGTGAGTTCAAGGTCCAGCCAGTAGAACCAGGAAAAGACAACACTTGTGACCTCTGACCTGGCTGATGTGGACGGCCGATACTTGTGTGGCGCAGACAGACGAGTGACTCGGTGAGTTCGGGAGCGACTTGCACGGCCCGATGGACAGCTGCTGCTTCTTCCTGGTGGCCACGATCTTCTGGGCGACTGAAACACACACACACACACGTCACATGATCAGATCAGTGACCAATGAGAAGACAGCTGAGAAACACCAGGATCCGTGTCCAAACATTCATAACTTAGCTTTTTTTTAAACCCGTCTCAGAGTTTCTTGTCTCTGTCTTCGCTGCCCTTGGCTCAGCCCCCGTGTCACCTGGAGGTAAATGTTTACGACCGGCTCCTCATTAACGAAGCCGGCGGCTTTAACGAGCCCAATTAAAACAATGGCTTCATCTGTGAGCGCGTGAAACGGAGCCGTGTTTATTGGAACAGAGATAATGGAGTCACTAAAGTCTTAACTCTCTCCTGTCTCCAGATCCTCAAACACATCGTCAGGACCTCCTCTGTCTCGTTTTTAAAAACTTCAGCTCCAAACAGAAATAAAAACACAACGCAATGATTTCAAATCCTTTCTGACCTCTGGAAACACCACAAAGACGAGATGTTTAAAGGTCAAACTGTAAAACTTTGCTTTACTTTGGATTCAAACGGATCAAATGTTGCTGAGACGTTGGCTTCCTGTGGCCTGAACAGGCAGCTGGCGATGGACCAATAGGAGTGAGGCTCTCACACACATGTCAGCGCGTCCTGCACCTGGCAGGCTGTATTTTACTTTAAGTGTTAAGAACAGTTATGATAAGGCCGCGCTAAATATTTAAACTGCACGGTTAATGCAATTTAACTTTATCCATCAATCTCAGTTCTGCTCTGAGAAGCTGCCATTTTCTTCTAATGGAAACGTCTCCCCTTTGATCAGATTTATGACGGGGCTGCACCACCGCGCCACACATAAAGAGGACGGGGGAGGACGGGGGAGGAGGACGGGGGTGAAGCTGACTCTGCACTTCACTTTAAAGTCAAACACTGAAGACACACACAGCAGGTGGTGTCAGATCACAGAAAAATGGAACTACTGGGAATAATGAGGGATGAAAAAACACAAAAAGTGACACAGTATCATGATAAAAAGTCCACGATATATTTATCGTAATGTTAACACAGAAAAATGATGACTTGAAAAAATGACCTTTATTCAATAAGACTGATGTTTTTACAAAATTAGATTTGTTTTCTTGCTTCAGTAAAATAAAATAAAAGTAGCAGCCACGACCTGAACATGTGCAAAACATCTCAACTAAAGGTTAAAGGTCAGAAAAACTTTTTAAAAGTTTATCTCAAGAGTCAAAAAGTGAAGTTGGGCTCAAATTCAAAAACAAACTTAAAGTTGACTTCTTCTTCTTCTTCTTCTTCTTCTTCTTCTTCTTCTTCTTCTATTTTTTGCAACTCCAGACAGATTTTCTTCTCTTTTCTTTTTTTGAACAAAACGAGCTCTTTTGATCCTAAAGTTTGGAACTTGTGTAAAACTGACTGAACGACTCCCAGTGTGACTTTAATGACCGGTGGAGAAAACGGCAGCGACAGAAGTGACCTGAAGGATGTTACACAACTCACACACCACACAAATGTTGTAAAACGGTTAAAGTTTGGTTCAGGTTAGGCAACAAAAATACTTGGTTTGGTTTGGGGAAAAGATTGTCGTGATTAAAGTGATGTGATGGAAGTCTTTACAAAATAAATAAATAAGATTTAGTTTAGTTTTTGTTTTTTAATTGTGCAAAATTAACACATCTGTCAGTTTCTACATGAATCAGACAGAAATATTAATATCTGCATGTTCGTGTGTGTGTGTGTGATCTTGTGACACAGTAGCGGTTGTGTGTGTGTGTGTGAACACTGACTCTGATTGTACGAACAGTTATGAGCGATTGTGTGAGAGTGTGTGTGGTCATCTCAGCTCGTTAGTGTGCGCTAACGAAGCGCCCTGCATCTGCACCCTGACATGGATTAGAAAAAAGAAGAAGAAGAAGAAGAAGAGAGAGAGCGAGAGAGAGAGTGTGTGTGTGTGTGTGTGTGTGTGTGTGTGTGTGTGTGTGTGTGTGTGTGTGTGTGTGTGTGTGTGTGTGTGTTGGGGGGTTCATGTCGGTGTAATTAGGCTAATTAAATTAGTGCGCTGATGGACGAGGGAGCACAGCGCTGTCACCCTCCTCCATCCCTCACACAGAGGTCACTCCCCCCGACTGGACCAGGCTTCACTTCCCATTACAGCAAATTACATGTCACACACACACACACACACACACACACACACACACACACACACACAGCTGCAGCCTTAAACAAAGAAAATTAGTGAAACACATAAAGAGAAAAACACGATTATCTTCATTATTTGTTGACAGGGTCGTGTTTGTTGGACGATGCGTTCAGGTTCAGGGTCGTACAAACGGTCACACAAGGACAGTTTATGACTCAGGCTTCAAAGTTTTTGTACAAAAATTTAAGAACATTATCTTAATGATAAATGAACGTTTTACAAAAATTAATACAAACTTGTCAGGATTTTTTGGGCATTTAAACTAAAATTTAAATGTACTTTTTATCAGATGCTTTAAACATGTAATATCTACGTTCTGCCACTGGGGTCTCTCTAACATTAAAAAAGTAAGTAAGTAGTTTGATGATGTGAAGTAGTGTGGGATCATGGGAGTTGTTGTCTTTCTTGTTAAACAGCTGTCATAGCTGAAGAAAATTGTTTTATTGATGTAATATTTAGTTCTGTGCGCAAACTTCCTTTTTCACTCTGTGAAGAATCCGACGTATCACGTTTTCCCTGCTGTTAGCAGTTAGCTATACACACCACCTGCTAACATTTCCTAGCTAGCAAGTCATGTGACGTTTGGATAATGTTTTAGCTAGCTGACATACAACGATGTTTTGTTCCCCGTTGAGCTTCACAGACCAGCTGTGACTATCAAACACACCCACTGAAACGTGGATTTACATGACTGAGATCAGTTTTTATTGGTGCTGCAGAGCTCTGCTCACTTTTAAATCTGGATTCAATCATTTTAAATGATCAGAACTAACCCTGGATTAATAAACTTTTATTAATAAACTTCTGTTAGAAGCCATGATTGAAGGATACTTTTGGGTGTGATGTGTACTTTTCAATATTTTCTGACACTATATTTACCAAACAATCAATTAATTATTTAGAAAATAATTATTACATTTATCAATAATTAATTTAATGATTAATTTCAGCTGTAAATTGCTTTAACCTGAGAAAAATGAGAAGTTTTACAGCTGTAGAGCGACTGAAGGATTTATCAACATCATCAGTCTCTTTATACTGAAGACACTTAAACAATCCCTCCTCCTCCTCCTCCTCCTCTTCCTCCTCTTCCTCACCCCTTCTCCCCCGAACACAGAAATTGTCACAATGGCGAGCAGGCCAATTATTTTTTAACACTAAATGTTGTGGTCATTCGTGCAACTTTCCCGCTCTCCCTCACTCATTGTGCAGCCGCTAGAACTCATCACAACCTTTATTACATTTACGATGCTCAGCACAGACGCTTTAATGCACCACACACACACAAATACACACACACACACACACACACACACACACACAAAGCAATCATGTCAAATTAGTGCGAATCAGCGTTTCTTCAACCGGCAGCCTCTCCTTGTCGCCGTGACGATCCAGCTGATTATGAAGCTGAATATGAGCGTTGTAATAATTAAAGCCCCGCCCCCCATCGGCCAGCCGGCCCGACCCGCCACGATCGATGCAGACTTCAAATGAAGCGAAGGTCACAGGAATATGCATGTGAGATCAATACACACACACACACACACACACACACACACACAGATTCATAAATTGTGATTTTATTCTGGATCGACAAACACGACGAACACGTTTGCAAATGTCATTTAAATCAGAGCGTTCAGTCACCAGCTGTCAGAGCAGGAAGTGAAGAAATGAAACTCTGGAACAACAAGTGACCACTTCAGCTGACGGACAATAAAAAAAATAAATCAGAAACACAAAATATTCATATTCTAAATAAAGATGTATGTATACGATCAATCAAATGTTGAAGATCAAACTGCAGGATGAAAAACAAACAGAAAAATAAGGAAGAAACTTTAAGAAAAGGTAATATATTTATCTGTTTATAAACTTTAAAATGTGCTCAGTCCCTTCAGATATGACACCTTATCAATGTTCAGAACTTATTTATCTACATTTTTGTGTTTAAATGAACTTAATATTGAAAAATGTTCACATTTTGTCATGTAGTGAGCTTTTATTTTGAAAATCCAGGTGTGCAGATCAGTCAGACAGGTGAGTTTCAAAATGTTTAAACTACCAACAACAAACTGACTGCGACTCTGCAGCTCTGATGTGTGTGTGTGTGTGTGTGTGTGTGTGTGTGTGTGTGTGTGTGTGTGTGTGTGTGTGTGAGTGATGATGCGATGCTTCTGACCAATTAGACGAAGGCGAGTGTTTTAAGTGGCTGAAGGCCGAGAGCCGAGCGCCGTCATTACTTAAGTCCTCGCCGCAAATTAAGGTCACGATAAGACGTAATTAAAGACAGAGAGGCTGTGTGTGTGTGTGTGTGTGTGTGTGTGTGTGTATTCTCTACCAAAACATGGAGCACAAATAAAAACACACACTCCACAAAACACACATCTGATATAATGTGTGTATTCTTGTTATATTCACATCACACACACCAATACAACAGATAAATACTGTGACACACACATCAATGTACACAATCTCTCTCAAACACACACACACACAGCTGCATGAGCGCGTGGACACACACATCTTATCTACATTGTTTCCTTTTTACATCTTTTACAATGTTTTTGTCTTGTTACTTTTGTTTTTACGTTTTTACGACTCTTTTATGTCCCGTTGTGTCAATTTTACGTCATGTTACCTCTTTTTTTGTTTTTTTAACATCTCATGTTGTTTGTTCTTTGTTCTTCTTTAACATCATTTTTGTCTCATTACATCTTTGTCACATCCTGTTACGTCTTTTATTCTTCTTTTTTGTCTCGTTACGTCTTTGAGGTAGTTTTTCATCTTGTTTCATTTTTTATGTCCTTTCCGTCTCGTCCCGTCTGTCCTATGTGATGTCCTCTGACGATCCACCAGTCAATCGTCTTTTCTATGTCTTATTGTTTCGTCCATTCAGGTTGATATCAGTCTTGATGTTTGAAGGCGACGCACAATGATGCAAAATAATCAATAATCAATAATTCACCTCAGAGTCGTTCAAACTAAAGTAACAAGTCTGAGTTCAGATGTAGAAACATAAAGTACAGAAACCTGAAGACTCTGAATACAGAAGTAAACAACTTAAAAAGATGAAAATGCACACACACACACACACACACACACACACACACACACACACACACACACACACACTCAGAGCTGCAGGCTGCTGTCTTGTTTCAGGCGTCGACAGAAAACATTAAACTCATCGTTCTGCTGGATGATTAAAAAACTGATTAATTTGAGATAATGACGAGAAGAATACAAGGAGACAGTGTCAGAGACAATAACACACACACATTAACACACACACACACACACACACACACACACACACACACACACACACACAACTACAAACACACACACTAATACAAACACACACGGTGGAATAATTAAGAAGATAATAAGGCAGCGTTTAGTGTGGAGAGATTCCTCCTGGGCCGAGAACACTGAGAACACACACACACACACACACACACACACACACACACACACACACACACACACACACACACACACACACACACACACACTTTATTCATTCATGTTTCCCTTCAGCTCTTCTTCTTCTGTGGTTTCCCCTGATTTTCTTCTTCTTCTCTCATCAAATTATTTTCCAGCAAACTGAGCCTCTCAGAATTATTTATCATTCTATATCTGACAGAAGCTGATCAATATTTAAACTGATCACTTCCTCTGCTCGGCGTGTTTGTGGTTGTGAGGACTGTGTCTCTGTTCCTGCACTGCCCCCTTCAGGACAAACAGAGAAATGACAACTGACAAGTCTGCAGCGTTTTCTTTTCCTTTTCGAGTGATATTCTAGATTTTTCTTCTCATTTCTTTAATCCAAACTACAAAGTTTTGGTAGAAAAATTGAGCAAAATTATTTGAATTATTAGAAACAGATATTTTAACAGTTTCATTGGGAATGTTTCTGAAAATTCTTATAAAGCTGTCAGACTTTTTGGAACATATTTTGGGGCATTTACACACTGCTGTATGAAAAATATGAGCTGTTAACTGTGAATATTTCCTGTTTTTCTTCTTCTTTCTTAAGAGTTAACTGATTTTTGTTTTGTTGATTATTTGCTCTGTGATTATCATGTTTCCACCACAGGAACCAGGGTCTACATGAAGTTCTGGGGTCATTATTTAACCCCCCAAAAAGTTCTTAATTGGGGAACTTTGGAGTTTGCAGCACTGATCATTTCGATCATTCGCATTTTATTTCAACCAGTTTGTTTTTTCAGTTTTCCACACATCAACATGGAGTTACAGAATAAAGCAGACTAACCAATGACAAAGTCCACCTTAAAAGCAGACGACAACTTGCTGAAAGAACCTTCTGGTTCCTTGAAAAGGAGTTCCTGGGACTAAAAGTTCTGTGTCCTTTGGATGGAAACGCAACTTCAACATGCAGCTACAGAAGAAATGATACAGCAGATGATGGACAACGGCCAGGTTTCCATTTCATTTAGCTTCAGATTTGTCTTCTCTTTCTTACGTTTCCTCTTTTGACCTCGACCTCTGTGGTAAAAGTCGATCTTGTTGGCTGTTTTGTCAGAGCTCATCCAAACTGAAGAAAACAACCTGTGAACAGCGGCAGACTCTGACCTGCTGGATATCAAACTCAGGTGGATGCAGACAAAGCCAGAGGCCGGCGGACGAACTAACTGCAGCTCTGCTAATTAACCGCCGAGTCCATGTCATCTATTTCTCTCTAATTACAGCCGTTAACCCTGCGCCTGCCAACCAGCCGCCCGCCACTTCATTATCTGCCTCTCTTCTTATTAATGTGCTCTCAAAATGTAAAAAACGAGCCGCAGGGTTTACTATTTGCAAAGACGCTTCAGTGCAATAATAGAAAAAAACTTCCTGCCTCTTTTCCAGTTGTACTGCTGAAGATGGAGGACTAGACTTTGGCTCTTAACTCTTAATGTTCTCTGAAGCACTTTAACTACACTGAGTCTTGTCTTCAGTTATTCCTTTACGTTCTGACACAGAGTTTTAGGTCAAAAACACATTTTAAGGTACAGATTTTGTGATGGTGTGTCATCCCTGACTCTCTCTCTCTGTCTGTCCTGTCCTCACTGAAGCTCTATAACAATTAAAGGTATAAAAAAGACCAGATTTATTGACATATTTTAAAATCAATCGAGATCACGATGAGCTACGTCAGCCTGAACCCCAGCGTGCACAATAACCACGAGGATGGAAACATCTGGGGCTGCACCATTCAGTAAAAAAGTCATATTGTGAATATTTTGACTGAAACTGTGACACGATTAGAGGAAATGATCAGTTTTGCATCACAATTTTCATGTTCACTGAATAAAAAACTATTAAAATCATGACGATGTGATATTTATGGAGGTCTGAGTTCATTCAGATGAGAAATGGACGAGGAAGGACCGACTGTGGAGGCGGAGAAACATAAAGAGCTTTACTTCTCTTCTACTTGTTGTACGGCGGTTGGTTGGTGCACAAACGAAGTCGGTTCTGCAGGTTCTGAACAGAAATATTATTGAATCAAGTCAATAATGTGACATCTTAATGTGTGTGTGAGATGAACTGGTCCACGTTTCTCCTGAACACTGTTCAGTTTACACTGTTTCAGTTTTGACTCTGATCTCAACAACCAGCAGCTGGAAGTTTTCATCTGATTCTGTTCCAGCAGAGAGACAGAATTTGGAGACGCCTAAAAAAGCTTGTCTGTCTCTCAGTATGTCGTCCTGATAAATTCCTTCCAAGTCCAAATACATTTTGAACCAAAAATCACAAAAACCCTCCAGGTCACTGCCCTTTAAAACCATTCAAATACAGAATCACAGCAGCAGGATCGTGTCGGACCTCGAAACAAACTCCTTCATCAGGGAGTCGGTTTTAAAGAAGTCACTTGGGATTTTTTTTTTGTGATTCTTGAGGGCACATGAATCCTTGTCAAAAGAAAACCTCAAACTGAGTCCAGGTCTAAACACTGTGAACTGTTAAAGACGCTCCGTCCTGCCAACATGTCCGCCGTGTGTCCCGGTCAGTCAGGACCTTGACGACTCCGGACACCCTCCTCCTCCTCCTCCTCCTCCTCCTCCTCCTCTAATGTCTGATTCTTTTATTAATCCCACCGGGGACTCGTCTCTTTTTGCGGGCCTCCGTCCCTCCCTGCCTCCCTCCCCTCGCTATGATAAAACTTAATTGCTGTTCGGTTTGAGCTAAATAGCTGAGCGGGTCCATTTAATTCTTAATTGACGTGTGATTAAGAGCGTCCGAATGGCTCTGGCCGGGCGAATGTCACCTTCCCAGAGGACTGGACTCTCGCTTTTTCTGACCACTTTGAAAGAGAAGTTCTTACCGTCCTGGAAGACTCGCTCCACGTTGAGGCCGTAGGTGGCGCAGGTTTCGTAGTAGGTGCAGCGTTTGAGGTCGTTGGAGAGTTTTCTGGCTCGGCTGTCGTCGATCACTCTGGGGTTGGCGGAACTGATGGCGTCTGGGAAGGAAAATGACCAAAAAAAAATCAGTCTTTCACTGCAAAAAGAGGTTTAGATCACCATTTCTTCAATAAATCACATTTCTGCTGTTTATTTTTTGTTATAATCAGCTTTATTTTTGAGATTTTGACCTTCTTCAACCTTATTTTACTGTTGAATTCAGCATTAGAAGAAATGCTCAAATCAAATATCTGATTATGGCTGCAAAAATGCAACTTTCTGGGCTTTGATTGTGATTAAATCTTAAACTTTTGACGCTGTCAGTGTGTAACATCTTTCTTTTATTATATCAGCTTGTTTTTTTTTTAGACTAAAGATCAATATCCTGGTTTGAACTGTGAGAAATGGAAAAGACAAAAGCACAACATTTATGGAGGACCAGTGGAAACTTCAGTGGTACTTTGATGCCCTCTGCTGTTCAAACTGCAGGATTTCTCTTTTCAGATGATCCAATAAACATCGGCTTGATTTTGTTTCCCACACTGCGGTCTGTGGCCCTCCAGGGACACTTCAGAGTCATCTAAAGGGTCATCAAGAAAAATGGGGACTAGCTGAATTCGTCTGCAGACCAAGCTGTTGTAGATAAAAGGAAAACAGCTGTCTGGTTCTTTTCTCATGAACCAGTGGGCTGAGAGCCACAGACGAGGCGCTCTCCAAATCAACAAAACTCAACAGGAAAAATCAGAATCAGGAGCTGTTGGTCTCCTGCTGATCCATCTGATTTTATTCTGTATCATTGTGCAACTTCGATGTTTTAAGTGGTTTGTTCAGATTCACCAAAGTCTCACAACAACACAAGAAACTAACCGATTGAGGCAACAGCTCCTGTGTTCTGTGAGCTAAAATAAACATTTTAAAGATGAAAGTCGTGGCTATAAAACCTCCTACTGATTAGGGAAATTAGTGATCAGTTGAAATGATAAAAATAATTGGTTTATGCAAAAGTAGATGGACTGAAATGTTCTGTACAATCTGATGATGAAAAAAGACAAATGTTAACTTCTTTCATTAAATAAAAGTAGACTCAAATAGTTTGAAACGAGACTAAATAAAAAAATGGGAGACAAAATTAACACATCAACTCTTCACCTGTAAAAATTAAGATACACCACTAGGTGGCAGTAACGCCTCACGAAAGTAAAAGGATGACGAGTGTGTGTGTGTGTGTGTGTGTGTGTGTGTGTGTGTGTGTGTGTGTGTGTGTGTGTGTGTCCATCAGACCTTGTGTGCCGACCAGGACCAGCGGCAGGTCGGCGGTGTTCCTGTAGTTGGCGAGGCGACTGAAGTAGTGATAAACCGTCTGGAAGCTGATCTCATCCTCCAGACTGAAGACGAAGATCACGGCGTCCACCCACAACGCAAACTGCACACAGACACACAGTTCAACGTTATTTACACAAAACGTCCCAACAAAAGCACCATCCCCTCCTGTCTGTCTGTCTGTCTGTCTGTCTGTCTGTCTGCTAACTGACTGATATTTCTGTGTTTAAAGCCACAGACTGCAGGTTGGACAGAATCTAGAGACGGACTTTAAAGAGAATCGAGACGGAGAGGTGAAGAGCTGAAAGAAAACAGGTGAATTATTCATAAATCGTGGAGATTTCTGTCTAGACCGACTCACATTAAAATCTCTGTTTGGTCAGTTTAACCCTGACGTGACCCACTTTCATCCAGGATGGATCCTCCGTCATCACGCAGCTCAGATTCACATCAGTCACACAGGTTCATCACAAAACAGCTCAGGTTTTGTATTTCTGCAGTTCTCAGCAGTAACCTTTAATGAAACTGTTGTTCACTGACAAAAGTCCCTTAAAAACCTTTTTTTTTTTTTCTTTTGGACACTTCATTATCATGAAGACAAGCTCATGTGGCTCAGGTCTTATCAGTTTCTCAGCGTCCTCCTGGATTCATATCATTTAAATAAGACTTGTCACAATATCAGAATTTTAAACTTTGATGCAGAAAAAGTCACTGAAGTCTGTCTGGTTCAGGCAGGACAATGAAGACTGAAATGAACTGAGCTGATATTTGGACAGATTTCCTCTTGTTTTTGTTCATATCCATGATTTGTTCTTATTTTGTTAGTATGCACAGATTTCAGGGATTCATCGATGCTTTTCTTATTTTTGGAGTTCATCTAAAAATCATGTAAAAACCACGTTTCACACCAGGAACAAACCAAACCATGGTTCAAGTCTGATCTGGACCAGGTTTCCTGCAGGTGCAGTACTCACCTGAGCCTCCGGGGGGCCTCCTTCATCTCTGATGAGCAGCAGGTGACTCTGACCGTCCACCACGATCTCCTTCTTGAAGCGCCCGCCTGCAGGAAACCACAGCAGCCGTCAGAGACGACGATGATGATGATGGAGAGAAGAAGAAGGGCTGCTAACACGTCTACAGACGATGAGTCGGGTTCTATCTGTTCTACAGGCTCACACTGATCGATCAATGGATTGACTGATTGATTTGGTGAAAGATGACTGAAGCTAAATGAGAGCAGAGTGAATATTGAAGGATTTAAATGAATAAAAATGATTGGAGGACACGGTGCTGGGGGAGAACTGAGGGACAAACACACACAAACACTTCAGGAATTTTCTTTGACCTGAAATCTTCAACTTTTAGCTAAAAAGTTCAGAGATGCTGGAAATCTCTGTATTTTATTTTGGAAAGCAATGCATTTTATTTTGGAGGGCACTGAATTTTATTTTGAAAATGAGTGCATTTATTTTGGAAAGCAGAGAGTTGTATTTGGAACAGCTCTGTGTTTTATTAGTTGCTGTAATTGAATTAAAAATGCTGAGCAGCGAGCGCAGGATGTTTGGATGTGAGCAGATTTAAAGTGGAACATTTTGAGGTTAAACTCTGGTCATCGTACGAACTTCTTTCCCACGACTCATCATCCATACGTTCTCATTTTAATCTCGAGGGAACGTCGTTGAAAAGCTCTGGATGTGACCTTCAAACAGACAAATATCAGCCTCTCTGGAACAAAACGTCACATTATTTCCATCTTATATTTATATTTTGAACCTTGTTAACCTCTTTCTCCATTAATCAATTTACTAAACGTCTATTTTATCTCAGATTTATTCTTACTCGTCTTTTTTATTCTTTTATTGTTAAAATTAATTTGATTGTCATTTTCTTCGTGTAGAATAAATCAGAAACTTTCACTTGTGTTCTGCAGATATTTGACTAAATCGTGACTAAATTTTCCTTTTTCAGGTTTAACAGTCCACTGTGTGTGTGTGTGTGTGTGTGTGTGTGTGTGTGTGTGTGTGTGTGTGTGTGTGTGTGTGTGTGTGTGTGGAGAGTGAGAATCAGAGTTTTGTTTCACTTTGTGTGAGTGTGGGAACAGACGGACACTTTACAGGAAGTCACAGGAGCTAAAAATGGAGTCCAGACGTTATTTGTGTCTTCAAATCAGGATCAGCTGAGAGAGCGACTTCACTACGCAGTAATGACAGAGGGGATGATTATGTGGCGGCGAGGACGGGAAGAGGTTCACACACACACACACACACACACACACACACACACACACACACACACACACACTTTTTTCTCATAGATAAATCATAAAAAAATTAAAAGAAATTACTTTTCAGCTGTTTTTTTTTCTGCAAAAGACAAAAATCATTCACAGATTTTTGCTAAATTACACACACATCTTCTCTCGTTCTCACACACACACTTTTAGCTTGCCATCCTCTCTCTCCCTCAACTCCTGAGCCAATCAGCAGGCAGGAGGAGGAGGAGGAGGAAGAGGAGGAGGAAGAGGAGGGTGCACACGCCTGTGATGAGACCTCTCCAACAGAAAAAGGTTCTCGACGAGTCATTTTGGAAAAAGGAAGTTCCCATCAGTCACAGATGATAAACTGATGTGTGTTTATAATAAAGAGGTCATAAACTCTAATGTCTTTCTTATCTGCTGCTCTTAAAGTTTTCACTTTATGAAGAAAAGTACAACTGAGCTCCAACGTCAAGAAGTCAACATAACAGCAACTACAACTACAACTACAACTACAACTTCACTGCAACAATTTCTAACGCATTTTATTTTATTTTATTTAGAAAAGTGCTGTGTTGTAGTTTGGTAAACACTGTATTTTATTAAAAAAATGTTTGTTTTTGTAAAATCACTTTTATTTTAGAAAGCACTGTATTTTATTTAGAAAAGCATTGCGTTTTATTTTGGAAAGTACTGAAGGTTATTTTAGAATGATTGCAGCTCTACATAAGAGTATCAACACTGCAGAAAAAATGTTTTGTTGAGTTATAAAGCATTAAAACTGCTTCATTAAACATTATGTCACCTTATAAACCATCATAGAACAGGTATGGGCAGCATTAGAGTAAATACAGTGTGTATTTATTTTGCCGTCATGAGTCAAAGACGGCGTGTGAAGTTTAATTTTAGACACTTCCTGTGCTCAGACTCCATGTTGTGTTTGTGCAGTTGAAGCAGATGGTTGAGTTAACGCTGAGTCAGCGCGGCGGCTTCTGCTCTCTGCGTTTATTTATATACATTTATACACACGACGTGTGTGTGACGGGGCGTCATGCTGCAACACAGGGACATGAGGACGGACAGAGACGATGAAGAAGACAAATTATAAAAAAAAAAATGAGGCTAAGATCAGAGGGGGCGGAGCTACTGCACAGGTTGAGTCCAGCTTCAGGTTCAGCAGCCTGACAGACAAACTCATCAGCTGTTTGTCTGTAGTTGGTTATCAGACTTTTGAAGGCGGGGCCTGATGTATCGGTCTTCAACCAGACTGCAACCAAATCTCTTGGAATAATCTAAAAGAAAAGACGCTGAACCTGAGCTGTCCTCAACGTGCCGCTGCTGTCAGAATCACCGAGGCGAAGGATCGATGGATGGAGGGATGAATGAAATGAAGTCAGGAGAGCGAGGTAGAAGAAGAGAGAGAGGGATAGTTACCTGCATCCACGTCAGCTAGTTTACAAGAGCAGCCCAGAAAGAAGAAAGAGAGGAAAGAAAAAGCAAAAAAAAAGATGCAGCCACAGTTAATTCATGCACAGTCAAACCCTGCAGCACCCAGAAACAGAGGAAAGAAAGAGGAGAAACAGGAACTGAGGCCGAGATGAAAGGAAGATTTATGAGAAAGAGAGGACACGACAAGGACGGAGAGAGAGCAGGACAGTTTAAGACAGAAAAAGAGAAAATAAGAAGAGTGTAACAGAGTTTTATTTGCAGGTCAGCTGGAGGTCAGAGCAGTGAACACACAAAAATAAAATAAAATCAAGTAAAAACATCAGAAAAACTTTTAAACGTCCTGCAGAAGAAGAACAGATCATGGCTGGACCCGTTTCAGTGGATGACAGTTTTATGAGTGTAAGAAACGCTCGCCGGCTTCGCAGTGACTCATGTTGGTTTGTTCACTTAATGAATCCCTCAAGTTGTTTAACGTTAAAGTACGAAACACCACAGAATCTGGAAAAAAACAAAAATTCTTCACTGACAAGAAAAAAACTGTTTGTTTCCTGAGATATCAGACGGATTTAACATCACTTTTACTTTGTATGAATTCTATTTGTCTCTGTTCATTTTAAAAGTTTTATTTCTCTTTTTTTTTAATCTCTGACAGATATACGTCTGGAGGGGATCATGTGATCGTGTGACACACCTGGACCAACCAGGACGATTGTGATGCTTTCAACTAGTTTTTTTTGCAAAATAAAAATAAAAATAATAAATAATTTACCTCAGACTCATTCAAACTAAAGTAAGGAGCCTTTTTATAAACTGTGAGAAAGAGAAAGTTCAGATGTTTGAGTTCAGAGGTCAGAAAAATAAATCCTGAGGTAAAGTTTTGATTCCTGATGTCTTTTTTTCCGTGACGGTCGTATGAGGCGGTTAGTAGAAAACAATAGACTGTGACTGAGGTGTTTCTACTGGTGTGAGCAGCAGCGGCGTCAGTTTTGAGGCTGATTTCACAACCAAACCTCCGTTCTGATTTAATGGATCCCATCTGCCGCCGCTCACACACTCGGGTTTCTTCACATTCAGGTCTCGTTTGAACCGACCACACTGGCGGTTCAACTTTTTTTTTTTTTTCATTCCTGACGATCAATTTCCAAACTAGATCACAGGTTTTCAGACTGATTGATGCCTTCAGAGCCGCTGGTGGTTTCAGCTCAGTTCAGAGGAGATTTAAACAATAATCCATCATTTACTGAACTTTACATCTCTGTTTATCGTCGTATCAGCTCCTACTGTCGGTGCGTTCAAGGACATTTTTCACAATTTTGTTTTGACATTTTCTAGACTCATAAAATCAGTTAATCATGAAGATAATCAGCTGATTAATCAATAATCATGAATCATTAGTTGTAGCCCTATTTGTCACATGTGACAACTGAATATCTAACCTGCTTCACAGCTAGATTTTCTACAATATTCTGAAATTTAGACAAATTAAATGACTAATCAAAACAAAAACTTCAATTTTCACTGTCGATTACTCGGTCAATTATTTTTTAAATTAATCAATTAGTTGTTTGGTCAATAAAATATCAGAAAATATTGATCAGAGTTTCCAAAACTTGAAAGATATTCAGTTCACTGTCAGAGAGAGCAAAGAAACCAGAAAATATTCACATTTAAGAAGCTGAAATCAAAGATTCTGAAATTTGTTTTATTTAAAAAACGACTCAAACTGATTAATCGATTATCAAAACCGTTGCAGATTGATCGATTAATTGTTGCAGCTCTAATAACAACAATCATTGGATGATTAGAAGCTGAACCATGCATGCATTTTGCAGAGAGTTTTTAGCAACAAAATGTGAAAAGCTGCAAGTCTGATTGTCCTTGAATGCAGCACAAAGCTGAGTTTTGAAGAGCAGAGTTTGGACAAAGATAAAACCAGCTGAGACCTGAGCAGGCGGCAGGTTTGATGAGGTTCGGACAGGATCACGAGGAGCTGAAGGACTGCAGCCCGTTTCTGCAGCAGAGTTTGGTCTGCAGCCGCGGCTCCAGTCTGCAGCCTAAGAATAGTTCTGGTTGGTGGCTTTGTGGCGCTGCGGTCGCCCTGCCGCTCGCAAGCCGCCGACTCCCGCTCCCAATCAATCGCCATGGGAATCCGGGCGGAGGCTTATTTTTAGACCCCAGGAATTTCAAAACAACACATCAGCGTCCCCGCTCTTTTCTTCCTCTCAAGCTGCTTTTATTTCTCAGCCGTTATGCAACAATATCAAAGCCTTTTTTTAATTTAATTGGTGCTGAATCGCCACTTCCTTGATGGGCGGCGGTGCCAAGTAATTAGATCAAAGATGCTGGGGAGCTGTTGTTTAGGGCTGGCTCGGATACGGTATGTGGAGCTGCTTGAAAAGCCGTGTCGTGTTGCTTTTGGCAGAGCTGTGGTGTAATTAAGGCCGAGCGGTGGAAACAGACCGCCGGGCATCCAGCAGTCCAACGCTGCACAGCCGCACAGGGCATTTTAAGAAGAGGTACGTCACTGCTGAAAGAGATTTTCTCATTTTTCTGTATGAACACCTCAGGAATAATCCACTCTGGGGATTCCCCGTCACCACCAACCTTTGGGATTTTTTTCCCTGCTGCTGTTTTGGCGCTGGATGAAACGTCCTGAAGCATTTTTATCACTCAGTCTGTCATAAACTCCTCTTCTAACAGATTAATTAACCGGCTGATACTGAACTGTCAGCACCAGGGCTGTAACTAACTATTATTTTCATTATCAATTAATCTATTAAACATTTTCTTGATTAATTAATCAGTTGTTTGGTCCATAAAGTGTCAGAAAAAGTATTAAATTTTATATTTGGTAAATAATTAGATTTTATTTTGAAAAGTGCTGTGCCGTTTGAGCTTCCTGAAGGAAGGACTCCTTACTGACAACACTTTCACAATAAAGGTCTTGCAGGCCCAGGTTTCCCCTTGGATCTTTGATATGATTATTATTTAAATGAAAAACTCAAATCCTTCAGCAGGTTGTTGTTGTTGTGATCCACCTGCTGCAGGCTGACGATGATAAAACTCCTCCATTAGAGCCAGTAGAGACAGATTCTACTCTGACACGTTGGAGGATCTCTGTACGAGGTGAAATATTAAAGGAACTCTCTGCCTGAGGGACGGTTCAGTAGGTGGGCGAGCCGGCAGCCGAGCGGCGTTAATATTGGATGAGGAATATGTCCGTCTCCGCGGGGCGAGCGAGCGCGGACGCCGCAGGAAACCACAGTTAGCTTCTTATTTGTTCACGGAGGACGAGATGAAACATTAAGGAGCTCCGGAGGGACACGAGGCTGAAGAGTCACCATCGTTAAACTTTCATATCTGCTGCCGTGGAGCTTCTGTAATCTGGGACAAATGTGGAACTATTTTTTTTAAAGGATAATTCCACTTTATTACAGCGGAGAATGCAAAGTTATTTTTACTGATGAATTCCACAAAAATAAAAGCCAACTTGTAATAAACTTTCAAAGAAAAGTTTGGATGAAATGAACTAATTTCTCTGAAGCCTGTAGGACTGTTTGGCGCCGTGTTTCCTACATTTACTCATCCCAAACATAAATGGTGTTTCAGAGCTCCACACGTGACTCTCTGCTCTGATGGTCTGTGCTTTTGTTTCCTCAGAGTGCAGACGGAGGAGACGAGACGAGGAGAGGAAAAGGCTTCTAGAGACATGGAGACACAGCTGGGACGGGACGGGAGCTCTGGGCGGTTTGCGTGCTGGAGACGGAGGTTGTTAACGTCTTATTCTGCCTGCCGGGGTTTTTAATCCGACCACAGTTTATTATTTTCTCCTCGTTTTTTGAAGTTGATTTAATCTACTTTGCTTTTTTTTATTTATTTCATGGATCTAATCTTGGAAAGAAGAGGAGGAGGAGGAGAAGGAGGAGGAGGAGGAGGAGGAGGAGGAGGAGGAGGAGGGGGAGGGGGGGGGTGTTGCGGGGTAAAGTTGGATGAATTTGGCACAGAAACGTTGGATTTTTTTTTTTTTTTTTTTTGGAAACCGATCCAGCCAGATCTCAGACAGAAACACAGAAAGAAAGAAAACAACAGCAGGAGTAATATTGGTACCTTCAGGTGACTCCTCCTGGACGTACGTTCCTGTCAGGTACCTGTGGACCAGCGCCGACTTACCACTGGCCAGGTTACCCACAATACCCTGGGAGGGAGGGATCATTCAAAGTCAGATTAAGAACTAAAGTTTCTTTCCTTCAGTAAAAACTTTACTGAACTCATTTTGTTACAGCACAGTGTGATATATAGCAGCTAGCAAACCATGCAGCTAACCTTTTTAGCCCGCTAACATCTCTTCAGATAAATTCAGGGAAATCAACACTGCAGTGTTTCTGACTTTAAAAGACATTTGAATTTGAGAGAAACGTCTTCTGAACTCACCACTTTCAGTTCTGGTACCGTTCGACTCAGCGTCCACTCCTGACTGTTCACAAATGCATCTGAAAGACACACAGAGACAAAAAAACACCTGTCAATCAAAGGTAATGAACATGTGCTGCGTTCAAGTTCAGCATGTTAACAAGAGAATTCACAACTGAAACATTTCCATAAAATGTCAAAGCTAAGTTCTTGCTGCTGCCGTCCTCTCATCAGCATCCGTTTTGTCAGTTGCCTAGCAACAGTGTTGTTATGACTTGAACTTCGAGCACGTCGTGTTCTCGACCTGCGATGTCAACAACACGACCTCACGAGTTTGATTCTGAAGGCACAACGAGCTGCACTCGAACACACACAGTGACAAGAGAACCAAAGTGTTCCCTCTCAGCTGAGGAAGAGGAGGAGGACGACGAAGAGCCTCATTAGAGCTGACAGATGACTGACAGCAGACTGAGACACAGACACAACACGGGACAAAGACGGAGAGAAGACAACATGAACAACAACAGCAACAAACCCATTCAAGATCTTACAATGAAAAAGTTTTTTGTTTAAAGTGCAACACTGAAATAAATCTGTCAGAGCAGGTAGAAACTGTGTGTGTGTGTGTGTGTGTGTGTGTGTGTAGACGACACCTTGTATCACACTGAGCTGACTGAGTGTGTGTGTGTTGTGTTTTAAGATCCAGAGCAGAGGCGGCGAGGCTCAGAGGTCATGGGAAACGAGGGGTGGCGGCGGAGGCAAATCGACGTTCCTCCCACACACACACTAACTGTTAGCGTCTGCTTTAGTTCAGATTCAGTTATCAGCTCAGTGTGTGTTATTGCAGAGTGATAGTGTGTGTTATCAGGGAGGTCTCATCCTCCTGAACTCTTTACTCAACACAAACGCCTCTTATATCATTCAGACAGTCAACAAACTCCACCGTGTTCAAACACAAACACGGAAACTTTCAATCTTAAGGTCATTTTTCAAATTTTAAACACAATTTATTACAGTTTCAGTGGAACGTTTTGCATCATAAAGGAACCTTTAAATTCCTCAAAGTCAATAAACTCCTAACTGGACTTCTAAAACCTGTTAAAGAACCACCGCAGCCTCCTGAAGAACCCGTAGAACCGCTCTAACTTGATACCGGTCAGCCTTCACACTGACAGACACCATCAACCCTGCTGGTCTCTGTGTTAAGTAGGTCAGTGGGCCACGACCACTTAGAGCCATCGGTCCTGTTTTACTTATTCATCAACAGCAATCTGTGTCTCCACCAGAGAGAGAGAGAGAGAGAGAGAGAGAGGGGGGGGGGGGGGAGAGAGAGAGACAGTGAGAGAGAGAGAGAGAGAGAGAGAGAGAGAGAGAGGGGGGGGGGGAGAGAGACAGAGAGAGAGAGAGAGAGAGAGAGAGGGGGGGGGGGGGAGAGAGACAGAGACAGAGAGAGACAGAGAGAGACAGAGAGAGAGAGAGAGAGACAGAGAGAGAGAGACAGAGACAGAGAGAGAGAGAGACAGAGAGACAGAGAGAGAGAGAGGGAGAGAGAGAGAGGGAGAGAGAGAGAGACAGAGAGAGAGAGAGCGAGCAGTAAAAGCCTTTGAGAACAAACACTCTGGATTAAAAAAAAAGGTGTGAATGAAAGAATCTTTTTTTCTGAGGATCCACTGATGTTCAGACTCTGTGATGTGTTTAAGGTCAACATGATCAGTAAAGGAAGAATTTCCAGATATTTCCAGATATTGCAGGCTGTGAATTTGGATCATCATGTTGAATCACAACATGCTGAAAACTCCTGCAGCTCTTACATCATTACGTTTGTGGTTTTTTGCTCAGAAAAAAAACACATCTATGTTCTTTTAAAGGCGACCTACGGTGCTTTTTCCTCACTTTCTGACATCTATATAATGTTTAAATGTTGGATGTTGATATTGTTGCTATGATACAGTATAAAACAGGAAGTCATTGGGTCATCCTTTCATACTAAAAGTCCATTTTTGCTCCAAAACTGAACACAAAGTCAGTGTGTCTTTCAAAGTGTTGCTGAATGCTGGTGGTCTCACTATTATTAGTGGTGGTGCCACCGTGTGTGTGTATATGTGTGTGTGTGTGTGTGTGTGTGTGTGTGTGTGTGTGTGTGTGTGCGGTTGGTATCTGTCTGGAAAGAATCCAGAAAGAAGCTTCCCTATTGGCCGGCGGACACACAGAGGGGGGCATTGTTGAGGTTTTTACAAACGGCGGCCTGTGTCGGTGCGACCCGTCCCTCTCTGCCAGGCAGGATGTTGATCCAGCTGCTTCCTGTTTTCGGGGGCCCTCCAGTTCCCCTCTCCTGGTTCCCAGTACGACCCGCTGATGGGGAGGGGAACCAGCGGCGGAGGGCCACGATTAGCCGCTTCGCCAGGTGACCCACCGTCAGGGTGGTCAAAGTGTGACGGTTCAACCGGCTACTGAGTTTTAAAGGAATATTCCAGCAAAAATCAATGTTTCAATATCAAAAACTGTGCAACAACAATAAAGTTTGTTTTCTGTTTTATATGACTGTAAACTGAACATATATTTAGGTTTTTAACTGTTTGAGGACTGATGGGCATTTCTCAATGTTTTATAGACTAAACTAAATTTACTTATCAACAGATTAATAAATGATGAAGATAATCAATAACTGCAGCCCTAAACATTTCAAAACCTCCACGGAAACATCTCAGATCTGTTCCGTGTCGGCAGAGAGGAATGCTGATTGGACTACATTTTGCTGAGAGAGCAAGTGGAGGGAAAGTCCGGACAAGTTTCAGAGGGGCTTCTGGGTAAAAAACAAAAACATCTGGGAACATGTGGGCGTCACACCTGAACTCAATCAATCAATCAGCTGGTAAATACACAAACACACAAAGAGTCACTTCATCATTTTATTTATGGGCCTGATGAGTTTGTGGAAGACAGGAAGAGGACGAGGACGGCAGGAAGACGGAGGGACGGAGGGACAAAAGGAACAGCCTGGAGCCGGAACCAGGAAAAGGATCAGGGTAAGATCTGTCCTTAATCCATCATTGGTAAAATTAACAATCATTAATTGATTACTCTCCTCAATCAAAGATTTATTTCCACGGCAACATGTTCCACGTTCTCTGACAGCCTCACATACACTCAGGAATAAAGGTGCTAACTAGAAACATATAGGGTTCTTCAAGTTCACTTGGAACCTTTTCACAGAGTCCTACCAAGAACCCCGCATAAAGGGTTATACCTAGAACCCTCTGTGAAAGGTTTCACCTAGAACCCTCTGTGAAAGGTTCTTCAGAGAACTCATCTCAGAAGGAAAACAGATGGAGTGAAACAGATGGACGAGACGAAGAGGAAAGGATGGAGAGCTCTTCCACTTCGCTCAGGGAGGAAAAACTTAGAAATGAGAACGAGCGTCATGGGACTGAGAACACTCCTCCATCCATCCCTCCATCCTTCTCTCCGCACATCCATCCCTCTGTGCCAACACGGAACAGCAGAACGGAGAACGGAGAGGAAGAAAAGACTAAAATACAGCGGAGGAGGCCTTCAAAGTGAAGCGTCAGGACTCCCGGCGCTTTCCAGAATAATCTCCATCATTAATTCTCTTTCATTGTTTCTATTTTTATGTTTGGTTCTCCCTCAGCGAGCAGGAGAACATGCATGAGCAGGAACATGTTCTGTTTGAGGCACGCGGGGAGGTTTACTGAGTCAGATTATAACGCACGATCGCTGACGGCTTCAAAAAGACAAACAGACGGTTCTAAACCTTAAAGAACCAAAGATAAAGACACAAACATTTAACCCAAAAGGTTCCCAGCAAAATCACAAAAGAGCAAAAGCAAAAAAACAAGACTTTTCACAATGAAACCAAAATCTGAAAAGGTCAAGAACTTAAACTCTAAAGAGGAAGAACAAGAGAATTTAATGATATCATTCTGCTTATTGGCCCAATCCTTTATTGATTACTGATCAATATTAGTCCATCTGTCTGCAGCCTGAGAGAAAATGTGCACAGTGGTCATTTTTTTATTTAGGTTTTCTTAGGATTTTTTTCTTCTTGGTGCAACTTTTCAAAGATGCACAAGTTTGACGTCATTGTTTGGCAACACAACTGTTAAACAAAACATGCTGGCATTGATTATAAGAATGAATAAACTCAGAGGAATGTGATTCTGATGGAACCAGTCCCAACAGATCCAGTTCTCTTTTGCTGAGGCAAAATGTCTCACCAAACCTAAATCACCCATGATCTAAAACCTGAAGCACTAGAGAACCCTGAAACTAAAGAAAACCAGACTCAACTCAAAGATCCCAGTCGTCAGGTTTACATACTGAGGAACCGAACACGTCCACTTTCATCCAGAATCCAGAGAACCAAAAACCTACAATCATAAAACTAAAGAAAAAAACACATAAATAAATAAATAAACGTCTCCTTTCAACTTGTAAATATTTAGTTCCAGTTTTTCGAGGCCACACAAAGAGAGTGTGTTTATGTGACGGCAGCTGCAGGACAAAAAAGAAAAAAAAACACACACCGAGCGAGCGAGCGAGCGAGCGGCCGAGACACAACAGGAACAAACAAGATAACAAGGACGCGAGGTCTCCGTGACCCAAAAACAGCTCTAACAAGGTCTGAACCGGAGCCCGACGTTATTATCAGGGTCCAATTCTATTAGGTTCTCTGAACGACGAGAGACACTTTAAAACGTTTGAGAGAACACGGAACAAAGACACGTCAGAGACACACAGAACGGTCTGACAGAACACACCGTGTGGATGACAGCAGAGCATCATGGGTAAAACTGCGAAGGAAGACAAGGGACAGGAAGCAACTTCATCAGTTCAAGTATAAACGAGGTGATTCAGGGACGTTAATCCTTCTGGAAGTGTTGTTGGCTTCAGTCGACCAAACATTCAAAAACTCTGGAATTAAAAAAGGGGAACATCAGCTGAACAACATCTGGACGCAGGCCAGGAGGAGACGGACAGGACGGACAGGACGGACAGGACGGACGGAGCGATAGCATATCAAAGAGACGAGAGAAAAAAGTGGAGTGAAAGACGACGAGGTGAGAGGAGGCGACTTAGAGGACGGCAGCAGCATCAAAGTCCCAACGAGACACAAATGTAGGAGAGGAAGTCACAGATAAAAGACAGAATCAGAGGACAGACAATGAAGAACAGATGGCAGCGGGCCAACACACTCTCTCTCACACACACACACACACACACACACACAAAGACCTGACGTGTGCCGAGACAGACGACACTGAACGCAGCAGACAAACAGCTGGAAATAAAACCACTGGACAGGACGTTTCCTTTTATAAACTGTTCGGGGGTTAAACTTTTCAGCACTGCGTTTCATCACTTATTTAGTCCATAAAAATTCAGAAAATGGTCTGATTTGATGATCTAATTTGTTGAAATCTTTTTTATCTCTCAGCTGTCGAAGGTGCAGAAACAAACCAACGAGTTTCTCCTTTGGTTAAATCTTGAGACATGGATCGTATGTTGATGTCAGAAGTGTAAAAAACAGAAACCAGAAGCAGCTGGACGTAAAATAAGACTTGATTATTTTTACCAGCAGCCAGACTTTGAGTCAGACTCGACCTCTGAGTGACTCCTGGCTGCTTTCTGCCCACAGAGGCTGGTTAGCGGCCGCAGCCAAACCTGGCCTCGGTTGGCTGGTTAATTATGGCGCGCCGGTGCCAAACGCACACCGACACCCTGTGGGGGTTTCGGCCCGGATCGACCTCTCCGCCCTGGACCGGCGCCCGAACGGGAGGCCGCGGAGGCGATGGGTTTGTTTTCATCAGAGCAGATTCAGGTCGGGACTGATGATCCTCAGGGGGAACAACGTCTGAGGTGTGTCGGCTGCAGGCTGCAGGCCACGCCCACCTATCCAACCTGTCACTGTTCATCTGTCACATCATCACTGCGTTAAAGGAGCAAAAGGTCAAATTAATCATTAGATCGTTCAAAAGGTCAATCGGCAGGGATCAGAAATGGATCAGGACTGATGTGTGTCAGTGTGAGGTTCTTCCACGTCTATGTGATAAAAATCATGTTTCTCTTGACAGATGAAGAAAAGCTGATAATCAGAAATTAAAAAGCCAGTTCTCAACATTATGATCAGCTGTAACGGTTCTGAAAACCCGGGCTGTACGTTCCTTACAGCAGAACCAACTGGATACTGAAACATAACGGACATAAACACGTATGTGTGTGTCCGTTTGTTTGAGTCGAGAGGTGAGAACACTACAGAGGAACTTGGAACCACGTCAGAAATAAATATCCACTCGTCTACCTGACTACAGAAATCATGTCGGTGAACTCTGGGCGTTGTTCTGCTGACAACAACATGATGTAACAAAGACAAACGTGGAACCACAGGCGGTTCCTTCAGCATGTGGCCGGTGTGACAGCTCAGGAATGTGACTCCATGACAAACTGTTGGTGTGACAGGTTTTAATTACTGGATCGGTTGGTAAACACGCTCCTGTGCAACTGAAGGCAACGCCTCAAACAGAGGAACGTACCGCGGTTCTAAAACAGCGGAGAACATTACGGTTTGTAAATACAGAGGTGTCCAGAGGTGTTGTGTCGTTTTCGTCTCTTTACATCCTTTGTAACACGCCTTGTAATTTCTGCTGCTGTAAAAATCATTTTCACATTTTACGCTGCAACAATCTCCAAGCTGCGTAAGAGTTTAATCTATAATAAAAAAGCTGCCCAGTACACCCAGTGTTCTGTGTTCTGTGTTCTGTGTTCTGGTGACTGACCCACTGCTTCTCTAACCTTCAGGCTCAAAGTGGAAAAGCTGACTGAGCTGCATTCTTGGATCAGTTTGTTTGTCTTCACTGAGCCCACGAGCCCACCAACGCTCGTAAACACAATTCACATGTGGTTTGTTTACTGGACGGACCGTCGACACACTTTCATCACGTCGGGGGCGGAGATTCCAGCCGACTCGACTCAGGAATAAGTCTTCTTCTGTGGTGTTCATTCCAGTTACGACACGTGTGTCACGTTCGGCTTTCTGGTCAAGAAGATCCTGTCTGCAGTTACAGATTAAATATTTCTGTTTGTCCTGGAAGGAAAATCCAAAACAGCAAAAAACTGACAAAGAAACGAGGTCTGAAAACAGGCAGCTACCAGATAAATAAAGAAATGTGACTGTTTTTGTTCCACAGTGAACCCATCTGGAACACACACACACACACACACACACACACACACACACACACACACACGGCTGCAGGCGGCTTCAGGTTTGAATGGATGATCTCTGGTACAAACACACACACACACAGAGTTAATGACACTATTGTCTTAACACACACACACACACACACACACACACACACACACACACACACACACACACACACACACACAGAGTTAATGACACTATTGTCTTAACACACACACACACACACACACACACAGTGGGATGATGGGTGGAGTGTGGCCTCTTGCTCCCTCAGGGCAGGGTGTGTGTGTGTGTGTGTGTGTGTGTGTGTGTGTGTGTTGGGGGTGAACCGGTCGTCTGACCGTGACCAATCAGAGCCTCTGCTGCCTCATCAGTCACACGTGTCATCATATTATCTCGCCCTTCACCCCGTTTGTTCTTCTCTCCATCTCACAAACGTCATCATCATCACACACACACACACACACACACACACACACCTCTGTTTTCTTCTTTCCTTAAATTATGTGTAATGTTTCAGTCATTTAAATGTTCTTATTTCAAAATAAAAAAATAATGAATTAAACAAGAAAATCTAAAAATAAATAAATAAATAATAATAATAATAATAATAATAATAATAACAAATGAATGTAAATGTTTTCAGTTTTTTTTTTAAATATTCCTATTTCAAAACAAATCAAACTAACAAATAATAAATTAGCTTCTCAAAGGTGAAGATTTGCTTCTTTTCTTTGTCTCATATGATATTAAACTGAATATTTTGGGGGGTTTTGGACACAAAAGACATTTGAAGACGTCACCAAGTAATGTTTCAGGCAAAAAATGGCAGAAAATTTTGTTTTCAGCCTCTAAAATGTGGAGAATTCCCACTTTTCTTTGTTTATTATCATATTAAACTGAAAATCTTTGGCTTTTAGACAAAACAAGACATTTAAAGGCCTGAGACGGGACATTTTTCACTATTTTCTGCAGATTGATGCTGATACTTTGATAATCGTTAAAGCAAAGTTTCATGCAAAAATGGCAGAAAATGCTGCTTTCAGTCTCAAATATGGAGATTTTCTTTTTTATTATGATACTAATATTTATTAACATTGCTGATAACCGTTAGTTAATAAAACATTTTGCACAGGGACAAAAAACAAAAAGTAGATTTCTGGCTCTCTTTGCTGAACTGTACATTTTAAAGTGGCAGAAAAGACGGTAAAGAACAAATATTCACAGTGACGCTGCAGATAGTTGTTCTGTTCACAAACATCGAGACAATAAAGCTTCTTTTGAATTTAAAACCGTCGCCATCAGTCAGGTGACGACGGCTCGACACTGTGTGTGTTTACACAGCTTCAGTGTGTGTTATTGTTGTTGTGTGTTTCCACTCGTCACCGTTAATTAAACCTGTCGGACAGGTAACAGCGCACACACACACACACACCTGCTCACTGTCAAAACATGAACACACACACACACACACCTCACACCTCTCAGACAGAGGCAGCAGCAGACCAACACCTCCTGTGATCTGTGAGCTAAAATGAGTGATTTTTTGAATGGAGTTTGGTTGGTTTGCAGAGATGAATGATATTCTTATTTAACAGAAGTTAACAGCTTCTCTGTTGAACATAAATCCACTAAAATCTGCAGGAATCTTTCTCCTCTCTGCAGCCGGATCACATTTCTCTTCCCTTCCTGAAAGTTACAGGGGTGAGACGGCGTTGACCTCCGACCCCAGGCGTCGATGAACGTCTGGTGTGAGGAGCTGCTCAGTATTCATGTCGTGTCCGGGCCTCACGTCACACACAGTGTGTGGAGGGCAGCAGGCCGGGCAGGAGGCCTCAGACAGGTCAACACATGACCCACAGTCACCCTGAGCACAAAGCACTCTGGGTAATAAGAGCAGAAAAGAGAGGAGGAGGAGCACAGTGGAGCGACAGACCACAAGCTCTCTGAAACAACTTCTAAATAAGCTCCGAGCAGAGTTTGTTTTATTTAACTGCACAGCAGGAAAGTGACACCACAGGGTCAAAAAAACTACAAATCACACGCTGCCACAGGCCGCAGGAATAATAATGAACATGTACAGCTGCAGTCAGAGCACAAATATCCACACAGGGACTTTAGACGGTTTATACGCACATTAATATTCTAAATATGAGCTCAACACAGGCTGCGTTCAGGATCTGCTGCTCAACATCCACTCTGACTGTTTCTTCAGTGTTTTCTCACTTTTCAACCTGCCGTTTAATTTAAAACTTTTGTTTAATCGACAGAGAAAGTGATGATCTGATGTACGAGCCTGTTAAACCGCAGCGTTGGCTCGAGCTCAGAACATCATCGCTTCAACAACGTTCCCATCAGCGCCGTGACATCGCTCTAATCCTGGCTGCATGTCAAACCGAGGAGCCTCAGTTTCCCACCTCGCAGGACAACAGCGGGCCCTGTGTGAGGCGCTCGCCCAGCTGTTCCCGACGCCGAGGCCACGGGAGGTGAAGGAACGGCGGGCAAAGAGGACGCGGAGACCCCCGGAGCTGCTGGCAGCGAGAGGCGGCGAGGCGGCGGACTGAAACGAGTCTCAGTGATACGACGGCAGCAGGTGTGAGAGAAAGAGGCCGCTTGTGTGAGAGAGAGGAAGAGGAGGATGTGAAGGAGATCTGAGAGGATCTTAGAGGTTATTAACTCTTTAAACACCAGCAAAGACACAAAGATAATAACTTTAAACTTCCCAGTTTGACTCTTCAGGTTGAATCAGAACAGAAAATTACAGGTTTTCTGCTCTGGAGGACGAAGACAATCTGACTGTTGAGTTTTAATTAAGTTTTAGTCACAACATGTAAAATATCGATCAGTTAGGACGGATATTTTGACAGCAGATGTGGGAAAACTGATCTCCAAACTACTCAAGTTCTGGACCAACGTTTCTGACCTGACAGAAATCAACTCATCTCACCTCAAACTGAACATCACATGACAAACAACCTGATGGAAACTCAGACCAACTTCTAAAAACAGTCTGATCATGTTTGGAGGCTTCATGTTTACAGCGTCTGCTCAGTCCTCGAGTCACTTGGAACAAAAACCTTCTGCCAGATTAATCTGATCTAAATCAAATACAGATGCAGATGTTGTACGATGTTCTTCGACTCGACCGGAGTCTCCACAGCAGATTGAAAAAGCTCCAGCCTGAAGCCTTCAGCTGTTTCTGTTTGGAAATCACCTGATCACGTTCACTCCGCTCTGACCTGATTCTTCTCCTGGGAAATTATGCAAAACACAAACGGACTCTTTTTTTTTTATCTGATGTTGGTTTGAACAGAAGTTCATCGACCTTCTCATGCCAACGACCCGCCAACAGACGTGATCAGAGCCAAAGAAACCTGACTGTTGTTTTCTCGTTGTAAAATCTACAAAAAGTCAAAATCTTCTCTAAAAAAACAGCTTTAAGTGAGATGTGTCCTGAAAGAACGGCTCAGAGAAGATTTTCTTCCATTAGTCGTGCTCCAGTGTTAAAATGATTAATAATTACTTTCTAAATGAAATGAAATCGAACTCGTCCACAGCTGGTAGGAGCCGGCGGCCCTCCATGACTGGCTGATCATGTTCTGTGTGATCTGAGTGTCAGCTGTCAGACACTGTCCATGTTCAGAGCAGCCAAACAAACTACAAATCTGCAAAAACTACAAGTGAAGCTTCAGTTTGAACCTGCAGGTGAGAGCAGAGGATGTGTGTGTTCTTACCTGTGATGATGACGAGCGACGGCCGACAGGTGAACAGCAGCAGGACATGAAGAGAGAGGAGAAGAGCCAATCAGAACAAGGTTCATACAAAATGATAAACTGGATTATTTTATACTCTGGTTTTACACACATGACAATAAACTGTGTGCAGGAACACGTAAAGCATGAATGCAAACGTTTGTAAAACTTCATTTAAACTGATAAAAGTGACGTTCAAAGCAGCGAGCTGTTCATTTTTTAATTACACCTTGATGCAAATAAACACTTTTATGTTTCTTTGCTTGCATGCCAACGTGAAGAATATTTCTCGTGTACTTTTATAAATCCACTCTTCAAATCGGCATAAATCTGATCCACTGCACAGAACTTATTTCAAAAGAAAATACATCACTTTTAAAAAGCACCTGTCGGCCTAAACTGTGATCAATCACCAATAGATCAACCAAAGAGATCAATAAAGTGCTGATATTTGATCAATATATTCTCCACAGGTGAAAGAAACACACAGATTCCAGCAGATGCACAGGCAAATACACACTTATGACAGGCTTAATACACACACACACACACACACACACACACACTCACTGACCTAAATATCAGCCTTTTAATCAGTCAGGCTGAACCATCCCCCACTCCTCACACACACACACACACACACACACACACACACACACACACACACACACACACACTCGGTCGGTCGGTTGGTTGGCAGCACGCCGGATGCTTTCATCCTCATCCCAAATCAAATAAAACCACGGTCACACCACCAGTTACTGACACTCACACTCACACACACACACACAGAGACTCACACTGTCATCCTCACACACACACACACACACACACACACACAGAGACTCACACTGTCATCCTCACACACACTCTGGATGAGGTGTCCATTTAATCAGAGAGCTTATCTAACTGTCCAGGAGTCGTGTAGAGCAGAATTAGACGTCATTTGTAACAGAGACGGGGTTAGTAACCTGTGAGTGTGTGTGTGTTGTAACATATCTGAGAGTCAGAGATTAAAAAAGCAACATCACACAGATTTTTAACTGGATTCTGACATGAAAGTGATGAAAAACCGAGTCTGAGAATCAAAGTTTTTAGTCTTTGGTGTGAAAACCTGATTTTAAAGGGAAAAAAAGGAGCAGTTTTTATTTATTTATATGTTTGATTTCATGGCTACATTTTAATATTTTTAAGGGTTAACTCTGTCAGTCCTTCACAATGTCACTGTGTCTGCAGACAAACTGACTCATATTCATGCTTCTTATTTTTAGAGACTATAAGAGACCAGACAGAGACAGAGCAGGTCACACTACAGCCACGACATCGACCTTTGAAAACATGGAGTAGGTTGTGTCTCTGCTGGTTGAGACGTCCGACAGATTGATGAGTCTCCGTCTGCAGAAATGATTCAGATGTATCTCAGGTTTTCAAACAGCGCAGGCAGGAAGAAACACGAAGCAAAGACACAATCACAGTCAACAAACGCTCTGCTTCTCTGAACTGAACACACAAAACAACAGCATATCTCTGATGTCTAATAAACATTCATAAATCCACTTAAGAAGCAGTCAGCATTTCAACAAACATTCAAATATTCTGCAGCATTCAACCCTGAATCTGGACTTTTAGGACTGAAGCTGTGCAGCAGCTCAGTGTTCACTTCTCAACCGACAGAGATGGCGAATTCTGAGCAACAAAGCGACCATGAGGCCGTTGTTTTGGTTGTAAACTGGTGTTTGAGTTTGTGTAAACAGAGCAGTGACGTTCAGGTTAATTTCAGGTTTATTAGCTTCTTTAGCATCCAGCAGCTGAGCTTCCTCTCTGATTACAGCTTCCTTTGTTCCTCTAACTACTGCTTCAGCACAGAGGATGACAGCTACGCTACACAGGCATCTGTGTGTGTGTGTGTGTGTGTGTGTGTGTGTGTGTGTGTGTGTGAGTGTGTGTTTCAGCCTGCTTACATCATGCATTAATACTGTCTTGCGTGTGTAAAAATCGTGTGTGCCTTTTAAAATCTAAACTCAAAGCGTTCAGTCTGTGTGTGTGTGTGTGTGTGTGTGTGTGTGTGTGTGTGTGTGTGTGTGAGTGTGTGTGTGTGTGTGTCTTGCGTCAGTGTGCGTCCTTGTCTTTCTGCCCTGCGATGGATTTGACCCTTATGTAAGAGCTTTAAACACCAGGGGGGCGGATCGCTTTGACGCTCCTCTGGCATGCCAGCGTCGCTTGGACACTGGTGGATTATGGGATGCTGGACACAAAACACACACACACACACACACAGACAGACACACTCAGAGGTTGTGTATCGTTGTGTGAGGCAGGAGAAGTCGTCACACACTTCAACACACCGGTTTATTTGTGTGTATTTCAGCCATCTGCTTGTGGTTCAGAGGACTTCCAGTGAAAGTCTTAGGCCCAGTCAGACATCTTGGTTTGAACTGAGTTGCATCATGGGAATCGTAGGATCCAGTGTTCCCACATTTAGGATGTAAAGTCAGAATATCTAAACCTCTGCTGCTCCGATTTCAATCATTGATTAAAAATGTCTCCTGTGAGTCCTCCAACTTCCTGGGAGTACAGCTGACACTTTGCTAAGCCCCGCCTCCCTTGGTTACTGTTGCTACGTCTGCAAGATTGTGATAGTATCAATTAATGAATTAAGTCGAAAAATAACCCTTTAAAATCTTCATCAGGTCAGAATAAGTAACAAAGAAAAAAGAAAAAACAGCCACAGCTACGAACTGACGTCCAACTAAATAAAGACTTTTACTGCTAACTAGCATCAACACACACACACACACACACACACACACACACACACACTCCTGCTGCAGTCAGAGTGTGTGTGTGTGTGTGTGTGTGTGTGTGTGTGTGTGTGTGTGTGTGTGGAATGTGCTACTTCACTGCTTCCAACGGCTTGTTCAAATAAGGGAGCACGTCCCACAAAACCACACACACACACACACACACACACACACACACACACACACACACACACACACACACACACACACACACACACCACAAGGTCCAATTTGGGTCTGAGGAGGAGGAGGATGAAGACACACATGCTCTTTGACCCCAAAACAACCTCTGCCACCAGAGCGACACAGCAGCCGGCTAATAAGGCTGCACCAGAGTGTGTGTGTGTGTGTGTGTGTGTGAGTGAGAGAGGGAGAGAGAGAGAGAGAGAGAGAGAGAGAGAGAGAGAGAGAGAGAGAGAGAGAGAGAGAGAGAGAGAGAGAGAGAGAGAGAGAGAGAGAGAGAGAGAGAGAGAGAGAGAGAGAGAGAGACATGACAGTTAACTTTAGTCTTTGTTGAATAACTGCTTATAAATAAAAGACTTTGTAAAAGAAAATTCTTTGGGCGAGTAGATTTCTGACCCACATGCTCTGCTGGGTTGGTGTGTTAAGCTGCTCACCAAAACTCCATACAAAGATTTTAGTGTTTTTCTCTGATTACTGGCTTTTAAAACAACCAGAAAACACATTCAGGTTCTCAGCAGTGCCACGTTTTTCTGAATAATAGTCAACAAGTTTGAGCATCTCTACGAGCTGAAGGTTTGTTTGTGTTCATGAAATTTACTGAAAAACACTGAACTGTCTGTGAACTCCTGTACAGGGAAACATGTTCGTTAAATTCACTATTTTCTGAACAGAGTTTGGTGCAGTGGTTCAAGTTTTGTGTTTTCAGGCTGCAGCTCCCTCTCTCTCTCTCACACATACACACACAAACACACACGCACACACACACACGCACACGCACACGCACACACACACACGCACACACACACACACACACACACGCGCACACGCACACACACACACACACACGCACACACGCACCATGCTCCACTGGCCTGACCAAGCACTGAAGGTGGACAGACAGAAATAAAGTCCCAGCCAGAGACTCACAGAACCAGGACAGTCCTTGGCCTGGTTTTCACATCCCATAATCCTCTGCTCCTCACCTCCGTGACCCCGCCACCAAACTGCCATAAAGACGACTCAAAACACACGAAACAATTCATGTGGCCCAAAGTTCTTTTGTCACACTTTAGCATAACATATGGTATGATTACTGCTAGCATGCACCACGCTAACATATTAGCATAGACCATATTAAATGACAGGTTTCAGCATACATTATACTAGTGACAGCAGGCTGCATGCTAACAGTTAAGACATTCATGCTAGCATCTGAGCGTGCCAAGTATCAACTGACAGTAAGCTCCATGCACATTAATGTGTTGTATTGTTTTATGGTAACACTGTAGCATAGACAATATTAAAGTACAAGTTGCATGCTAGCATTTAGCATCCACCATGTTTACTGACTGTATGGAGGAAACAAGGAGGGAAGAAAAAAAGAAGGAGGGATGAGAGAGAGAAGGAAGGAGGAAGAATAAAGGAGGAGTCAGCTCTCCATCATCCCTCCATCTCTGTTCTCCCTGCAGCATTTTCTCCTAAAAGGATTTTCTCCCTATTATACCCATTGTAGAGGAGGAGTGAGTGTGTGTGAGTGTGTGTGTGTGTGTGTGTGTGTGTGTGTGTGTGTGTGTGAGTGTGTGTGTGTGTGAGTGTGTGCGTGCATGTGTGCGGCAGAGAAGAGGATCAAAGTGGCTCTAACGAAGAAGAAACAGCTTGCTTCATCTGGAGGAGCTGTGAGTCCAAACCATTTGATGAGTGTGTGTTCACAAGTGTGTGTGTGTGAGTGTGTGTGTGAGAGAAAAGAGAAGAAGATAACTGGATGCAAAAGTAGATGCAGTAATTGGCAGTCGTGTGTGTGTGTGTGTGTGTGTATATGTGTATGGCTTTTGACACACACACATGTAGTGTGCATTACTTCTGCATGGCTGTGGATATAGGTCACACACACACACACACACACACACACACACACGCCCTGAATACACACCCACATCCACACCCTTTCACACACATTCCCCTACATTTACTCCACACACACACACACCAGTGGGTGCAGAGTGAGGTCGGGGGGGGGGGGACAGGCGGGGCGGGTCAATCTGACATCACAGAGGGAAAAAACACAAAGACTTATTATAATACTGATTTTCTCCAAATATATTCAGTTTATCATCTCATGAAACAGAATTTCTGCTGCTGAAATTTAAGCTCTCAAAACCAAAACTTTCCTGCCTCTGAGCCTTTATCATTACGTCTAAACTGTTCCTACAAATGCGAGCGCTACTTCCAAAAATGAGAGTTTGCACAAGGTTCTTTAACAGAAATATCTGCAGAAAATACCATAAAAATTAAATTCATGCACAGCTCTAAGCGCCATGCTACATATTACCATCACGCTAGTGATAATAACTGCTCCATGCTAACATATTAGCATAGACCATATTAAAGGTCAGGTTTCATGCTCATGTTTTAATATACACTGTGCTAAGTCTACATGCTAACATATTAGCATACACTACACTGACTGATAGCAGGCTCCATGCTTACATATTAGCATTGTGCTAGTCATAGTAACTGCATGCTAACAGTTTAAACACACAGTGCTATTAGCATAATGTTCTAATGCTAACACTGTGTTAAATTACTGCTGACCAATGATTGAAGATGGAGCGTTATATTCTGACCTCCACCGGTCGTTATCTGCAGAGACGTGACCTGCAGCCGCTCCGACCTCGTCTCAGGAATCCCAGAAATGTGGAGGCCGTGGCCCCACCCCCCACCTCGTGTCAACTGACGGCGTCATCGGACACAGATGGTCAAACCTGTTCGTCGACCTGCAGACCTGGAGAATCCCCCCGCCTGCGGGCCGAGAACCTGAGACCTGAGACTACAGCGACTGCAGAACAACATCAGGTGAAGTTTGCGGCTTCAAGGCAAGAACATGTGGAACTGATGGAGAACATGATGACTGTTCCATCCCTTGGAAACAGGGGCTGTTTGAGCTGCAGAGGTGTGAAACTCCTGCTGCTGTACTGGAAGCTCCAACATCTGGAGACAGAGGGACCTGACACATCTGTCTGTCTGTCTGCTCTGAAGTGAACAGAAAAACTTCCTCTGTCGTCATTTTTCCACTCGTCCTCTGGATGGAAAGAGGATGCTGCTGCTGACACTGATGCCTCTGTTTCTGCAGCAACAATCATCATGTTTGTGTGGTTTTTATTCCATTTGTTTCAAGGTGAAACTGTTTTTTACGACTCCTCAGGGACGATATTTTCATCTGAACATTTTCTGCCTCATTGTTTTACATGTATGTTACAACTGCCCCCACTCAACACTTCAACTACAAACTACAAACTTGTAGTACTGCAAATAAAGTTATCACAAGAGAAATGTTCTGTATTTTATGAAAAAAGACTAAAAATACGAATTTGTTTTAATTTTTTAGCCTTTTTTTGGTTCATTTCATTCATTATTATTGTTTTTTATTACGTTTTCTCTCATTTTTTCTCCTTTTAAGTTTGAGTTTCCATTTTCAGCAGATTTTTAATTGGTTAAATTCATAATGGCCATCAATAAATTGATTTATGATGATCATTAATTAATAATAACATATAAAACCTTTTTCTCTCCTCTTCATTTTCACTCTTTTCTCATTTCTTTTTTCCAGTATTTAGATTTGAAACTTTCATTCAGTTTCACTTTGACTCGATGCAGCAGGAAGTTTCTCTGAAGGTCTGCATGTTCAAGTGGACAGAGGAGAACATAAAAGAACAGAGAAGAACACAGAGGAGAACAGAGAAGAACACAAAGGAGAACAGAAAAGAACAGAGAAGAACACAGAGGGGAACAGAAAAGAACAGAGAAGAACACAGAGGGGAACACGGAGCTCAGAGGACTGAAAGACAAACGGCGGCTGATCGTTGCTGCTGTGACCAAACATCACCCTGCTGTCCAAAACAAACAGCGTCTTCCCCCGCCGCCACAGACACACACTGTGTAAATATCTCCACTTCAAAACCACATCATGTTTCTGCTTCACAGTTTACAGGCAGGAAAACAAAGCTGCAGCCCAACCTGTGGTCTGAGACCCCACAAAGGGCCACAGGATAAATCTGAGTGGGTCCAAAGACGATAAACAGGATCGTCAGATCAGTGTTGTGATTTTTCTGAGATTTCTTATTAAAAAATATTTCATGTTTTTTGTCTTGTTGAGTTTATTTGGTCTCGTTACGTCTTTTACGTAATTTTCATCCTGTTACATCTATTACAGTGTTTTTGTTTTGTGACACAGTAACTAAGTATTTGTACTTAGTTACTGCAGATAATAAAACAGTCATGTTGAAACGCTCAACCTGTGCAGGCTGCTGTTTCACCAGACAGAGAACTGATCAAGAATCAATAAGCAGATTGATAAGCAGACTCATCCCGTCCCTACACCTGCTAGGTGAATGTGTGATGTCACACGCGTGTCGTTACCTTCAGTACTTCCTCCGTTCATGCTCTCGGTGCTGGACTGGGACAGAACCCTCCTCTTGTTCCTCTGCAGGGACCGCTCGGTGCCGGGGCTTCCCACCGGGGTGGAGGTGGACGCTCCGTCCCTCCTGGAGAAGATCCCGCTGAAGAAGCGGACCAGGCGCCGCTCGCTGGAGCGCCCGCCCCCTCCCCGCAGCAGGAAGCCGCCTCCTCCTCCTGAGGCGTCTTTCTCGGCCGCCAGCCGCAGCAGGTCGCTGTTGTCCAGCGTGCGGTTCTTGTTTCCTCGAGCTCTCTCCCAGCGGCTCAGCTCTGACATCGAGTCCGTCTTGTTCAAGACAGCACCGACCTCCAGAGTCCTGCTCTTTTGCCTGGTTGGGTCGGTGAGGCGGGACGCTGGGAGCACGACTGAAGCGTCCGCGTCCTTCTCGCTGTCGTCCGGCGCAGCATCACGGCCAATGCAGCCGGAGCTGCTGTGGTGTTTGTCTTTCGAGAGTGCGCGCAGTCGCAGCAGCTCGCCGCCGCTCCAGTGCCGGAAGCTGAAGCTGCGACGTAGAAGCCCAGGAGGACGCTTCAGAGGAGGTGTCTCAGGGGACGAAACTTTGGCAGGTTTACCATTACTTTTGGAGTGAGACATCTTCCCGTCCCCGTTCAGAGGAGGATCAGGAGTCTTCTCCTCCATGCTCCTCGCCTTCAAGAGACGCTTCTTTTTCTGACTGCTGTCGTCCTCCACAGCGGCGTCCGTCTGTTGACCCTCAGTGCTGATCTCCTCTCTCGGTCTGTCAGACGTCTCCTGCTTGCTGCTCTGTCCCTGAGCGTCCCCCTGCACCTCCCCCTGAGCTTCCACCTGACTCGGACTCTCCGTGGCGCTCTCCGTCACCGGGCTGCGTGCCTTCTCCTTCGGCTCCTTCTGCAGGAGATGCTTTCTGGACAGTTTGAGCCTCCCCAGCTCCAGCTGCCCCGTGCTGAACGTCCTGAAGTTCCTCATGAGGCCGTGTGATGACGAAAACTCGTCTGACTCGTCCTCCACCTCCTTCAGCTGCTCTAGCAGCCCACCGCGCTGGATCTCCACTGAGCCCTCCCGCCGGAAGGCGCCCACCTTCGGGTTCTCTGCCCGCCGGGCGCCCGACCCGCCGTCCTCACCATCCAGACTCTCCCTCTTCACCAGAGTGAGGGAGATCCTGTAGACAGTCTTCCTCTGAGGCGTCCCCCGCTCCATCCTCTCAGGGCAGCTGCTGTCCAGGAGGTACATCCCTGATGAAGATGCTGATACTCCTCCTCAGCACAGAAGCACAATCAAAACTAGTATCCAATCCTTTTTGTACCCAAATCCAGAGAAAAGTGACTCCTGACAGCCAATCACCTCCAGCTCTCTACAGGTTCAGTGTGGCAGGACGCCTCCAAAACGTAAAGTGTGTCTGCACTGCACGTCTGATGACAACAAATGAATAAAACGTGCAGGAGGATTATTTCAGGAATGTTTCCGTTCACATGATGGATATCAAATGAATGAATGAAGTAGAAAAAGTAAAAATGAAGTACTCTAATGTTATCAGTGAACAGGTACTGTAGTTTTTTAAACACTCTGATATGCCTTTAAAGTGAGTCTGCAGCTCTTATTGTTGTATTTTGAAGATCAAATGAATCACTAAAATGAAACTAAAACTGTATGCTTTTGTCATCTGATTAAAATAAATACATAAAATGCTTGAGAATAATTTCAGGAATGCTTCTATTCACATGATATGCACTGAATTAAGAAGAAAAATGAAGTAATTACACTGTACTGATACTGGTGATGTAGTTCTGCTCCTGTAAACTGTCTGCAGCTCCTTATTATTGCATTCAAAAGATGAAATTTTCCATAAAATCACTGAAATGATCCTTTAATTCTTCTATAATATCTGTTTTCCTCTGATCAGATGAAAAAGAGGGATCGTGTGGTTGTTTTCTGCACACTCACCTCTGCACACACACTCATTTGAATGCTGTTAAACGGCTAAATTAACTCTAAACTGGTTGAGCGGCTCCAGAATAAAAGGCTGCGGGGCAGTGAGCGACTTTTCCTTCATCCAGATGTGCAAACACCGCGGATTTTGACGCAGGAAACACATTCCGGGTTCATCCCGGAGGAATCCAAACTGGCAACAAACAGGCAGCGTCGTCCTCCTCCTCTTCCTCCTCTTCTTCCTCCAGCAGCGCTCCGTCCGGGGCACTGAGGCCACCACCCGGCGTGTTAAACTCCGGACAGAGTGTCCTCCTCCTGCGTGGACAGCTCCCGTGTCTCCATCACAGACAAACCGAGCGGTATTTGTGCGTCCCGGACGGTGCCAGCGCGTCCTCTCCCATTGTGTGCGCACATCCCCCCGCAGCGCAGCCGAGTCTCCTGCGCCTCACTCCGGCTCCAGCTGCGGTTCAGAGGTCGGTGTATCCGGAGCAGAGCAGCGGGGCCCCCCGCTCAGTCTGAAGGTCCCCCGGACAGAGACTCCACACGGCGGCTCTTGCTCTGCTCAGCGGCCCCGGTCCCCTCGGTTCACTCCTCCGCCTGCGCTCTGGACACACTCCGCTCCACACACACAGACTCTACACCACAAGCAGCAGCAAGGGATGACGGGAAAACACGGAGTGGAGCCCGTGCAAAGACTGGAGTCTGCAGCGTGCTGCATTAAAGGGACACTCCGCCTAAAAACACCACCGTGTCTGATCTGTTTGTGCTGTTTCACCAAAATCTAAATTATGATGCACAAAAAATATATTTTATAGTTTATAGTTCCTCTGCAGTACAATTACATACATAAACTACATCCTGACATCCTTATCCTTTATTTAAATATACATCAGGGTTCCTGCGCCTTTTCCAAAGTCACAGTCAAGCACTTTTCAAGCTTTTCCAATGAATAAATCAGATGTTATTTTACATTAAACAACCTTTGTAAGTTATAGCAACTTATTACAGCTGGTAAAAACAATCATTTTCATTAATTCATCTACTTTTTTTGTGGTATTGCCTTTAGATTGGTCATGTTTAATGTGTTCTTTATATTTTACATTTTAAAATTTTCATCTTTTCTGTTCTGTTCTAACTTAAAACTCAAAATTAAACTTTGATCTGATGTTAACTTTAAACTTAAACTAAAGTATGTTAAAATAGCTGGATTTTCCATAAAGAACTTTAGTAGAACCCCTTGTTTGGTTCTAGATAAAACTCTTGAAATGTAACAAGGTTCTCAGTAGAACCCCCTGGTTGGAACACATTTCTGTGGAAATAAAAGTCTGACTGAGGGTTTGTTTTGTAAATGCAACATTTTTAAGATTTTGTCAGTCTGATTAATTAATTGATCATTAATTTGACCAATGATCGATTAAGGACAGATCATACAGTTTAGAACCCTGATAAGAACAAAATGGACACGTTTTTAGATGTAGAATAAAACAGAACAGAAATGTATGGATGAGATTTCCACTCAGCCATGACCGCAACCAACAACTTTATTCTTATCAAGTCCACTGCTGTTCTTTTACAGATCGTTCAATCAATCAATCAACCTGTGAAACAGTAACAAATGCCAATCATGCTCTCAAATATCTGATCAACAGACCAAAAGACTAAAAATAATCTGTTTACTGTCAGAAACAGACAGACAGAAATCAGCCAAAATATTCAAAAGTTAAGAATCTGGAAGCTAAAAAAAACAGTTACTTGATCATGTGAATTGTTGCAGATCAATAAATCAATCGGATTATTGATTTGGTATTAATATTTAGGTCAGTGGGGCAGCAGCAGCTTCAAGAAGAAGAAGAAGAAGAAGAAGAAGAAGAAGAAGAAGAAGAAGAAAAGAGTCCAGTCCAGGTTTTCCAGCCTGCAGTCATCTCTACAAACAGGGTGGAGTCTCTTCTTTCTCCTCTCTGTCTGTCAGGAGCTTTACAGCCTCCAGGCAGCAACACACACACACACACACACACACACACACACACACACACACACACACACACACACACACACTCGGAGGCAGTGATATGCATCATATCTGCAGCAGTGAGTCTCAGTGACGCTCAGATTAAATGTGGTTGAACATTTTTGAGATTTAATGAGCGATATCTTTTTTTTTTCTTTCAGAAAAGTGAAGTGATAATTTCACGTTTGTGTTTTTAAAAGTCGTCCATATGACGTGTAGTTTCTGCACAGCTGAGGTCAGATGTCAGGGTTCAGCACTGATGCTTTTATTCTCTTTCCCGGTCAGGTGGTCTGAAGTCAGGTTTTTTTGTTACCTGCACAGGTGAAGTGCAAACAAATACTGACTTTAATTCATAAAAAACAGATGCACTCATTTTTAAAGTAGCTGCAATTATTTGTTTTTTACCTTTATTTCTGCCACAGCTGCAGACAGTTTTAGTAAAATCAAAGACTAAAATAAAACTAAAACTGCTGAGCTCACCTGTACGTGGCACAAGGTTTGTGTTTTTTATGAATTTTCGTTTTGATGGAGTGATTTAACATTTCTGAGGACACCGGATTTTAAACGTTTGGTTTCTCAAATGGTCCTCACAAGAAAAACATTTCTTCAAAAAGCTAAACTGGGAAGTAAATTCAGCAACAGACAATAAACTTAAAACTATTTTTTAAAATGTCAGATTTAGACTCAATTTTGAAGTTCAGTTTGTAATAAAACAAAAGTTAAAGTTTTTCATCAACGTTCTTCTCGTCTTCTGAGTGTCTCTGCGTCTTTATTAACATGATAATTTGTTCTATAATCATAAATGGAACTCTGCAGTTCTGTCATGACAGCGTCTTTAAAATATTTAAGGTGGTATCGTCATGTGACCTGCGTCTCTTTGATCGTTTCTAAATTAAAACCTTTAAACTGGTTTTCTCAGCGTTTTCTTTCATCCTCTGAAGTGTCTCCCTCCATCTCTGAGGAGGAGGAGGAGGAAGAGGAGGAGGAGGAGGCAGCGGGGGCAGATTAACTCCTCCCCCCTCCTTCCTCCACCACCACCTCCTCACCGAAACTGGGCTTCTGACGCCTTCTGGATTATTACTGGGATTAATCAAGATTAGAGCTGCAGCCGCCGCCGGCAACTTTCTCCTCTCACCTCCACACACACTTTTTGGCTCTAACACACACACACACACACACACACACACACACACACACACACACACACACACACACACACATGCTGACACACTGTGTACGTTTAATTTCCTCCCCCATCTCTCTGTGTGTATGTTCGCATGTCGTTTCTGAATCATCAAACGCACCTTCAAAAGGCCTCCACCTGTCAGCGGCACATGAAAGGAGACACCGTGTATGTGTTTGTGTGTGTGTGTGTGTGTGTATGTGTGTGTGTGTGTGTGTGTGTGTGTGTGTGTGTGTGTGTGTGTGTTTGTGTGTGTGTGTGTGTGTGTGTGTGAGACACACAGCTGGACAGATGAGCAGTGTGAGGACAGAAAGACGCAGTTCTGGGAGGATGAGATGTGTCAGGTGGAGGGGGGAGAAATTACACGCCCACGCATGCTGCAACTCCGCGACATCAAACGCACCTCCTCATCGTCTGTTCTGACGTTCCTGCAATTTTATCTGAACACAAAATATTAAAATCACCAAACTGCAGGTGTGTTTTTAATCTTCTTCTAGTCACTGGTCGACTGTGTCTTACTCCAAACTGTTCAATAAAAAAAAGTAGAAATTTATTATATTTATTATTATTTATTTATTTTGTATTTTATTTTTTGCAAATTTCTGTAATTTGAACACTTTGCTCATAAGTTTCTTTACTGTCCTACGACTGGCTGCAACCACTGATTATTTTCACCATCAATGAACCTGTCAGTTATTTCCTTGATTAATCGATCAGTTGTTTGGTCCATAAAACGTCAGAAAATGTCTCTCAAAGTCCAAAATGACATCCTCAAATGTCTTGTTTTGTCCACAATCTCAATGATATCAGAGAAAGATCAGAGAATTTGGACTCTTTTATTTTAAAAAAGACTCAAACTGATTAATCAACCACCAAAGTAGCTGCCAAATAATTTAATAATCAATTCATAATCGATTAATCACCGCAGCTCAACATGAGACAAACATCTCCCCAGTGCGTTCTCTCCTCTGCAGATTTCGAGTGCTGACAGATATCACTGTAAATGATTCAATTATGCAGGATTCCTACATAATTTAATCATTTACAGCAGCAATTCACAAACCTAAGAATGTCACGGTCTGAAATCTGAAAAGCTTATTCTTGTGCACCGGAAGATTTTTGCACATAAAAAATGATCACTTTTCACACACACTCCACCCTCAGAGAAACACTGAACTGACACACAGCCTCCTTTAAGACAGAACACAAACCTGCTGATTATATTTGCATTGATGTGATTAAATTCTCAGAGTATGAATATTAAAATGTACAAAAACCTCCTCCTTATTTACACACACTGAAGACAAAGACTCCTCCTCCCTAATTGTAGTGCAGACCATGAAATCTGCTTCAATTAGCCCAGTTTGAAGAGCTGGAGGGGTAAAGAGGGGACCACCTGTCCTCCAGCAACACCAACACACTGCACCCTTCACCACACTCATGCAAATCACAGCTTCATGCTAATTAGAGGAGAAAAAAACGCTCTGATGGTGTTTTTCTGCAGAAAAATCACATTTCAGGAAGAAGATGATGCTCTCATGTGCAGCTCAGAGTCCAGTGTCCTGCTCGAGGACACTTAGAGGAGAAGAGCTCCAGGACTGACGGTTAAAAATCAGAGACAGAATGAGCACAAACCGCTGTGAGCAGCTAATAAACACTGATTTCTTCTTCTGTGGTCAAATACACTGTTGTCACTTTCCTTTTCGATTGATCGAGCCGCTGTAAGGGAAACTTATCGGAGGTGGAGCCGCGTGATGAAATGAAACACGATCTGGTCGGAGTCATCGCTTAGTGGTCGAGGAAACGTCTCTGCAGCGCAAAATCTGTCAGCTGAGACGTTTAAAGGTCAAGCAGGCACAAAGCAGCAGCAGTTTTCCGTCTCTTTCTGCTCACTGTCAGGCTGTAATTATGGTGAAACTCTGACTGAGCTGAAGGCAAATAAAAAAAAACTCCGGGTCTCTGACATTAAAAGAAAAACGACAAGTAATGCAGTTTGATGACATCATGAAGCAGCGTGGGATCATGGGAGCTGTAAGTCACCTAATCACTGCAGCTGTATTTGGCCTGCATGCAAAGATGTAAAGGGTTTTTTCACTGTGAGTTCACTTTTTTTTTTTGCTTTTTTTGATGAGGTGTTTAAGTGCGCTCCAGAATTCATCTTATCTGACACAGAAACGCTGCCAGCGAACGCACCCTCCCAGGAGGAGGAGACGGAAAGTTTGAATCAAAGTGGAGAGTGGATTGACCGGGCGAGCGCAGAGGTCTGCAGGCTTTAATCTGTCCACAGGTCTCTGGAGACCCCGACGGTCTTATCAGGACCTGCAGCCTGCAGCTACAAACACCCCCCTCACACACACACACACACCTACCCCAGAGTGTGTGTGTGTGTGTGTGTGTGTGTGGACCAACACTGACACATCAGCTCCAGCAGCTCCTGAGTTGCTGTTTATTACAGGAGGAGACAGAGAGCAGCTGAAACACACCGAGGGGTAAACCAGGGTCAGCCACAGCAGGGACACGGACAATCAAAGACGGACAGACGAGACGTGATTCTAAATTTGAACATTTCAGGCAGGAAATAAACAACATAAATAAGGTGGAACAGCTGCATCTGTGTGTATCGAAGCTTCTGCTGCTCGAGGATCTCGTCTGAAAGGTTTTAACAGAAGAAGAGGAGGAGGAGGAGGAGGAGGAGGTGTTTATCTACTCACCTCTCCTCCTCTACATGTTTCACAGTTATGCACTCTGCCTCCATCATCACATGAAATATGTATACATACGACCAGCAGTCACGCACACAGCACTGAAGCGTGTCTGCTGTTGCATGACTGCGAGGACTGTTCTCATGTGGACTAATTGATTAGTTTTAAAGCTGCAGAAAATAATGCCTCTTATCATTTAACTACGGGCAATAAATGTTAGACAGAATGTCATCATTTTATGTGAAGATTTATGCTGAAACTGCAGGATGGAAGTAGAACCAACCAAACTCCACTAACAAAATCAGTCATTTTAGCTCACAGAACACAGGAGTTACTGGTCTGCTGCTGCCTCCATCTATTAGTATGTTTGTGTTACTTTGTGATTTCTGCATCGAAAAAGATTCACCAAAGTCACACAATAACACAAACAAACCAACAGATTAATGCAACAGTAGAGCAGCAGCTCCTGTGTCCTCTGAGGTAAAATGACTGATTTTTCAGTGGAGTTTGGTTGGTTTGTTGAAATGATATTTGGCTCATATAACAGACGTTTCCTGTCAGTAAAGTCTGTCTGACAGCAAGATAAAGTGGTGAAAATATTCTACAAATAATGTGCATAAAAACTACATGCATCATACTTATTTCTCAAGTCTGCAATCACTGATTATTTTCATTATTGATGAGTCAACCAACCGTCACACAGTCCAATACGACGTCTTCAAATGTCTAAATTTGTCCAAAATGTCCCAAACTCAAAAATATTCAGTTTATAAAGAGAAAAAATACAAACTGTAACTGAAAATATCAGGTTTACACACACTTTAAAAGGTGTAAAAACACACACACACACACACACACTGTGCAGCAGGTTAAACAGAAACAAGGTGTCACTGTGACGGTCGTGTTTAACAAACACCCAGCGGGGAGCGCTCTAATCACACACACACACACACACACACACACACACACATCTTCCTCCTTCAGTTTTTTTTTTCCTGCATCAAAGAGCGAAGGAGCGGCAGGAGGCGCGGCTCCCTCCTCAACCCCCACACACCTCGCCTCCGCCTCCTCCTCACCCCCTGGAGACGAGGAAAATGGGTCAGTTAGCTGAGGGAGGAGGAGGAGGGGAGCGGAGGGAGGCCCCCTGCTGGCAGGAAGAGGCACATCCATCCACACACACACACACACACACACACACACACACATAGAGCTCCACACTACTTCAGCAAGAGCAGGGGATTCTGGGTACATATGCACACACAGGCCTCCAAGTGTGTAGAATACAGAATGAGACATGTGCATAAGAGATGTTAAGCTAACAGGCTAATGCTAAACTGACACACAGCTTCACGTCAACATCTGGAACATCATGCTGGACCAATCAGAGCGCAGAGGTCGACATGTTCCACACAAGATACAAAAATCAGAGACGAGTACAAACATTAAAATCAGTCAGAGCAGAGGATTTTGTTCTTACCTGTGATGATGAGCGACGGACGACAGGTGAGCAGCAGCAGGACGTGAGGAGAGAAGAAGAGACAGAGGAGCCAATCAGAACAGAGTACATACAACAATAAATTAGAACTAATTCAAATTCTAAAAACCATTTATTTAAAATTCCTGTATCTTTTTAGCTTCCAAATAAATTAACATTTAAAGTAATGAAGTTCTGTTACTTTTACATTATAATACTTGGTTTACATTACTAATGACATCTTTTAACAGGTAATTAGTAACTGTATCAGATTACATTTTCAAACTCTGCACACATGATCCATGATTGGTGAACTGTGATGATCAGTCAGTGAAGAGAAACTAAGAGAAAAGTTTCAGAGATACTCGACACGTCTCCAAACCAAAACTACTACGAAGAAAGTTGAGTTTAATTAAAGTAACGGCAACACAGGAGGACCGACACACAGTGAGACGAGGCTCGCAGCAGACAGGAGGTGACCTTGAAGTGTTTATGGAAATGAGGTGTTGCAGAGTGTGTGAGTGTGTGTGTGTGTGTGTGTGTGTGTGTGTGTGTGTGTGTTCTGACAGTTCAATATGGAGGAGGAAAATAACATGAAGAGACAAGGAGAGGAGGAAAGAAGGAGAGGAGAGGAGAGGAGAGGAGAGGAGAGGAGAGGAGAGGAGAGGAGAGGAGAGGAGAGGAGAGGAGAGGAGAGGAGAGGAGAGGAGAGGAGAGGAGAAACCTGCCCCACCCCGTGTTCCAGACGCCGGTCTGTTGCCATGGTGACCAGCCCAAGGGGTGGGGTGCGGGGGAGAGGGGGGTTTACATGCACGGCTGGTTTGGCACTTGAAGGGTCTGAAGGTGTGTGTGTGTGTGTGTGTGTGTGTGTGTGTGTGTGTGTGTGTTCACTGAGCATGTGCAGACGGAGGAGATCTGGTGCTGGTGGTTCTAATATGTAAAGCTTACAGCTAACAGCTAACATCCAGCTAACGTTCTGTGATGTTCTGTGCGAACAACAGTCCAAAACTCAAACATGAAACAGACGAATGTGATGCAAATCTGAAGTGAAATGACGTTTGTTGAGATGATATTACCACGATGTGAAGCTAATTCTTTTTAGCATGTTAATGGGAATTCCCATCATGTGTTTGCATCAAGCTAAGTGCTAATTTATGATAGAAAACAAGAAATAATTCAACACTTCATTCATGTTTTAGCTAGCTAATGATTTATTTCTTAACCTTTTAGCTAACAAATAATATAACATTTTGTTATCTTTTTAGGTAGTAAATAACTTAACATTTCAGCTCACAAATAATTAACCATTTTCTTCTTCACTGTCTAGAAAACAATGTAACATTTTGTTAAGTAAAACAGCACAAATTAAAGTTTTCCCCCGTTTATTTTGTACTTACTAGATCACAAAAGTTTAATTTAGCTTTTGCATAATCTGTATATTGATTAAACTTTATTTGATTTCATTTTTAATCACTTGGATTAAAACTTCCATTTACTAAACTGAGTCTAGTTTTTAAATTTGCAACAGAGCTCTGCTTAATTAATAATCAGGATTTAATCATTTTAAACCTGGTTTTATTAAACTCTCATTAGAATTAATCTGAGATCATTTTCAAAACTAATCTTTGTTGGAGCAACACAGTTTTCGTCCTCTGTAAAAAGAAACTGGACGTCTTTTTTGAGGATGCTGGTTGAAAAAAAAAAAAAAAAACAGAAGGCACAAGTATTTCACTGAGACAAAGTCTTCCTTCTTCTTCTGTGGTGGTAGAAACAGTAGAAAGTGTCTTTGCTGAGGCACAGATGGACGTCAGCTCATTATGGATTCATGAAAACAACTTCAGCATCACAACTCACACACACACACACACACACACCTTCAAGTGTGTGTGTAGGAGGGAGAGACAGCTGATGTCCAAACTCCCACGAGAAGCCAGACTGAAAACACACACACACACACACACACACACACACACACACACACACACACACACACACCCTGCTGTTGTGTTTTAATCCCTGGCTACAATAGGAACCAGATGCTCGGCTGCAGACGGAGCTCGGCACTAACGCTGCGTCTGATTGGTCGGTGGCCAGGAAGTCGGGAGCTGGGGAGGAGGGTCCAGGAAACATGCAAATGAGGAAGAGGAGGATGGGGGGGGGGGTGGCGTGAGACAAAACCTGCCAGAGAGAGATGGAGGACAAACCAGAGCAGGTGAGAAGAACAACAGAAGGTTCTGTACAGAACATAACAGAACTTTATGTTAAAATACAGATTTGTTTTTGTCCAGCTGTTCTGTTCTGTTCTGTTGTAAATAAAATAATAGTAAAGGTAAAGAAACTTAAAATACAAAATAAAATAGTTAAATTGTATTATATTTTTTATGTATTTTATTTAGTCTTTTAATTACCTTTTCTTTTTTATTGAACTCCATTCTATTTATTTTCTTTTTATATTTTAAAACTTATTTGATTTTTTTTCTTTATTTACGGCAGACAGGGAAGAAGAAAAGAGGACGAGGCCCGAATTTTAAAGGTCACTGGAAGTCATCCAATAGTAACGGAAAAAAGTTAAAAAGAAAGAAGTTCTTATAAAGAAAATAAACATTTTAAACTTAAAAAAAAAAAAAAAAGTGATATCAGAAAACAGTCTGAGTCTTTAAATGTCTTATTTTGTCCAATCAGCAGCTCAAAACTAAAATATAATCAGTTTATCATGAAATAAAACAACTTTTAACTAACAGTTTTCACTTATTAGACATTATTTTACGTGTGATTTGACCTCATATTAAAACTGAACAATATTAGAAAATATAAATACTGTTAAAAATATTTGAATTAATGTATTTAATCACATTCAGTTGATTTTCAGAAATAAATCTTTAAAAAGTGTCTTTGTGTCTATTAAACTGTGAAATAAACACACAGGAGTTAAAAGGATCAAACCAAATACAACACAACACACACACCCACACACACACACACACACACACACACTCACACACACTCAGAGGATTCCCAGAATTCCTCCCATTCCAAAACACACCACAGCTCACTGCTGCCACCTGCTGGTCAAGATTCAGCACTGAACACACACCCACACACACACACACACACACACACACACACACACACACACACACACACACACACACACACACACACACACACACACACCAAACAGTGCAGCAGCTGATTTTATTGATTATATTGATGCCGAATTGACAAGAAGACGATTGACGTTTGATGCCTTAGGTCTCGTGTTTCTAGAGTTTTAGGTTTTTTACAGACATGTAAGAAAGTGAATATTTCAGAGCGTCTCTGTAGCTCAGTTGGTAGAGCGTTTGCATCATGTGGTGAAACTGTCGGTTCGACTCCCGCCTGTGGGGTAATATTTCCTGCAGAGAACACAGAGGAGGTTTAATTTAATTCAAGCTGCTAATTAGTTGATTCTTTTTAAACATTTTGAACACAATGAAAAACCTTTTTCTACTTTTATATATAATATTACAACTTAAACTGATTAAACTGAGCTTCATAGTGAAGCAGCTGCTGTATTGATCATGACTGAAGGCTGATGTCACACGAAAACTTCTTTAACATTAAGGACGTGGTGTTCGTGTCACAAACACACACTTTGGATATAAAAACACCGCTGGATGGTTTGTTGCCATGGTAACAGCCATCACTTCCTCAAACAGCGCAGACAGAGGAAGTGAAGACACATCAGGACTTCAGTGACTCATTTTATTATTTTATTTTGTGATTGTTCCTTTATGATCTCAGCGTATTTGAAAATCAGCAAAAAATACAAATAATTTAAATATTTACAAGATGAACAGGATGTCAGAGAGGCAATAAAAACAAACAAACAAACAAACAAAAAATATTAAAGAATTTAGAGGAAAAGAAATTAAAAACAAAACAAATATGGCATTAACTTAAAATAAAGAATAAGAATCAAGTAAAATAAAAAGTGATAAAATAAAGATAAAATAAGGAAAAATAACAAATAGAATAAAAAATGAAAAAGTAAATATATAACTAAAAAAATGTATTTAAAAAATCCCATTTTATGTAAAGATGTAAATAAAGAAATCTGAATAAATAAAAACAAAAGAATAAATAAGACTAAAAATATAATTTAAAAAATGTTTAAGATAAGAATAAAAACTAGAGTAAAACCAAAGATTAAAATAATCAATAATCAATAATTGAAGATCAACCCTGACAGCTGTGACCCAAAAACCAGGACAAATATTCACAGCAGAGTGAAATCTGAGGTGAAGGAAGGACGGGACACTCCAGCAGCAGCAGCAACATTTTTCATCATAATTAACATAAAGGTTTAAGGTAAAGTAAGATGCATTTTGGGTAATATTTCTCTGACTTTTAATTGCTCAGACTGAGAAACTCCAAGCCCTTATCTAGATTTATTAACGCTGGGTTTCAGGGATTAAAGAAAATCGAATTCTTTTTAAATCTTCCACGATGAATCCACAAATTTCTCCAAATGTCTTGTTTCTTTTTGCTGCTGACTGAAGCTGATTTTAGATCCTCCTCTGTCCTGCAGAGGGCGCTGGAGCTCCAACAATCAGCCGCCACTGTGATTTACTGGGTCAGATTCCACTGAGCTGGTTAATATTTAAAAACCTCTGTGAGTGAGTGTGAGTGTGTGTGTGTGTGTGTGTGTGTGTGTGTGTGTGTGTGTGTGTGTGTGTGTGTGTGTGTGTGTGTGTGCTGAACGCGTGTCTCTATGACAGTGTGAGCTGCTGGGGGCGGGGTCAGACTCTGCAGAGGTGACAGAGAGAGCGAGAGAGTGCAATGAAATTAATAGGTCGCAGGTTCACACAAATCAGGTAACTTCCTACAGCTCCCAGAATGCCTTTCAAAGACAAATAAGATTCTACAGACCAAACCGAAAGATACTTTTATACGTGTCTTTAAAAGGCAGATTTCCAACGGAGGTGTTGAACTCGGTTTTGCACGAAAGGAGAAAAAAGGTTTTGTTGTGACTCAAAGTGTAAAACTGCCCCAAGTTTTTTTTTTTCACGGAGAATTTTCCTTTAAAAACGAGTTCAAACAGCAGCTGATGCTCATGTTTTAAAAATCAGTGTTTAACATGCAGCACAGCTGGAAGCAGAGGCAGGATGAGGCTTGTTCTGCAGCCACTGAATCATATGTGACTGAGAAAAGAACAAAACCGAGTAGATCTAAATATACAACACACACACACACACACACACACACACACACACACACACACACACACACACACACACACACACACAGCCCACAGGAATAAATGCAAATGCAGGCAGACAGATAGAGAATCACAGTAACAGCCGTGAGCCAAACACACACGTTTAAAACATCTTCAGTCTCTGAAACACACAAACACTAAATAATCCTCAGCGCCATCAGAAACAACTTGCTTCTTTTTTTAAAAATGCAAATTAAGTTGGAAAAAATTAAATATTCTAATTATAATTTGACCTGTTTGCGTACAAACGTCAGCAGAGGTTTGACCTGCCGACCCGTCAGTGAACTCAGACGCTGGAACTGTTTAAGCTTCTACATTTAAAGGTGCAAAATGTGAAAAACTACCATTTTAAATGTAATATGGTCCTGCAGAAATGTCCCAACCTGCACATCGTATTTTCACAGACTTAAGAAAACATCTTTGTTCAGTGCAGATCCCTGTTAAAAAAAATCACACCATAATAATAATGATGATGTAAGAATTAGCTTTCCTTCAAATATCAGTCAAAATAATCTCAATTAGCCCCAATTAACGTTATCGGCTCCAACCACATCACAGATTTCCACTGCTGGAAACAGCTGTATGACACTGACACACTTGACTGAGCATGTAATTGTGTTGTGCAAATTATCTTCTAAAAAATGTCTAATAAAGGTGGAAAATGTGCATCAAGATCCTTTTTAAATGTCTGTTTTTCTCTGACAAAAGCTCAAAAACCAAAAAACAAATCAGTTTACCCTGATTTTAAACAGAGAAAAGCAGTTTGCACAAAACATTTGACATTTTTTTGCTTGAAAAAAGACTAAAATGATGAGTCAAACATTAAAATAGTTCCAGATTAATTGTCTATAATTGATTCATTGAGTAAAGGACGAGGATCAGGTGTGTGTCCATGTGCCGTATCTGGAGCCAGATTCTTCCCACAGATAATTCATCTCTGGGAAACAAAGAGTGTGCGTGACCTTGACACACACACAGACACACACACACACACGCACACACACACGCACACACACGCACACACATGCACACACACAGCCATAACTCTGCTGCTGTGTGAATCCTCCGTCTCATCAATAAAGTGGGACACTTCACTGCACCAAAAACTGGTTTTAATGCCAAACACGTCCTCTTATCAGTAAGTTCTCAATCAGATTTATGTTTTATTTCATTTATCCAAACCAGAAAATTCAAGAAAACCCTTATTTAGGATATTTTGATTTATTTTAAGTAATTTTTTATATGTATATTAAGTAAATTCATAGTATTTTTGATCATAATTACAGTAAAAGAGAAAAAATTCCAAGGAATTTTCCTTCTGTGATGTTTTGATTCTTGACTGAAGAGGAGAAGATGGTGACGGAGACATTTCCTACACCGCTCAGCGTCCCTTAAATAGCTCCACAGTAACACAGAGAAGAATCGAGGGTCTGTGTGGACGACATGTTCAGCGCTCTAATTCAATTGGCCGGTCAGACTTCACTCTGTCTTCACTGGAGCCGTCCAAATATCAGGACAGCAGCTGCTAAATTATATTAATCCTCAAGATTTCCATCAAATTAAACCAGATTTTATGATCTGTCTGGTCAGGAGTAGTTTCTTCTGTTAGTGGCGGGGTTCGCCACCTGCGTACAGGTGATCCAGTGTTAGTTTGTAATTTGATCTGACTGATCTCAGGCTCACTGTTTGATGCTTTGTTCTCATTCTCAATTTGTTATTTTTTTTTCTTCAAAAATTTACCACTACAGTTTCTTTATTTTTTCTTGTTTTTTTTCCTTGTAAATTTATTTTCCTCATAAATGTATTTTTCGTCATAAATATTATTTTTATTTACAAATTTGTTATTTTTTCTCAGAAATTTACCACTACAATCTCAGAGAATATCTATCTATTTTTTTCTCGTACATTTGTGAGTTTTATTTTCAAATATTTGCGACTTTACTTTCAGATAACCTCCAAGTTGTTTTCTCATCAGTTTGGAACTTTTTTCATGTATGATGAATCAATGAAACTGAAGAAAAATTAGATTTTGATTGATGATCATTTGATGGAGCCCTGAACAGAACCTGCATCTATCTGTAACATATTTACTGTAATAAATGATCAAATGAACTTAATGTTAAATCAGAGATCATGGAAACATGCTAAACCATGATGTCCTCCTTAATTAGAGTTCAAATTAAAGCTGAATGTTTGCTGAGTGAGTTGGTGTCAGTTAAGGAGTCGTGAGAAATTGTTAATAATCTTTTAGAAGGAGTAGAGGTTTATAACGGTTAAATTGAACAAAATCTGAATGGAGTTTGGCAGCAGTGAGACAGACAGTCAGCAGTCAAAATGTACAGCGCTTGTTTTTGGTCACTGCTTTCCTCTCTTGTCTTTTAGAGGAATTTGGGGCTTCCCACACATTCTCCATTTCACACAAGTCTTATTTTTCTCCCAGAATGCTTTGTTGTTGGAGGCGTGGCCCGAGGGATCAGCTTTCCTCCTGCCTCCTTCCTTTTTCTCTCCTGTCTCCTCTTTTTCTCCCCTTGTCCCTAATTCATGTCTAATCCTCCTCCTCCTCCATCATCTTCTTCTTCTCTGCTATTTTCTCCTCCGTCCAGCTCCCTTTGGAAATAAAGTCCCCCAAGCGTGACGAAGGCACCCAGAAACCTTCATCTGTCACTCGCCAAACTCCATGTACATTTCTGCAAATTTAAGGAAACAGCCTTTTTGACAGGACAAATTCCTAATTCTCATGTCCTCCAGATGACAGTTTTATCACATATTTCTGCTTTTCAGAATCTCAAAACCTACAGATTTGTGTCAAATGTTGGAGATCAAAAACATCTCTGAGGCTTTTTGTTCTGCAGAAACAGTTCTGACGCAGTGGGAGTTTGAGCTGGAATAAAAGACTGACAGACGGAGACACAGTGATGCTTTCAGAGTGAGTCATCGTAAAGTCAACGAGAAGTGGGAGGACAAGAGAGGACACAGGAGACGAGGAGATAAAGAGGAGAGGGAGGATGAGAGAGGACACAGGAGAAGAGGAGATAAAGAGGAGAGGGAGGATGAGAGAGGACACAGGAGACAAGAAGATGGAGAGGAGAGAGGCAAGGAGACGAGGAGATGAGACAAAATGAGAGGTTAGGAGGTAAGGAGTGGAACTGCAAAGAAACAAGGAGAGGACAGGAGGAAATAAAGAGAGGAGACAAGACGAGGTGAGGAAACAAGGAGAAGAGAGGACAGAAGAGGAGGAGAGGAGACCAACATACTGACAGTCATTGATGTCCACACATGAATGAGACGAGGACATAAAGGTGATAAAAAGCAGCTTCTGTTAATAGTTCAGTCCCCTCGTGGTGCGTTTGGGTGTCGCCTGTATGAGCAGGGAATAAGTGAATTTAAAACTGTCCAGTATCACATTCGGGGACAGCGTGTCCACCGGCCCGCCTCGTAAATCGCTTCATTTTAAGTAAGGGATTATTAATCTGCCTCAGCTGTAGCTGGAGAGAAGCGCTGACCCCCGCGGGATCTGAGGGGCCCCGCTGTTTGGCAGTCGGACAGGGCCCCTGGCACCGGAGCGCCGCTAATGCTGTAAGCTGTTTACACACACACACACACACACACACACACACACACACACACACACACACACACACTGACTGCAGCATGAGCGGTCACTTACATTAACTGTTTACATCAACAGGTTTTTATGTGTATTTTTAATGTATGAATGTTGTTGCTGTAACACGACTGATCTGAGTCATCAACGCTGCATTATTGGTCCTGGTGTGATTGTTATTGATCCCTGCAGGATCATCAGCTTGTTGCTCGTCCTCTGACAGGTCAGAGAGGTCAGAGGTCAGAGGTCAGAACATCATCAGCAGGTTGTTTCTACTCAACCTGCTGATGAACAATCAAATATTTTTAAAAAGTCTGAAACCTGACAGCGAAGTGTCTTTGTGCTCATTTAAACAGGAGAACTGTGGATTCCTCTGGTCTGATACGAACTGTGTTCAGTGCTGTGTCCTCCAGAGGACAGGAGGACAGAAACAAAAGACAAGGAGGACAGATGGTGAGCCAAAACAAAGACAGGAGACTCCGAGAGGACGATTGATTTTCTGTAAGAAGGACAGATGGGGAACACTGTCGCCTGTTGACCCTATAAAATCACTTTCTGTCTGTGGACTTCATGGTCCTCTGAGCCTGAAGACGGACACTCTGACTGTCCTCAGGAATCACATTTCAGCAGGTCTGTGCAGCTCAACGTGTGCTGAAGACAGGGCTGCAACTACGGATTACAATCATTATTAGTCAAGAAAATGTCAAAATAAATGTGACAAATCCTCAAAGTGACGTCTTCAAATGTCCAACAGGAAACAAAAGAAGAAGAAGATCAAAGAGGAAGTGAAGACTGGAGCTACTCTGAAGGTTTCAATATTGTTTTTTAACAGTTGTCAATAGTTGGACACATTTTGATTTGTACTGTATTTGTACTGTTTTATACACAGTCATATTATATATTAAGGGTTGTAAATGTAATGAGATTACATAAACAGGATACTAAAAAAGGTAACGTAATAACAACACAGATCAACTGTGAACACTGGCTGCATAGATCCAGTTAGATAACATCAGTTTACTTCTTTATAAAATAATATAATAATGCTGGTTTATTTCAGGTATTTTTACTCTTTTGTGTATTATGTTGTTGTTAATGTCCTATAATCTCATGATGACACAGAAATAAAAAATTAATTAAACTCTCGTTGCGCAGCAGCTTGTGTTTATATAATATTTAATCCTGATGCACTCAGAGTTTTGGTTTTAAATGGACAAAAAAAAAAAAAGAAATATAATTGATATTTGTACCAAAAGTCACAGATCAACAGATGAAAACTCTTCTTCTCAGCCTGCATGTTGGAGTTTCAAGGCGTCTAATTAGGGTATCTGCTGCTTGCTGGGAGTCAAATTAATTAGGCAATAAATCATTTATCGGTGAACGAGGCCTTCAGGGGCTCCCGAGCATCTGCTGCACGCCCCCGAAACAAAATCAAAGAATCAGGCCGACGCTCCTGATTCAGGCCTCTGAGACCTCCAGTCCGGCACCACGCCTCACGACAGGCGATCGATGGAGCAGGAAGTGACATCACCCACCCCTGGGAGTCGGGGAGAGATGGATCTTCTTCTTCCAGAAAAATCTCCTCTAGGTTTAATGAGCGTTAATGTGTCTTTTACGTCCATCTCGAGGACGCCGTCGGTGCTCCGTAAACGCGGGTCGTCTCATTTCAAAGTGCTTCAGGACATAAAAACAGGGGAGCATTGTGCAGGAGAGCAGGACAGGAAGTCTGCCTATTTTTATACCTGCATGAGATCCGTGTTGGACTCTATTGTTTCGGTGCGGTCGGTGTCTGCAGCTTCCCTTCATGTCAGAAGCGGGCGGGTGGCGGGGGGGGAAAGGGAAGAGGACGCTGCAGCTGGACGCCACAGCTGCACGGACGCCGACAAAGATACAGGTCTCTGCTTCCGGATAAGAGACGTATAGAGACATAAATCACGCTCCGTTATTTATCATAAAAAAATATCAAACAAGGTCAGAATCTTTACAAACTTTACATGAGCTGCATGTTTTCTCTGTCAGGACAACAGAGAGGACTGACTTTAAAGAAAGAGCTGACATGTTGAGACACATCTGACAGCAAAATGATTTCATGAATTTCATGAATTTGTTTAAAAATAGAAAGAAAGAATAGTTTCTTTTAAAACCAGGAAGTGAGACAGGAGTCCTTACAGTCCCATAGAGTTTACTTACTTGACTGATGTTTGGATCAACTGACAGGTAATCAACAATTATCTGGATTACTGATTAACCTAATAAGTCATATAAGAAGCAAAACAACAAACTTTCTCTGGTTGCAGCTTCTCAGATCTGAAGATTTGCGGTTTTCTCTGTTTTATATCACAATAAACTGATTATTTTTAGCTTCTGGACGGTTTGTGAGACAAAACACAACTTTCCTTTCCCTATTTTTTTATATTTTCTCGACTGAATGATGCAAAAATCAGGTAACTGCTGAAGACAAGTCATGTGTCACTAATGCATGAGCAGTGAGATGATTTGACCCTGCAACATGACACTGACACAATGAGGAACCTCTGAGAACAAGCTGCAGTAAATCAGCTGAGTTCTCCGGTGTTGGAGAAGTGAAGAGTTCCTCAGACGGCTGCATGATGAGGACGGTGACAGGACTGAGCTTTAAAAGCTGCTCCTCTGTCCTCTTTCATCCCCTGCAAGGTTCCTCAGAGTTTGTCACTTTGATTTCTGCTGAGTCACACAGACAGATTCCTGTTTGTGTTCTGCAGGAAACTCACACGGACACGACGGCGATGCTGCGGCAGGAGCTTCAAGGCTTCACCTGCAGCTTCAACAGGTCTGATGCAAAGAGCATCGAAGCTACGTGGAGGAAGTTAGAAAAACCTTTGACATAACAAAGATGGCGCTCAGTCCAGAAACGTCCAGTTCTGCTCCTCACAAACTGGACGGACAGGTCAAACTTCTGAGGACGGACGGAGGAGTCGCCTTTCTGTCAAGTCAGCGGGAAACGCGAAACATCAGCAGCTGGAGGTTTCAGGGATTTCTTTAACCAGGAGGTTTCAGCAGGTTAACTTTAAGACCTTCATGACTTATTTCATGTCCAGTGTCCCAGAGTTACTCACATTGTTGTTGTTTTTTTTTTAAACAGGCTTAAAGCGAGTACTTTTCACAGGTTTCCTGATGAGGAGAGGCCATGTTTGCCCACACACAACATCACGGCACACTGGCCTGGTCACACCATCTGGATTAGAGGTGACTGGTCTCATGTTGGGTTTGTTTACAGAGTGATTTATATGATATTTTTCCTAAAAAGAACAAACATACAAATACAGTGGCCAATACACTCAATTTTCAAGAATAAACACAGACCTTTTAAAGGTGGACTGTGCATCAAGTTTTGCAATGATATGATGTCTGTTTTCTTAAATTAATAACTTTATTAAAGAATATCCTATATTTTTTTTTACATGTTAAATAATTCAACATACATACACTAACCAATTGTATCAGTATCAGTCATTTGCTGAATATTTTAACCCTGTCAGTCACATCTGCATGAGCTTTGTTTTCTCTATTATATGTTTTATAAAAAAGGTTTCATACTGTTGGAGTTTTGACTTTTTAAGACTTCTTTAGGACATGCATGAACTGCTGTTGTTTAAATCATGGCTGCAGAGTCAAGTCCAGGTCTAAAATCTGGTCTTTTTTAGTAGCTCATTAACCAGTTAGCAGCTAAGCCTGGTCAATAAAACAACTGTGATGTTTATCAGCCATAAACACGTCATCAATAGTAATAAATTCTGCAACAAATTGAAATAGTTAAGAGAGGAATTTGTCCTAACTTCTGCACAGACCCTGTCTCTTCAAATGCTCCAATAACTGGGAAGAAAACTCTCTGACTTAAAGCTAAAACTGTCCATCTGTCTTTTATTGTCCATTTGCAAGCTAGCTATAGTGACATGTGATGTGAGACAGTTGTCGTCATGGATACAGACAGTCTTGTGTACACTGTAACCACAGATACAGGCCTGACAGGACGAGCGCCATCAGTTAAAATAAGATTGGACAAACAGTCAGGATATTTTCTGTAATGAGACATGTAGAGGACACAGCAGAGACGTGTGGGTTTGTGTCATCTGTCGTCTCCGTGCAGCTCTGAAGCAGCTCTGCAGAGACAAATCTAAAAGATCCCTCCGTCGCTGACTCAATGACTCGACGGTGACTCGCCGCGACCTGCGACCTCAAACTGTGACAAGCAGGAAGCGGAAACGCTCCGGGTCACAAAAGAAGCCAACGGAGACACGGCCGTCCATGCTGGACCAACTCTGACAGAGTGAAGGGTATGATGGGAGGGAAAAAAAAAAGAAAAAGAAACAGACACTGAGAGGAACAGATCAGCCAATCAGCAGAGAGATGCCAAACCAAATTTAGCAGCAAAGCCTGGAGCGCTGCATTATTCAGATTCACAATGACCCATTAAAAAGTGTTTCTGAGGAGGAGACAGAGGAGACGACGGCACAGTCTGACTGATAGATCAGCAGCACGATCACATATTGATCATTAAGATCATCTATATGTTATTGATTCATCTATCTGTCTGGAAAACACCTGAAACATTTTACCAAAGTCAAAAGTCTGAACCAGAAGCATCAGATATTTCTACTAAAGCAAAATAAATTAACAAAAATGGTCATTTATTTTGTCTTAATTTATCATTTCAGTGGAACAGAACAACTACAGTCATAATCCTAAAATCCTAAAACAAAGTCAAAATGTTGAGAATAAAGTTGTAATCTCCAGAATTAAGCCCAAATGTTGAACTATAAGGTCAAAATGTCAAGAATAAAGTCAAGATTCTTAAAGACGAGGCTGAAATCCCACAATCCCACACGCCTTCAGGAACCACATCTCAGCTCACACAGTTGAGGAAGGTTGTGTTAAATTACGTTGTCAGTATTGTTCAAACATTAGTTTACATTTGGGCCACCAAAACTTTTCTTTGGCAACAAAATTTAGAGGCTATTTGACCAACAGTCCAAGAAAACAGAGATGGTCAAGTGACGATAAGCAGGAGGGAGGTACTGTGAGCATGTCTGTGTGAAAACTGGACGTTTAATCAATTATCGATACATTGATTTCCTGATGACTAAGTGATTGTTGCAGCTCTTGTCCACGTCGTTCCTTTTCCATGAAGCCACACAGTGAAAAATCCCAGAATGCCTCACAGACCGTCTGTTCTGCAACAGTTCATCCTCCTGCTCATTCATCACTCTGAGCTGCAGATATTTATAGAAGCTGTAGTAGTTGGAGGCAAACAGCAGCCTGTGGGACAAATCCAACACAAACTCTTGGCTCTGTGAAGGTTTCACTACATTCACATTTCACAGCTCTTTTTTTTGTTTCATAAATCTAGTGTAGATAATACAAACACAACACTGGATGAACTAAAGTGAAGAGAAACTACCCTGAAGGAAGGAGGAGCTCATCTTAAATCATAAATTAAAAAAAAAAAAAAAATCCCGTGGTGTTGAATTTTGATATTTTTCAAGATATTGTGTCAGAGTTTGAAATTCCAGTGTCATGACAACACTGAATCAAACTGGTGTGGACACTGGGCCGTCCATCGTATGCTACAGAACGTCTAAACAGAGGGATTAAGACACAAACACGGGCGTCTCTGCAGGGTGTCTGGGACGACACAGATTAGTGGGACATCAACCCCAGACATCAGATTAACACAGCCACCCCAAAAAAATCTGAGTCTGTTTACCCTCATTTAACCAGCATCTCCTGTTGTGTCTGCAGCTCGGTACTGAATGACAACTGGATTATTGTCAGAGACGTGTTAAAAACAGCTCTGTGGAACTAACGTGTCAGTGAAGGCATCGCCGTCTCTGTCTCTGTCAGCTGTGATCACGTCCACACGCTGGATGGATAATTGTGTTTGCTGCAAAACGACGCTTTAAAGCTAATTTGTGACAAAAATAATCACGGCAGCTCTAAACCAATTACAGAGCTGCGTGAGCGTGATGTCGGTGTCAGACGAAGGTCTTCAGGTTTACATTTTCATCTCGGCTCGCCAGATTATGCAAATATTGAACCAATCAGTCAGTGTCTGCATGTCTGTGAGGTTTTCTGTGTCTGAGGAAACTGATGAAAGAACTCCATCATCAGGACCGTATGTCTCTGTATGAGATAGAGCTGCAACAATCCAGCAAATAATTCATTATTAATCAATTAATCATTGCAGCTCTAGTGGTATCGTTATCATATTTGAAGTCGGTACTTGCTAATAATTATTATAATTAGAGAACGTCTGCAAATTACTATCAAATTATTACCAAAAAAGTATTTTTGATCATTTTTTGTTCAGACAAAACTTAATATCTATAGAAAACCTGGGATTCAGAGAGAGAGCAAAGTTTATTTTATAGACTGATCAAGAACATAAACAGCAGACGATTCAATGATGTTAGTTTTGCAGCCTTCAATATAAAAAGGTTCCTGCCCCTGAACACATCACTTGAAGATCTCCAACCCTGCCCCTGAACACAGCACGTATTTAAAAACATGATACACATGAGTAAGTGTTGTATAATCAGAGGCCTGAGGCTGTTTCTCACTGTGACGACGGGGACGTGAAGTCCTGCTGACAGCGTTGCATCACCGTCCTGTCATCATGAGTGAAGAGCTTCACCAACGGACAAAAAAGGACAAACGCTGCTGCATTCAAGTGCAGTCATGTGTTTGGATCACACACACTTGCAGAGGGACGGCCGATAACTACATTTCCCTAATGGGAGCCTGGAGGTTTTTACCCAGAGATCCCTACATCATGCGCACACTCGGCGGACAGACAGGCGGTGGCGTCAGCGTGGCGGTGGAGGGTATTTTTAGCATCATCGCTCACAGGTGACCCACCTCAGCTGAGTCACATTAAAACAAGAGACAGCTGGATGTTGAAGGTTAAAGACGTTTAACACATTTTTTCAGATTAAATAGATTTATTTATTTAATGATTACAATATTCAGCCGTCCACTTACTATTGGCCAAACAGTGTAAACGCATGTAGCAAGATATGTGATTATCAGGTTTATTCTTCATGAAGACCACAAAAACAACTCATTAGAATTAATTAGTTGACACATCTATTGATTAACCAACTAATATAAACATATTGATGATGATTTTCTTATTGTTGCTAGGAGACAGAGAGCCTGTATCTTCTCCAGTTGTCTGTAAATACAAGAGGAAAGAATGTGCATCACAAAATGATCGTGACATTTTTAGAAGCCAATTAGTCAGCTGCAGCAGGTGATGTCGTTTCCCCGCGGCGACGGCTCCAAACCTGCTCACTACAGTGACTTGGTGTTTAGCTTCTTAATGCGAGTGAATCCCTGTGTGACAGCGACTCTCCAACATGTCTGACATTTCTCCTGCATCAATATTCCCCCCCCCGGCTGCTTCCTCCGATCGATGAGCCCGTCCAGCCCCGCCTCCCCGCCTCTAATGACCATCACGACCCGCTCAGGGACGCTTGTTATCTCGTTACTCTCATTCTGTGGACGGACGCGGCGCGTGCAGGAGGACGCTGATGTGATGCACCGAGGCCGGAGGAGAGGACAAACACAGAGGAGCTCAAACAGGCTCCCACAGGTGGAAGTAACTAAGTACAAATACTTAAGTAGACTTTACACATATCTGTACTTTACTGAGCCTGAACTTTCACTTTTAAAAGACATCCTCAAACTATGCAACTCTGTTTTTTTGTGGTGGCAGGAATGTTAAACTAACAGATAATAAATATGATTTTGACTTCTGAATTTACCTAAACGACTGCGACACCATTATGCACCTTTTCCCAGGTGAGAACAGCGCTGTGGTTTCTCTCTGCCTCTAATCTGACTCTAACTGGAGTCAGCAGCACAGATCCATATCAGCCACCGCAGGCAGATTAAAGGAAGCAGGAAAAGTTGTGATCTGCAGCTAATCCCAGAGATCCCAGTTAACCTTGTCTCACTGGTGGATTTCATGTCAGCTGGTAACAACACACGGCGACCTTTGACCTCAGTCTGAGCCGTGGATACAGCTCCGCATGCTGGTTCTTACTGGGATGAAGACCTAGAAAATATGGTACTTTATTCTGCTTTAGTTTAGTTTAAATGTTAGACTGGACGGTGGACTGGAACAGGTAAAAATAATTAATGATCATGTAAAATCTGATAATTAATCAAACATTTCAGACATATTTTAAGAAAGATGTTAAATATGATCTTGTTCCAGCTTCTCAAACGTGAATATTTTTTTCTTTTTGAACAACATGTTCTGCCTGTTTATTTGACCAAAACAGGTCTGATTTTTTTTTTCCATACTTTTATCAATCAAGATAAAAGAACAAAGAGTTCAAAAGGTTAATGGAGAAAAAAACATGCTAGTCTTAACCTGGACTTCTTTTCCTTCTTGCCAAGGTTTGGAAAGATTATTTTATTTAATCTGGTATTTTATCAAAGTTTAAAAGCCTGGTGTCATGACAACTCTACAGAAAGTTTGACAACAGCAGCAGAGCTTCACAATCGACTTATCTAGGACCAGAGACATCCTATAAATGATGATGATGATGTCCTCTAAGTTGCAAACTGCCGCCGTCCCGACTGAACTTCACTTATTTATGAGGCAGAAACACTCTGCCAGCGTTTGACACTTAGTCTGGAGTTAATTTAAAGCTGCTGCCAGAGTCTGAATCAGCACCTGGCTGCTGGAGAAACTGTGGAGTCATGATTTCTACCAGGACAGATGTTCAAGTCGTGACCAGAAGAGGAAGACGAGGCGCTACTGTTATTGATTTGTGATTATTAGACTTATGAAACGTCATTTTCATGCAGTGCTTCTTCCTGCTCCTTTACAGGAATGAAATGTTCATTTATGTCGCTTATTGAAAAGTCTGTGGAATATTTATTTTTTCTATGTGTCTATTTTTTCATTTTTAATGTTTGAAATAAATAAATAAACCAAAGAAAATCAAATCTTATTCTTAAATATTCATATTTAAGAAGCTGAAATCAGAGAATTATAACTTGTTTTACTCAAGAAAATAACCCAAAATGGTGCATTGATTATTAAAATAGTCAGAAAAATGAGAATGTGGGAAGTTTACTAAAAAAAAAAAAAAGAATCAAAACGATGCATCGCTTCTCAAAATAGACATATTTGATAATTGATTAATAATCGATTAGCCGCTGCAGCTCTGGATGGGACATGATTAATCGTGGAGTCCTGATGCACAGACACATCATCAGTGTGCTGCTGCTGCCTCGCCGCCTCCACTGAGCGCGCTCACTGTCCTCCAGCCTGATGATGACTCATGCTCCACCTCGTACATTAGGCCTAATGAAAGAAGGCCTGCAGGAAAACAAATGATTGTGGGTAAAAAAAAAAAGTACACAACAACCACTTTGCAGAGAGGAAGAGGACATGATGTCTGCAGTCGGCCTTAATCTGGTGCAGTCAGCACGGGCGGGGTGGAGGGTGGAGGGCGGGGGGCGGGGGGCTTTATGGACAAAAGGTGCAGAGATCTCAGCATAATTTCTCAAGACAGACTGGCGTGCTGGCAGCAGCAGCAGCGGCGGTCGCTCTTATGTAACGTCTAAAACCCTCGTTTAAAAGCATCCCTGTGACTCGGTCTTATTACTGTTATTACTGTCATTAACGGACGTCAATCAGCCGCAGAGTTACATCATCAGACGAGCTCCAATCTGCCACACTGACATTGTTCTCATGTTGGCGGTGCATTAAGGGAAAAGTGAGCTGCAATATCAAACAAACAAGTGAACACAAACGAACACTGATACCTCTGATGTTTGTCTCTGACTCAGTGTGTTCATACAGTTCACTCTCACATGTGAGATCATAAAAACCCCCAGCTGACTGTCCTCATCGTTTACAGGCGGACACATAATCGATAATGTCAATCCAAAACAACTCCAACTAATACAACGAGGATTTCACATTTTCTGCTTTTATATGTTTTACGTCACTGAAAATTCTTTATCATCTTGAAGACAATACGTCATAAAGTTCATTCTTACACAGTGAGACGTTAACACTCAGAAAACAAACTGCTGCTCAACGTCAGTGAAACCAGTGCAGGAGATGCAGAAGTGTCCATCTGAGAAGAGACACAGAAGTATCTGCTGCTGTACAACTAGACTGAAGAGCAGCTTCGTCCCTCAACCTGTGAGACTCGCTCTATAATTCTATTATTTATTCAATCAATTCAAATCAATCGATCAAAGACATTCAGATTGCAGTAGGAGGTTAAATAAAGGTGTATTAAAATAAAAAAATAAACAAATATTTTTACTGGCTGAAGGTGAGACGTGGTGTACTCTGGACAGAGGAGACAAAAGACCAGAAAAAAGACCAGAGACTGACTGTAAACACACAGTCAGAGTGTCAGGTGACTCATTGATTAACGTGGCACAGACTGATCGAGAGTATCTGAGCGTCTGCCAGCAGCAGCAGACGGGTTATTTTCTCTACAGGTGGTCTCAGGAGGACGAGGACAGGAAGTGCATCACAAACAGCTGAAACCTGAGAGTGAGCATTATGTGGGTGCAGCCCTGCAGGGTGAACACACACACTCACACACAGACACACACACACCGAGCTGCTGAGGCTAACTAGGTCACATGGTGCGTTCACTGACTGCAGGCTGGACCGACGACAGAATAAGACAAAAGCGGCAGCAGCAGAGGGACAAAGACTGAGGTGGAACAGAGACGGTGTTACTGGAGAGCAGCACAGATTAAAGAAGACTCCACTCCACCTGTTCTACTCAGATCTACTGTAATCTACTTTCTAGTCCCTGCAGTCAGCCTCTCCTCTGACACGCCACAGCAGGAGCCTAAAAACACGTCCGTTAACCTGCTCGCTTGGATCTCAGGTTGTTTGAATCTGCAGTTTTGTTTAAGCATCAAAAATCAATGAGCATCCTTAAATACTTCAGTTTCCATCCTTATTTTTATCATTTTATCAGATATGTAAATTAGAGTGATCGATAACGATAAACTTTGGACACTTTACTTGAAATGGACAGATCGAAGAGCAGAAAAAAGGGAAAAACAGCCAGTCAGGTTGCAGTTTCTGTCTTGCATGTAACATGTAAATGAAACATGTAAAATGTTTCACATTTTTATTTCAGGCTTTTGTGATGTTTTCGCAGCTTCAAACTGGGAGGAAACTCTCGGTTGATGAGATCAGAGAGCAGCTTTAAAAAGGAAATGATCAGACAAAAAGTCCAAACACCTACAACAACACAAACAGGCTCAGCTTCTAGTTGTTTCTGATCTTCTTTCTTTCTTTCTGGTGTTAATTATCAGCGTTTTACAGCCTTTAGCTGCAGCCTGAGTGTGTAAAACTCTCAGAGGGAGACCCTGTTTGTTAAAAACCTCTCTGAATAAAACTGACTGTGTTTCCTGCTGTGGGAAAATGAAGTGAGCTGCGTTCACAGCGGAGCGGCGAAGCTCCGAGGCCAGACGCAGAAAGTGGGTCAGTGTCACCTGGCTGGCAGGACACCCATCCATCCTCACACACACCTCACATGCAAATGAGCCCCGCGCCGGTGGAGGATCTGCGCCGAGATGTGAGTCACAGCAGCAGCAGCGGCGGCGGCAGTAAAGTAGGCCGAGTCTCACCTGCTTAATAAGGAGCAGAAGTGGGCTGATGGGAGCAGCGGAGGGATCGACAACTTCCTTACATAACGACAACATAAACACAGCTTGCATAACACGACATGAGTGTGAGCGACACATCCAGATGTGCGCTGAGGGGCAAAGACAGAGGATGACAGTGTGACTGCTGCTGCTGCTGCTGTTCTGGGTTCTTTCCAGCATGAAGGCAGCCTGAGTGAGTCACTGAATTCAGGGAAAATGAGCAAAGAAGCAGCGAGTCACTGCTCTGACTGTTGTGTTGTAGCTCAGACAGCTGTGCAGCCGCTGTCACATTCACACACTGGTCCTAATGATTCAATTCACTGCCTCATTTTGTGACCAAATCCATTATGAAATTATTCCACAGAATGAGCGACTCCTCGTTGCTCTGAATGAGCCACGAGTCATCAACAACTGCTAGGCTAAAAACAAGGCTCAGCTCGTCTGCTGCAGGACACATTTCAGCTCGAAAAGTCACATCCACACAAAAGTTTGGTCTCATCTTAAACTGGAGAATCTGGAAATTAATCAGTGTAACTGCAGATCAATAAATCCCTGCCTGCTATGCATCTGTGCAGTCGCCATATTGAAACGTTCAAGTTCCCTTCGTAAACAACTCAGAGATGCTAACATCACTACAAATTCAACTGTAACTCGTTAAATTCTGAACTGATTTTCATGAAATCTGATTTGTTATAAATGTGACCTCTTTCAGTCTTAGTCGATGTTTTGCAGATATCTGAACAAATATCTGATATATATATATAATATCTGAGCAAAAAAAAAAAAGCAACCTTTTTTTAAAAATCAACACAAATTTGTCAAACACTGCACATATATCAGTGCCTCCACAGTAGTACTCAGCAATGCAGCTGAAAATGTTATTCTGATAAAATGCTTAATTTCAGTCAAAATCAATAATTATTGATAAAGACAATCTGTATCAATGTCGTAGTTTTGTGTCCAAATCCAATATTACTCCTCAAATATATGAAATTATTCCACAAATCTTCCTCAAACCAAACCCTTTTCATTTTATTCTACATTTCTGAACATTCAAGAGGAAGCAAAACTGCACTTTAGTTTCTTTTTACCAGCACAAATTTTGATCAAATACAGTGGAAATCTATTATTAGCAGCACTGCTTGACATTTTCTGGGTGGTAAGGTCAAAAATCCTGTTAGAAAAAGCATCAGTCTTGACCTTTAAAGCTGTGCATAAACAGAATGGAGTTCTGCAGAGTTCAAGATGTGTTTTTAAATCAGATTTTGTCACATTTTTGGCCCGGCACAGCTGGTTTTCCCTCTTCTTCAAACCAGCCCAACATCACAAAATGTGCTGAAACATGTGTGTAAAGCTGCTGTCAGCCTTCAGTATGTGTATAATCACACTGTCATCACTGATTTGTTGAGTTTTTTTATGCTGATTAACCAAAAGTTATCGGACCTACAACACCGACAGTGTTGGTCCAAGTTTGTAAGTTTCCTCAACATCGATTTCATCCTTCCTCTTAAGTGCAGAAAACCAATTTGATCCACTGCGAGAATGAAAGCAACTGTTAGACATTTCAAAACCACAACACTTAATGAGGAATTTGCCACATTTAACAGACCGTTTACAGCCTGGGATTTGTACAGATTTGAGGTATTTCCAGATGTAAAGCGACACTCTGCTTGCACAGCAACATTACTCAGGGCTGTCACCCTGTTTGAAGGGTATTCTGACACCTTCGTACCCACCCAGAGAGCTCAACCTCCCCTGTTCAACCCCACATGAACTGCAACAGAAGCTCTGTCAACTGTTCAAGTCTCATAAATTTGTTGCCAAAAGTCTAAAAGAATCCAAGTTTAGGAAAATATTGACCTGAGAAAATAATCAACCAATTGATCGACTGAAAATAGAGAGAAACTAGTTCCTAGATGAAACTGCTCACAACACGGTGTGTGGATTATCTTGAGGAACCAGATCATGATTTCTGGAGAGACTTTGCTGTTGAGTTTTTAAAATTTATTTTTTTTGGCTGATATTTCCAAAACCCTGCAACCAAAACAGCACTACAGGTGAGAGGAAACACACACACCCACCCAGCCATCGGCATCCTCCCCTCCCCTGCTCCGTCTTACCTTCGATGGCGATGACGTGCTCTCGGATCTGGTTCTGCAGCAGCGGCTCCTCCACGCGCTCCAGCAGCTCGTAGATGGAGTAGATGTTGGGGTGGACGGACTCGAACCTCTGGATCTCCGATCGGATGGCGGCCGAGTTGGCCAGGTGCTGCTGGTAGTTCATCGCTGCAGCTCCAAATGAAAACACTTCTCTGCTGATCAGACAGTGTGTGTTTGTGAGTGATGAGGAGGATGATGGATGTGAAGGTGAAAGGTGTGACCTCCAGCAGAGAAGCCTCAAATCATGCTTCTCTCCTCTGGATCCTCATGAACTTAACAGTTTAAAGGTAGAATATGCAGCATTGTTCGTGAACGCACAAGTCAAAGCAATCCTCAGTCTGCTCTGCCTGCGTGTGTGTGTGTGTCTGTGTGTGTGTGTGTGTGTGTGTGTGTGTGTCTGTGTGTGTGTGTGTGTGTGTGTAAAACTCTTCCAGTAGCTCTTACAAACAGAGAGCAGAGAAAAGAGCCTACGTAACCTGTGTTTTTAGAGAATCCCAACCTCAAACAAACCTGTGCGCAGTTATTGGCAGGGTGCTACACAAAAGTATTGATACTTCAAAACTCTGTTTGAAACAACACAATATCTGTTATTGTAGTATTGAAAGTACCAAAAAATAAAGGAAAAAAATATCTTAAGTGCTTGTTCAAGCCCTCAGTTCAATTCAGTTACTCCACTGTGTGTATTCAGTCTTTATTATCCTGCCCAAAATCTGGCTTTCAGGCTATTTTTCCTTCTTGTCGTGGTATCAAAAGAGGTATTGAGTATCGCTTTATTATATTAGTATATAGTATATTAAAAAACAGGCAGCAGGTGGAGTCTCTGCAGATAGATACACCACCAGATACTTCTAGTGGGTCATAAGTGACGCACAATCCTCAGTCTGCCCTGCCTGTGTCTGTTCAGTCTTTATAGTCCTGCCTGAAATTTGGCTTCTGGACTCTTTTTACCTTAGTGTTGAGTATCGTTTCTTTTAATATTAGTGTTTAAAGTTTAAAGTTATGGTATTGTGATAACATTTTTTTTAAATATGTATATTCAAGCCCTCAGTTCAGTTTGGGTCCTCTGCACAAATCACAGTCTGCTCTGCCTGTGTGTATTTTTGGCTTTTTTCCCCACTCTCTTTTTGCTGTGGTATTGAATATTGTTTTTTTTTCATCTAATGTGTCATAAGTGATGAGTTAAAGGGATTATTTTTATATACTCAAGCCCTTAGTTCAGTCAGATTTCTCAGCACAACGCACAATCCTCAGTCTGTTCTGCCTGTGTGTCTTTTTGTGATGGTATCGAGTACCGTTTTCTCTTCTAGTGGCTCATAAGTGATGATTCAGAGTGATCACCTTTATATGCGTCTAAGCAATGTTTGTTTGTCAGGACGATGCTGCATAGTCTACCTTTAACTCACCAGTTATCACCAGGTGCACAGTTAGTTTAAATCCCAAGGTTGATAGAGTCCTCTCTGCCAGGTGAAGACAGTTTATCCTCTTCTACATCCCTGGGAATCTGTGTTATTCCAGCGCGAGTTTCCTTAGCGGAGGCGGCCACACTGCCGCTACTGCCCGGTACAGGCAGCTGTTCCCCGGAGCGTCCCGCTTCCCAATCCCGGTGCTGCGGTGACAGATGTGCGGCAGGCTGAGCAACGCTTCCCCATATCCTCACAGGCCGCGGATGAAGAAAATGACACTCCTGTACGTTTAATACAGCTTTAAGAGTCTATTATTTGACAACACGAGAGGAATAAAAAACGGCCTTGTTGCTAGCTGGCTAGGCTAGCCGGCTAAAGCTAACTAGCTTCCCAGCAGCCTGGGGAAAAGAAGGAAAACTGACCGTTTTCGAGCAGTTAAAGTCGGCTTTACATAACGGCTGAGTGGGCGATTAGAGCTCCGGAGAGGAGGCTGAAGCGGCCATTTTAAAGAAATAAAGTCAAACAGCAGCTGGGGACAGTAAACCGGGAGTTAGTGGACCCCCTCTTCTTTTCCCGTCCCTCCGCGTCCCTCCGTTGTTCTGTGTCCGCTCCGGGACGTCCTCGGTCGGGATTCAAAAGCGCAGCCCGCCGCGGAGCCTCCAGAATAAATCCAGGTGTGGTTCTCAGGCTCGTGTCGGACAGGTAAATTCACAGGTGAGTCCCGCACATGGAGCTCAAACAGGCAGCACGTCCCCTCTGAGGTCCATCCCGAGGACAGCAGAGCAGACACACAGACAGGATCAGGCAGCAGCAGCCGGGAACGTCATTACACTCAATGTGTTTCCTCCGGGAGGGTCAAGGTAGACACGCTCAACAAGGTGTGTTCCGGTGAGGATTTTCAAAATAAAACCCACATCCGACTCCGCTATACACTACAACATGCAAAACAAAACGCTTTTTTAAAAAATATATTTTTCTCCACTTTATTAGTTTTCGCAGCTGGGAAAGAAAAATGATGGACAAAAGTACAAGAAAAAGAATGACAGGATAAAACTCACGGCAGGGGAAGTACTGAACATTTTTATGTATGTTTTTCTGGCATAAAAGTTCATTTATTAATTCAATACAAATTGGGGCTGCAAATATAAACTCTTTCCTTAATCAACCATTGGTAAAATTAATGATCAATGAATTGATCAATCATATTTACAAAAAGTTTTGCATTTACCAAACAACCCCTCAGTCAAAATTGAATTTCCCACACACCCTTAGAAATAAAGGTGCTAACTAGAACCATATAGGGTTCTTCAGCTCCATAGGAGGTCTTGTTTGAACTTTTTATACAAGTTCACTTAGAACCCTTTCAAAGAGTTCTACCTAAAGCCATTTGTGAAAGGTTTCACCTAGAACCCACAGTAAGAGGCTCTACAGAGAACCCTTTTATGGTGCAATGGTTCCACTTAGAACCCTCTATCCAGATCATTTCTGCTTTTCTAAGAGTGCAAAGACTGTCTTCATGTATTTCTGCTGTAATAAACATTGTAAAATTAAAAAACAAACAAACTTGAGAACCATTTTTCTTTTGGTTTATCATCATTCTCATCTTTTTTAATTAAAATAATATGTCTTTAAAATAAACCCAAACCACTAAAATGTTTAAAAATGTAATTCACCGATGTCTTACATTTAGTGAACCAAAATATCCACATTCTGTTTACTTTACTGCTCTATTATAGTTTTTCACGTCATATCAAGTGTCCATATTTGGATTTGCCACGTTGATTTATGAAGAATTTATGTGCGACATATTTGATGCTTTTATTTTGAAGCTCAAATCTCCCTTGTTCCGGTCTTTTTCTCGCCACCGCTGTGCACTTGACGCAGGGCCATTCAAGAAGAAACTTACTGCGTCTATGCTGCGCAAAAATTTCTTTAAAAAAAAAAAAAATCATCTTTTTAATTCACGTTTTCAACAGCGGAATATACTTGATTTAGGGCCCCTTCAAAATAAAGTTACCAAGCACTGACGGACACCTAGAAATCAATCAGCAGAGAATAAGAAGATACAACAATGTTAATTCTGCACATTTGAGTATTTATTTGTTACAAATTTCCATGAACATATTTGTATCTGTATTTTCAATAAACAGGAAGTCCTGACCCTTCAACATAAAGCTCAGCCAGTATTGGTAACAGTATGTGTATCCGCCTGGTATTTGAACATGTCGTGCAAATACCTCACTGACAGAGTCTCTTTGACAGTTCGGCTCAGTTCCAACACTATTGTGTCGAGGCGGGTACTTTCTCTCCGTCCAGCAGTAAATAGTGGACAATGCCGCTCTTCTTCTTCCCACTGCTCGCAGCCTTGATGCAGCACTCATGTCCCCCCACTGTGAAGTGTGTCTCTGTGCCATCGTCCACAAACTCTCCCTGTGGACAGTCAGGAGACACTTTCAGGATCCCATCAAGTCCAAATTATTGAGGAAAAATATGAAACTTTTTTGTGTGCTCAGATCATTTTTCTAAACAGAAATAGAGCTTTTTAAAAAGAGTAAAATCCTTTTTGTTTAACCAGAAACAGATCATTTATTTCTCTCTCCAAACTCATTTTATCATTGTGAAACAGACAACATTCAAACTCAACAGAACCAAAATAAAACTCACCAAAACAATCTTTGTTCATCTTTTCACTGTTATAACTTTGGTTTGGTTAAAATAAAACTTTAACTCACACAATAGTCTGTTTCTCTCTGACCGTTCTCTCGCTCCTCCTCAGAATATTTTCACATCTAACTCTGTGAATTAAGAGTTTATTCTGACCAAACCAGAAATGGTGATTGATGCAACAGTGGAAATATGAATCAAGATGGATTTAGTGAGTTTTATTTTGTGTCTGTCAAGTTTGAATGAAGTCTGTTTTACAATGTTAAAAATGACTGTTTTTGTAAATGGAGTTTGGTGAGAGCAACAAGTTTCTGGTTTGTCTATCTTACAAAGTAAATCTGTCCCTGTAGGGAACCTTCTTCACAATATTGTCACTTAAACATAAAATATGAGAGGAGAGGGTCTATGTTGAAAAATGATGAATAAAAATGATGAATAAAAATGTTGAATAAAAATGCTCTCCAAAGCAACCAAACTCCACTGAAAAAATCAGTATTGGATGTTGCTGTTTAGAAAAAACGCTTAAAAATTGCTAAAATGTGAGTGTAGTTTGGTGGACGGAGAGCTTAAAGCTCACTGAGTTATTTATTCTCACCATTGTGTCCATTTTCTGCCCGTTGCACCAAACATCCATGGTGTCCTTTTCTGTTGGACAGAAGAACAACAGTATTTATATATATTCTGTATGTTCTAGATATGTTTCTGGTATGATCTGAAAAAAAAAAACAAAAAAAAAAAAACATATTTTACATTTTATCAGTCACAATAACTGAACTAGTGGTGTGATTAATCCTGCAGCATGAACACAAATAGATAGAAATTATGAACAGGTTCATTCAGGGTTCTTTGTAGGACTAAGGGTTCCATTAAGAACCCTTTTCATCAGAAGAACACTGTTTGGAGGAAAGAAAATCACAGGTGTTAAAAAAACACAATATGGTTCTCTGTAGAACCCTCAGAAGACGAGAAGATTGTAGGTGAAACCCTTGGAGTGTAAAGGGATCCTCTGTAGAAACGCTGGGCGAATTCTAGATCAAACCAGTGAGAAACAAAAAGGGTCTTGGTAGAACCCCATAGATGGGTTCTAGATGAAACCCTTAAAAATTAAAAGGGTTCTCTGTAGAAACCCTTGACATATAGAAGGGTATTTATTGATTTATTGAGCTCCCTGGGTGGGTTCTTGGTAGCATCCTTAGAAGGTGGAAAGGTTCTGGATAGAACCCTCAGAGAGGGTTCTGGGTGCAAGCATTACAACAAAGAAGGGTTTTCTGTTGAACTTCCTATGGGTGGTTCTGGGCATAACCCTGTGTACTGGGTTGAAGGTAGAACCCTCTCATAGGGCACCAGGTGGAACTACTATAAAAGGTTCTACCAAGATCCAAAATCGGGACAAGCCGAAGAACCTTATATGGTTCTAGTTAGCACCTTCATGGTGTCTTGTCAGGCTGTTTGGGCTGCAGTGTATATTTGTGAAAAACAAAATAATAAAACTGAAATTAATCAAAGAAGTGAATGATGTTCCTGTGAAAGTTCTCCCTATGTGTTCTATTATTAGAACTCTTGAGGACAGGTTTAGTGAGGTTGATGCTGTTGTCATGGTTCCTTAAATACCCGCTGTGGCCTCATCCTGATCAAGCAGATTATTCTTCAGTGTGTCAAGCGTTCACCTACATTCTCGTCCTGTAAACACTGGAACATTCTGTGGTTACAGAACCAAAAACGTTCTGTCTCACCGAGGACGACCCTGCAGTCCTCTCCGTCCACTTTGAGCAGCCAGGTCTTGGTGGTCTGGGCTCTGTTGTCGATGAACTTCTGCAGACTCTTGCCGTCAATCTCCAGCGTGTACTCGTAGGCGAACCCACTGACGGCCTCGATGATGATGGTGGCGCGGGTGTTGGCCCCGCCCACAGTGAACGTTTCCTTTCCAACCAGCTTGAACATCCAGTCCTTCCTGATGACTTCCTGTGGACGACACACGATGATGGCTTTCATGAAGAAGACCAGCTGCTGGACAATCATTCATTCATTCATTCATTCATTACAGTTTTAATCTCCTCACTTTTAGGCCCTGACTAAGGAAAAACTCCTCCACAAAAAAGAAAAACTTTTAGACCCTTGACTGGATAAACAAAAAATCCCTTGGGAACAAAATCTTTTAGACCCTCAATCGGGTAAGGAACCCGCCCACCCCCAAAAAAATCTTTAGACCCTCAATCGGGTAAGGAAAAAATCTTTAGACCCTCAATCGGGTTTGGGAAACCTCCCTGGCAACATAACCTGTGATGTAGTGTGAAAAGTAGACTCACCTGTCCATTGACATAAACGACCCGTTTCCCGGTGGTGGTGCCGTGGGCGAACTCGATCCTGTACACGCCGTCGCTCAGTGCCACCTCCCACACCGCCACCAGATCTCCACCCAGCATCTCTGCCGCAGTTCAGGATCCCGTCCTGAAAAATCACAGAATATCTCCTCAGAGCTGCATGTCGTCCTGTTTGAGCCGTCAGAGGAGGAGTGTTGATCAGTGTGTAACCGAGGGTGTGTGTTCTCTCTCTGTGTGTGTGTGTGTGTGTGTGTGTGTGTGTGTGTGTGTGTGTGTGTGTGTGTGTGTGTGTGCTCAGCAGCAGGTGTATTACTGTAAGAGGCTTACAGACCTGAGCTCACTCTAAACTCACACTGACAATTAGGACAAGCTGCGGGTCAGATCTGTGTTCCTGTGAGAACCTCCTCCTCCTCGCCATGGAAACAGCAGCCTGGGTTTGTAGGCTGATGTTCTGCAGCTGACCTCTGACCTGTCTGTCTCTGTGTCTGTGTCCTGTCTGTGTCTCCTGCAGGGATCCTCACAGAGCCTCTGTTGTTGTTTGCAGCAGACAGACGATCTTCTCACAGAACTGAAGCCAGATCATCTTCATCATCATCATCATCATCATCATCATCATCATCATCATCTTCTTCTTCTTCTTCTTCTTCTTCTTCTTCTTCTTCTTCTTCTTCATCATCATCACAGAGGAAGGAAGTTTTTAACTGAACACAGCAGACATGAGGACGTGTGTCTCAGTCACTCAGACTCATCTGTGAGCTCACAGGACAATTACTTTTACATTTTTATATAAATATTTTGTATATTTGTTTTGATACGGAGTCACGTGAGAGGAGCGTCATAAAAAAAGAATAAATCTGTAAAAGAATGATAAAATAAAACAGCAACAAATAAGATAAATACATGTGGAAATATAAAGAGAAATCAATTTTAATTTTGTGGAAATAAGAAATAAAAAAATACAAATGTGGAAATATGAAGACAAAAAATAAAATAATAAATATGGAATTAAAAAGAGGAATAAATAAAAGAGTAAATAATATATAGAGAAACAAACAAACAAACAAATAAATAAATAAATAGAGGGAATATAAAAAGAAATGAAAAATGTGGAAATATGTATAGAATTATTTTTAAATCTGCAAAATTAGGAAAATATAGAGAAATAAAATATTAAAATTTGAAAATATAAAGAGAAATAAAATATTATATTTCTGTACACATTTATTTATATATTTCTAAAATTAGATATGTATTTATTTATTTATTTATTGTGTATTAACTGCTCCATTTCTCCTCTATAATGTTATTTATTCTTATCCCTTAATTTTTCTTTATTATTATTATTTTATTTTGAAAAACAAACTTATTTAAATTTAACATTTTATTTTAAGTGTTATTTGTTGATGTTTATTTCTATTACTTATATGAAAAATGTTTTTATTTTAGTTTTTATTTAACTTACTTTTGACAAATGATAAAAATTATTAATAACTATCATTTTACATTACTTGTCTTTATATTTCCAAATGTATTTATTCTTTATTTTTTACAGATATATTCTTTTATTTATGACCCTCCTGTGTTTCCATACGCTGACAGTCAGAAATCTAAAATATAAAGTGACGAGTGTTTTCCAACACGATGAATAGAATCTTTGTGCTGCAGGAAAAGATGAGAAACAAGAAAAACATGTGAAGTTAAAGTGAAGGAAGAAATGAGGAGCTGCTGCTGGTCAGACGAGTTCGACCTGATTCAGATAAAACTTCTTCTGTCTGATGATGATCAGACGTTTCACCCCTGAAACACAAACACAACAAACACTTTCACCTTCATTCTGATTAAAAAAACATCTGAAATCCACATTTTATCAGCTTTAACCGCAAAAAACATGGATTTTCTTCCAAAAAAGTGATGAAACTCTTAAGTTTTTACCCACCAGGAAGCAACAGATCAAAAACTCAGACTGACAAAAAAGTAAACAAAGATTAAAAAGTGGTTTTCAAAAGAGGAAGTGGTGATTTTTGTGGGTTTCCTCCGAAAACAAGTGACTAAATCTGCCAATCAATCCAATATTTCAGCTAGAAATCAATTTATTTGTTCATTTGTTGAAACTTTAGGCTAAATTAAAAAAAACAACAACAAAACTTTAATTTGGAAAAACTTGAAACACATTAAAACATTCTCACTTCACTAAAAAAATAAACTTTTAGGACTCAATTCAAGTGAAAAACGACACCAGAGACACTTTTTCTGTCAAAAATGTGAAGTTTAAATGTAATTCTGCATCTAGACTAAATTAAGTTTCAAACCAACTGAAAAGTCTTCAAAAATGTTTATTTTTCTGCATTAAAATTCAGATTTTTTCACTTTTCCATGAGACATTTTAGTGTATTTTATTTACCATTCAAAAGACAAGTCAGTGGCGCCACCTAGTGGACAAACATTATATTACAACTGATCTCATTAACTCTGGTCTGCAGGTTTTTATTCATTTTCTCATCATTTTAACTCTTTAGCTTCATTTTTTCCTTCTTAATAATTTCCAGATAATAGTTTTCAGTTGAATTCTGAACTGAACTGGTTATTCTTTTAGAAATCTTTACAGATGACACAGATTTTACAGAAATGGAGATGAAACGCAGCTTTAATTAAATATTCTCCAATTATAAAAATACGTAGCATCATAGTTTATGAACTTTTTCCTTTAACTTTAGTCTCTGGCTCGTCTTTCATCTCCTGAACATGAAACCTGTTTCCTCCGGTGAAAGAAAAAAACATTTCCCCTGTTTTAAGTCATAATAAAAGAAATAAAAAGTCAAACTTTTAAGATTAAAAATCAAAATTGGGATTAAAAAATTGCAAATATGATACAAAGTCATAATATCTCTTTTTTTTTTTTACCTTCATATCACATAATTATTTTTTCTCTGCCTTGTGAAAACAGGTTTCTGTACCCTGGATCCAGAAGAAGAAAAGTCTCAGAGTAAAACAGCTGCAGCTGTGGACAGATGTTTTTTTTTCTGGTAATGATGTTTACAGTCATCATAATATGTTCGATATGACAGAGACTCAATCAAACCACTCAACAGTGATCAATCTGTTTTTTATTATCTAATCAATAATCTGACTTTGTCTGCAGGCAGAACGAATTCCTGGAACCACACACAACATAAATACACAGATAATAATGATCCAAGTGATTTAAATACAGATTCCCTTTTAAACTTGATTATAAATTATACGTGTTCGTCAGGGAGGTGAACAATAAAGCTTCTCATACAAAAAGGAGTGTCTGCGCGTGGAATAATTACAGATATCAGGAATGTGTGACGAGACTGAAAACAGATAAACAAAGAGAAAAGATGGACGACAAAATAAAATAATAATAAAAAAAAAAATTTAAAGGTTAAGGCACAAAAACTCACCCTGGAACATCTGGATCCATCTTAAAAAAAACAAACAAAAACATCTGCTTCTGTGACTGAAGGTGACAGAAAAGATTGTCCAAACAACAACACAGGCAATGTGGACAAAAGTATATGGACACACCAAGTATATCACAACACTGTGATGGAAGTTAGACATAAAACATGAACAAATCATCACTTTTTAAGTTTATATTTTGATTTTTTTGGTGAAAATATATAAGTCCTGGCTCAGATTAAAGCCTCTGTAAAACATGAAGAAATACAGAGAATGAATGATCATTACTTCACCATCCTGGGGGAAAAATTGCCGTACAGGATGCTGCTGGAAGCAGGAGGGTCCTGGTATCTTTATCTAAATATTTGTTTGAAACAGAAATGGTGGTTTGTTGAACACACTGTTGTCTATGTGAGCACCTGCACCGCCTTTCTAATACTGTGGGGTTTGTACACACGTCACTGCTGATTGGTTAACACCTCTGACACACGACCAAACAAGAGAAAACACCTCAAAGCCCGCTGCACACCGTCTACGGGAAATATGTTCAATCTGGACACCGGACGTCCACCGACCTGGCCTGGTTTGTGACACAGCACCAAGGTTCTATGGATCTCGAACAGAACCAGTGCTTACTTGTTGGAGAAGAGGAACATGAGAGCGTTGAGAGTGAACCAAACAGTACGGCTGCGTCCAGACAGATAAATACTGATCTGAAACTCACTAAGAAGCGCCGCACAGCTGAGAACCAGCAAGTTGATGCCAAATTTCTGCACATCACGGTTCTGTCACGGCCTCTTCTTCCTGATACTGACGGTATTTCACTGCCTCCGTTTTTGCTTTCTTTTTCATTTTCTGCTCCGTGTTTTCGGCTGTAAAACTGCTACGAATTAACCACGATGACTGATAATTTTTTAAATTAAAACCAGAGCAGCACATTAATGCCCATAGTGTCATGTGTCCACATACTTTTGGCCACATTGAGTAGCAGGACTCCACCAAACCTGTGCATATAAAGAGGAAGCAGAAGCAGGAAAGTACCAAAGTTACTTAAACCAAACAAATACAATGATGGAAGTGAGATGTTATACACGTGGAGGAACAAAACACATTTTCAGGTGTAAAAATATAAAATAAATGCCCAAATAAAGATTCATCTGTCAGAGTTTCCCTCTGCAGCTGATGAAGTGTTTGTAGATGATGAACTCTGCAGCTCTCGTTTGTTTCAGTCCGTCTGACTGAGATTCTTTTCTTTTGGTTTTGGCACTCTGTCACCTCGTCTGCCGCCGCCTCGACGTTAAAGGATGCAGCAGTGCTTTTTCTTCTTCTTGCCGCTCGGTCCGTTTTTGTCTTTGCTCTCCGCCATTTTCTTCTTGCGGACCTCCCGCATGAGGTCGAAGAAAACCTGCGAGGCAGAAGATCAGCAGGTGACGAGGCAGGACAGACAGACTGTGAGTGAAAGTTCGTCCTGAGCCCAAAGTGACATCGTGTGTCACAAACCTCAACTTTATCACAAAAGTGACTTCAACCAAAGTAATAACATGACATAACTGATTTAATACATGAATAAGAGATTAACATTTTTTTTGTTTGTGTGTGAAACAGTTTGGTTGAAGGTTGAATTAAGTCCAATATTCACTCTGTTTGCTCCGTTTCTGGTCTCAACCACCAAATATCTGTCTCTTCAGCTGCTAAATGATTTTTTCTGCTCCTTTTCGTGTGTGTACCTTGTCGACATTGGCCCTCGTCTTGGCCGACGTCTCCACGTACTGGACGCCCCACTCGCCAGCCTTCGCCGTGGCCTCGTCTGCAGACACCTGCCGCCGCTCCTCCAGGTCCGACTTGTTCCCCACCAGCAGCAGAGGGATCGCCTCCTCCTCCTTCACCCGCAGGATCTGCTCCCTGACACACACACACACACACACACACACACACACACACACACACACACACACACACGTTTACTTCTCTATAACACAACATAAACAGAAATCCCATGATGCTCTTTTGACCAGTCAGAACGAGTACAAGTGTCTCTGTTCTGTGGACAGAAAATGTCTCATGTTCAGGAGAAATATTAATCCTCCTGCCGACTGACGTCAACGTTTATGACGGTTTTTATGATCTTTATCAAAGAGCGTTGGCTGCTGGGATCAATAACATCATCAGAGTTTACTGCCGCCGTGTGCGGCGCTGCCTGTGATTGATGGATGACCTAAATCCTATATGAGACTCAGAATGTTTTGAAGATGGAATAAAGTCCAGAACTCGTCAGCAGACCTGAACTCGGACGTGGCCGTGAAGGACTCGTGCTCCGTGATGGAGAAGACGAGCAGGAAACCTTCTCCGCTGCGGAAGTAGTTGTCTCTGATGGCGGCGTAGTCCTCCTGTCCCGCCGTGTCCAGGATGTCGATCTGGACGTCCTCGCCGTCCAGCACCACCTTCTTCCTGTAGCTGTCGGCCTTCGTGGGCTCGTAGTCCTCCACGAACTGGGGGCAGAGAGACGGTCATGTGACAGGAGACAGACACAGCAGGGGATCATGGGAAATGTATTGCCGTGGTCTCACCTCGTCATACATGAACTGCAGGGTGAGGGCTGACTTTCCCACGCCGCCGCTGCCCACCATGATCACCTTGTGGAGCACCAGAGAGGTCTGGTTCTTGTTCTTACCGGAGGCCATGACTCTGGCCTGCAGAGACCAACAGGGGCCAACAGAGACCAGCAGAGACCAACAGGGACCAGCAGGGACCAGCAGAGACCAGCAGAGACCAACAGGGACCAGCAGGGACCAGAAGGGACCAGCAGAGACCAGCAGGGACCAGCGGGGACCAATGGGGACCAACAGGGACCAGCAGGGACCAGCAGGGACCAGCAGGGACCAGCAGGGACAGACACAGGTGAAAAACACATACCAACAGGATCTTGTTATTTTATGTACATTTTTCTATAAGAATTAAATCTAAAATAATATTAAAAACGTAAATGTATAAATTATAAATGTAATACTTGATAGTCTTTCTTTTAGTCTCATCAGCAGCCAAAAGAAAAGCAATAAAACTTAAAAAATCACTTTATGACAGGAGTAAAATTACTCACTGAGGCAATAACAAAGGATTTGTGGTGTTAACTGATGGTCATTTTAATCATTGATTAACCTGTCAATTATTTTCTCATTTAATCAATCAGTTGTTTGGTTCAGAAAATTGTGAAAAATGTCGATCAGTGTTGTCAAAATGACGTCAACAAACGTCTTGTTTTGTCCACAACTCAAAGTTTTAGTTTCAGTTTACTGTCAGAAAGGAGGAAAGAAACCAGAAAATATTCACATTTAAGAGAGTGAAATCAGAGAAATTTAACATGTGTACTTAAAAAATTACTCAAAATGATGAATTTATTATCAAAATAGTTGGCAATTACTCTAATAATCAATTAATAACTGATTAATCCTCGCAGTTCCACTGACAACACCTCTGAACCAGAAATAAGTGTCACAAAACAAGATGATATTTTTTCAAAGATGATTAGTCATGGATCTTCTGGATCTGTGACTCTAATATGATGATAATAAATGAGACTGAGGCACAAACTGGAGCTGGGGGCCCCTCTGAGGCCGCTGATCTTCCACTGAGAGCCCAGATGAAGGGCCCTGTGGTAAAGAGTGACTGTAAATAACAGTGCTGGGTATGAAGGAGGTGGAAAAACCCTCGTGTCTCTGACCTTTAACAGCAGCTTTACCTTCAGTGCAGCCTGAAGGACACCAGCATGAGGGTGGAAACGTCCGCTACACGAGTAAAAGTGTTAAATGTGACCACACTGAGCTGTTAAAGTAAATGAAGAGAGTAAAAGAGGAACTAAAGTTCAGCCTGTCAACACTCAGCTTCAGCTTCCTCTCTGTATTAACAGCTGACAGCTGGAAACCACTTTCTACAACAAGACACTGAGCAGAGCAGCAACACATACACTTCTGCTCTTCCCGGTTCCCGCCTTCAGCCTGAAACCCGCCTCTGATTGGCTGAAGCCACGAGTAGAGCTGCTGCGATTGGCTGCTGGCGGCGTCACTCTCTGTGCTGATAGCTAGCCAGAGGAACAGACAGATAACGCTGCCTCTTTCTCTCCCTCTGGGGGGATTCACAGTAAAAACGACTTTAAACGATAAACAAAACGTTACGCTAGCTTAAATAAGTCACACGGCTCACCTGCTAACGAGTTTCACTGTGTTTCCGCTGAGAAATCCGCCATACACCGACACACACTCAACTTTTACAAGTTGACCAGGAGACTCTCTGCCCCACCTTGTACCCGGACTCACAATAAGATCGTGTATGTTCGTGAAGAGGAGTCACTCTGTGGCTGAGAAATGGCGGGCGGCGCTGGCGTAGCAGTTACCAAGGCGACGGATCCTGAAATACAGCCAGAAATGTAACTTTTAAAGATATTACAGGAACGAACACTTCTGTTTTTGTATGATTTATGTTTACGCTTGTACCAAATGTAGCTATTTGGCTTAAATGCGTTTTTTAAGCACAGTTCACAAACTGATGATCCCTGGAAAAAGATACCGAGTGATATCTCTTACTTTTTACCCTCTTCTCAAGACGAGACAGATAACAGTAACAGGATGTGATGTCACGGAATTCCTTGTGTTCCTCGTTATCGTTTATTTATTTAACAACCCCTGATTAAGATATATAAGATATATGTTACTCTCTAACTAAAAGTATTATTTTTCTATTTAATTTAGATGTTTTAATGTTATTATTATTATTATTATTTTATTTATTTTTTTTAATTACTCAATTAAACACTTGTTACTATATATAATTTATCCCGTTCACTTACTTATTTTATATATAAAATTTGTATTTATTTACTAGTCTTAATAGGCCACCGATTCAAGATATAATCTTAATAAAATCAAATCAAATGAAACAAAACAACTGAAAGCTTCACAAAAAAGCGAGCTGAGTTAAAATTATGACGTAAAAGAAAAAACCACAGCTTCAGTTTCTGAGATCAAGTTCACAGTCAGTCTGAGAAAGTCAAACAAAAGCAAAGAAACATGAAGCTAAAACATTTTCAATGAACTAAAATTAGATTTAGAACATCTGCCTTCACTTTCATACTGAGAATTTACTGTTTCCAGTTCTGAGGTCAATAAATATGTTTAATTCTGTCCAAAACAGAGAATTTATTCTTCTCAGAATCTCATTATTTTGTTAGTTAAGTTAGTTGTTGTTCCCAGTCTCTCCGTTTTGGCTTCAACAGTTCCAACTTTAAACTTTACAAGATCCTGCAGGATTTTACTTTCACAAACTCCTTTGATTTTGCAGTTTTTCATGTATTTCATGAAAAAAAATGTGTCACAGCAATGAAGCAAGTCACATGAGCATCAAACAAGTATTTAAAAAAAAGAAAGTAAAGTGATTTTTACAGGTTTGACAGCTCACCTACATGTAGTTCCAGTATTTGGACCAAAGATGGCGCCATGTCCTCACTTTGTTCCTGCAGATCAAACAGAAGAGTTCACTGAGTGATGAAGGAAAAAAAACAGAAAAGTCCCCATTTAACTTTTAACGTCGTCAAAGTTGATTTCAAGTTTGAGAAAACATTTTTTCCACATTCCTCCCAAATGAAAAGTGACATTTTGTGTCTCTGGAAACTTTAATTGTTCAGATTTGAAGAAAACAGCATGTGTTCTGAATCTGTTCTGAATCAATCAATGTGATTTCAATAAAAAAAACAGGGTCACATGAGGGGAAACGTGATGTTTTTGCCTTTTTTCAAAGGTCAAAGGTCACCTCAGCTCTGTCTCTGTCTCTGTATCCGTCTGTGTGTCTCATGCTGGGATCAGCTGATTTGTTTTGCTGTTTTTACTAACAAATGTTGTCGTCCGGACGTCCTGCCAAGTCGACTCGAACTGGACTCACTGTCATCAGGTCAAGCTGTCGCAGGTCGTGTCACATTTGACTAGAGAGCCTCGGGCTGTTTGCATATGTGGACGTCTTCTTGAGGTTTATGAGGAGCTACAAGATGACAGTGATTCTAATGAGACATCAGACAAAAAAAAACAGTGACTGATACTGATGTGATCAAACTTCATCGTGTCTTTATGTCTTTATCACCCATTTTAAATGAACTAAAGGTGTCCACATACTTTTGGCCACATCTCTACAGACACCAAATAAACCTGAAACTAAAATCACAGTTTTTAAGGAAGTTTAATGTCATAAAAACACAATAAAGAGACAAAGAAAAAGTCACAGCTGAGCAAAAACATACAGGAGTATTAAAGGGACAGTTCACTCATGTTATAACAGATATAAAAACTTTATAACTGTCACTGATGTGATGCAGGTTTAATGAATCTTATGTGATGAGTTTTATATGACAGTTTGTCATGTTATGATGTTTTTATATCATCTTATGTTATAATATTATTTCGTGTTATGTCATGTCATGTTATGTCATGCAGGACTTTTACTTGTAGTTGAGTATTTTAACACTGCAGTGTTGCTGCTTTCACTACAAAATATATGATGTGAATACTTTCTTCTTCACTGAACAGTGTGACTGTAGATCTGCTGTCTTTAACTCTGTCTTCAGGATCCTGCAGCAGCACTCAATAAACTGCAGTTTTAGTGTGTAAATGGTACAGAGTGTGTACTCTAACCAGAGAGAGGCAGTAATTTCATTAAGGCTGAAGGGACAGAAAAAAGGCATTTCTGATGAGAAACTGCTATAAAATGTTGTAATACTCACAAATGTTAAGGTTTTCTAAGGAGAAGTGACAGAAATCTGACATCTCTAACCAGAAAGTTTCACCTGACTTCAATCAAATGTAATATATCTCATAAAGTTTCTGAAAATTAACCACAAAAAAAAAGCAACTTCTTTGAAGCAAATTAAGAAAAAGACAAAAGTTCAGTCACAAAAATTTTCTGAAAAGAAGAGACAAAAAATGACATTTCTGATGAGAAACATCAATGAAATTTCATATTTTTCAAGAATTTTCTCAAAACAAACCACAAGAAACTCAAATCATCCACTGAAGCGTGAATTTATTTCAGCCAAATTTAAGAAAAACTGTGTAAAGAAAGTTTTCTTGTTTTGTTTCATTTTGAAATGACAAGTTACTTGTATTTTAATGACATTTCATTGATTTAAATTTGCCATTTTGTGTTTTATTTGGATACACTTGAGAATCAGGTATTGGTAATTTGTAATCGGATACTTTTTAGTGTATTTGTGTCCATTTCTGACTCTACCTGATGAAAGTACTGATGAGTTTATTATGTGGTGAAATATGAGGCCCTTTAGGAATAATTCAGTGATTTCTCCTCAGGGAGGATTATTAACACCGCCCCCCCTCCTCCCCCCTCCCTCCTCCCTCTGTCTCCTGATTGGCTCCGCCCCCCTCCTGCCTCTGACCCCCCTGTATATAAAACTTTTCTGTGTGGAGGCTCCTGAGTCTCAGACGCCAGAATGGAAACGCTCCTCGGTGCGCTCACTGGCACACCTCCCTCTCCTCCTCCTCATCATCCTCTTCTTCTCCTCCTCCTCGTTGATTGCGCAGCGGCACTCCGGCAGCAGCAGCCCGGCGGGAGTCTCCTCCAGGACCGAGCGAGACGCATGTAGAGAGCAAAGAAGAAGAAGAAGAAGAAGAAGAAGAAGAAGCAGAAGTGAGGATGATGATGAGATCTGCGCACAGACTGTCGGACTGAAGGTGAAGGATGTTCAGGTGGGGTTCGGATGCAGCTCCTCTCGGCTCGTGTTGGAGTTTGTTGCAGCTGGAGTTGATGCTCATCCATGAAACCATGACGCGTGTTCTCACTCAGGTGAGGCTGTTTGAGTGAAGCTGCGCAGAAAAAAGTCGCTAAAAACAGGAGTAAAGAGGACTGTGCTTCCTGAGGATGAGCAAAGACATCCAGAGGACGATGTAACTCAAAGATTTCCAGCTCAAACATCTTCGACTGGTTGGAAATAAACTGCTTCAGAGTGCGTCAGAGCCGCGCGGAGCCGTTACGCATGGAGACAGCGCGGCGCTGAGCGGAGTTTCTGCCTCTTCTGTTTCTTTTTGTGATTTTTAACTCGGACAAAAGAGGGAAAAAGGTGTTTCTTTTCCTCCTCGAACAGAAAATGAGTAGCTGTCTCCTCCGACTTGCACTCTTAGTGGCTTGCGTCCTCTCCATCCGCTGCACCGCTGCGCCCGGCGGCGCCGACGCGTCCCGGGATACCTGCGCGTCCTGCGGCGGCGTCGCTCAGCCCGAGGACCCCGAGTCGGGCCGCCTGAACGTGGACTTCCTAGAGGCGGTGAAGAGGCACATCCTGAGCAGGCTGCAGATGCGGGAGAGGCCCAACATCACGCACCCGGTGTCCAAGGCGGCCATGGTGACGGCGCTGCGCAAGCTGCACGCCGGGAAGCTGCGGGAGGACGGCCGGGTGGAGATCCCCAACCTGGACGGACACCCGATGAGCAACGAGGTGCTGGAGGAGAGCTCCGAGATCATCAGCTTCGCGGAGAAAGGTGCGTGATGGAGACTCGAACTCAAGTTTTTATGGAGAGAAGTGACACAAATCTGACATTTTTGATGAGAAAGGTCCATCAGATTTCAGTTTTCACAAATTTTTCTTAAAACAAACCACAAAAGGCAACTTATTTCAACCAAATTAAGAAACAGACAAATACTCAGGCTAAAATCTGAGATTTTCTGACGAGAACTGGCAAAAACTTGACATTTCTAACCAGAAAGTTCCATCTGATTTTCATCTAAATGTATATTTGTCTCAGATTTTCCTAAACAAAGCAAAAATGTTAACTTACATCCTGAATTGATGAGTTTTTCTGCAGAGAAGTGACAAAAATCTCACATTTATAACAAACTTCACTGACATTTCATATTTTTCACAGATTATCAAGCGACAAAAGGCAACATATTTCAGCAAAATGAAGAAAAAAGGGAAATGTTCAAGCTTAAATTTACATTTTCATGAGGAGAAAAGACAAAAATCAGACATTTCTGACCAGAAGCTTCAATCAAATTGAACATTTTATGGTTTGTGATTTTCCAGAAAGCCTCTTGTTTGAATGTAGTTTGTTGGATGATGTGCAGAAAAGCAAAGATCTCCCACTGAAGTGTCGACTTATCTCAACAAAACTAAGAAAAAGACAAATGTTTAGGCTGAAATTTAACTTTTTATGAAGAGAAGTGACTCAAATCTGAAACTTCTGACCAGAAACTTCTGCCTGATTTTGACAAAATTTTATATTTTTCACAAATCTTCTTCAAACACAACACAAAAAGTAAGTTCAGTAACTGAAATGTCAACTTATCACAACCAAATTAAGCAAAAAAAGAGTTGATTTTCGTTGAGAAATGTTGAATAATTGTGCAGAATTAAATGTGCAGAGATCAGTTCACGGTGTCTAACACATCCTGCAGGGAGAGAGGAGCTGACTGAAGGATAAGACAGTGATTTCAGGTGCTGCTTTGAGTTAAAAACAACTTATTTTACCCTAAAAACTAAATCTAACATCTTCTCAACCTCCACTGTTTCTAAAAATCTGTCATTAGAGTCTCAGTTCAAATCAGGAAAAACACAAAAAACCCTTTTAGCAGAGAGAAAAACCAGCATCCAGGCTGGAGGAGAGGCTGGATTTATGAATGAAAGGCTTAAAATTGAAGCTGAGTCTGCTGTGAATGAGCTTCTTCAGGGTTTGATGTGGTTTCTCTGACACTCGGCTGAGGCTTTAACACGTCGTCGTACTCATGAAACTCAATATGTCAAATGATATTTGATGCATGTCGTGAACATCAGCCAACTCTGCTCGCTGTGTGTGTGTCTTTATATACCGACTGAATGAGAAACAACCCAGGGAACATGCTGATGTTGAACAGATGTTGATACAGGGGCCTGAACACCCGCCAAAATAAAAGCAGAGACGGAGCAGAGCTGCTACCTGCAGGATTTTATTTTTACACCACAGCAGTTGGAATTTGTCTCCTTTTGCTAAAATTGGTCAAATTCTGATTATAGTTTGGTGGATGGTTAGCTGAGGGGTTAGCTGGTTAGATTTTGGGGTTTTTGGGGTTTGGTCTGTCACCGTATGTTGGTTGATCCCAGAGTGAAAGCCTCTCTCGGCTCCTTAAAGTCAGACAAACTTCTGCAGTAATAAGTGCTGATTCTGTCCAATTTAGCATCTCGTTCAGTTTGTCTCCTGCAGCGTCGATCACCGACTGTTTTCACTCTAAGAGATTAATTAAAGCTTGAGATCTTGCAGGTAATTTATTTGTAATGTCTGTCAAGAAACCTGAAAAGAGGATGTTACTGTTCAGAAAGATAGATTAAAAAAAACAAAGAAAAATTGCACAAATTTTGAATGCATTCTGGTGGATGAAGAGACGTTACTGTCAAGAAAAACAGGTAAAAATTGATCATATTTTGAGAGAAGATGCCTGACCTGACGTCTTCTATTAAAACTGAGATTTTTAAGCATGGCTGCGTTCATGTGCTCCAGAGAAAGTTGGACATCTGGGCCTCCTGGCTTCTCCCCCAGTGTTGTGTTCACTTTCCTAGAAAACCCAACCGCACACAAACATAAACTCTGCTCGGTGTCGGCGGAGGTTTCGCTCCCCACTGAGAGCCTTTTAGTTTCAGATGTTTCTCTCTGTGGCCGCTGTGTTGCAGACCTTCCACCTCGGCGCCGCGCGCCTGCCAGTTGGCTGCGTTAGCGGCACTGAGCGGCTGTCAGCGGGGACATGGCACGGAGACAAGGCTCAGAGGAACAATTTACTCTGAAAGGAGCCGGCCTGAAAATGATCAACGACACCACCTGCTTCGCCCACGTGCGTCCAACCGCTTGACAGCGACGGCGCTCGCTCACTCGGCGGAAACATCTGCTTTCCACATCAACAACTCGCCGCTTTGCGTCGACACTCATGACTGTTATTGTGAACCTCATTATGTCATGTGTGCGAGTGTTTGTGTTGTAGTATCTCAGCCTTTGTATCTCTGTCATGTCTTTATGTGCGTCTTTGTGTCCATTATTGATGTTTGTGTGTTTCTACGAGCGTCTGCGTTGGCGTGTACATGCATCTACATGCAGCATGTTGTGTGCTTATGTGTGTGTGAGTGTGTGTGACATGGCAGGGTTGTGTTGAATCAGTCCCCTCAGTATAAGGTCAGAGCTTTTGTGTCGGCCGTCGTGCAGCCTGAATGCAGATTGACGGGCTGAACCCTGCAGCCTGGCACCCCATTAGAATTCACAGTGTGTGTGTTTGTGTGTGTCTGTGTGTGTGTGAGGCTCTATATGAACAAACACAGCGACTGGAGTGTGTGCTGGTGGTTTGTTGCATCACAGTGATGTTTTATGTGTCACAGTTTGGAGCTGAGAGGTTTCTCATGAATCAAACGTCTGTGCAACGTTTGTGGAAACCGATGAGAGTCAAGAACTGAGTGTTTGTTTGTGTAAATGTATTTTAGACACCTTCAGTTTAAGTGTGCGCTATATTTAGAACATTTTCACCACTTTACCTTAATGACTGACAGCTTTTTCTGACAGGAAACCACCGTTAAAGAAGCCAAAGATCGCTCTCTCCGATCCAACCAAACTGGAATGTATTTTGGTGGATAGAGAGCAGGAGACCTTCAAACTCCTGCTTTCCATCCACCAACATTTTAGAAATTTGTAACATGTTTTTCCATCCACCAAACTACAATCAAAAATTTCCCCTGGATTTTAAACCAGTCTTTGGCATAACAAATAAAATTCTACCTGCAAAATCACAAGCTTTAATTCATCATCATCTTAATTCATCGAATCTGCAAATTCAAGTTTCTATTCGAGGTTATTGCCTCTTGTTTTTCCTCGTCACTGTCTCCAAGTGCTTGCTCATGGTGGGGGCTGTTTCTCTACACCAGATTACATGGAAGTTTTCAGGAAAATGCTTTTCCCTCCAACATGAATAAAATTGTATGAGAATTTTAGAATATTTTATTGATTTATTTTGCTGCCCTTGCTATAGCTGTAATGAAGCTTTGATGAAATGCAGAAGAAAAAAAATCATCCTCTGTTCATGAAAAAAGAGAAGGAACTCATTTAACCATTTGAACACCAAAGATTTTAACTTCCTCATGTCACGTCAGAACGTGGTTTGCTTGAGAACTGTGCTGCGGCCTAAAGACCAGAAGAGAGTCAGCAGTTTTGTAGCCACAGATTTCTAACGAAGGATTGATGCAGAACGTCTTTGGTGCAGCACGGTGTGGTTTATTTATCTGTCTGTTATCCTTCACTAAACATTTGTCACCAGAAAGAAATCAAAACCTAAATATTTGCCTGGTGTAACGTCAAGCCAGTCTGAACAGCTGCTGTCTTTCTTTTGACATGTTTTGACACTTTCTGATCACTTCAGATCAATTAGGGCCAGAAGAAGTTTTTTTTTTTTTTTCTGTTGAGCAGTTTGGAGTTTATCTCGTCCTGGAGTTCATGTGAGGAATCCACCGTCTCCTCATTACCATGTCAGACAATGCAGCTGCTCGTCTGTGACAAATGAATTCTCTGTCAAACGTCAATTAACTCTCCTCCTCCGTCTCATTGTCCACTCCTCAACAACACAGTCAGTCACAGTCAACGGGATAGTTCTGATTATCTGAAGCAGGAACCAAAAACCCCAAATCTAATCAGCTCAAGCTTCTGCTCTCCATCCAACAAACTCCATTCAATCTTTTTATTTTTGTAAAAATCTGTTCAGATATTTCTGTTATTGTGTGACTCCTCCTGCAGAGATTCATTTCTACTTACTCTCCAGGTTTTCGAGACGTCTCTCTGCTCCCCACAGTTTAGAAGAAGCTTGGAAGTCGAGCTTTTATCAGTTTGATATGAATATGTGGTGACAGAAATCTGCACCTGCAGCTCAACTCAACCTGTGTTTTCGCTTTGTGGGCACGCTATCGCTCTTGATTTCTATCTTTCCGGGTGTCTGCGGCGCTCTAATCTGCAGCAGTGTGTGATCGAACATCCAAGCTGCTGAGTAATGACTCAGAGATTACCGCGTCTCGTGATGGATGAGGTAATGCTTGTGGCTAAAAAGCACTGCGCGCCAACAAAGTCTGATTCCTGTAAAACTTTGAATCATCTTTAATACTTTGTTTGTAACTCAGTGCTGATGCAACCTGCAGCCAGTTCATGAAAGTTTTTATGATGTGTGGTTGGTCTTTTCCTGTTTTTTTTTTTTATTAAAAGGATGCGTTCTGTTCTGCAACTGTTCAGCCATGAAGTTCACCCGCTGGACTCTGTGTCCTTCTCGCGCTCTGATTTCCCCACGAACTGTCAGGCTCAATTTCTCTGGCTCGGCTTGTCTCAGAGTTCAGGAGGTTCAGACCTGATGAATGGCTCTAATCTTCTTCACCTGACAGCTGTCAGTCAGCCTCTCCATGTGTTTGCATCGCTGGTTACGAAAGCAAAAGGTGATGTGAAACTTGTGGTCCGCTGTTGAGGAATTTAAAATAAAAGAGCAAGTTTGATCCTGATAACAGCCACTGAAAGTTTTGTAAGCATCTCAAGAAAAAGGTCCTGAAGTGTCCAACATGGTAGATTAAAGGGGACAGATTGCTGTGGACAGGGTCAGCAATAAAAAAAAAAAGGTCCACCTTAAAAAAAATCAATATCAGTTTAAGTGTACACTACATTCAGAATGTTTCCACCACTTTATGTTGCTGTCAGACAGACTTTTCTGATGGGAAACTGGTGTTAAAATGTCAAAAATCACCTTCTCCAAACCGATCAAAGTCCATAATCATTCATTTTACCTCACAGAACACAGGAGCCGTTTGTCTACTGCTACACTGATGTGTCAGTTTGTTTGTGTTATTGTGCAACTTTAGTGAATCACAAGTCAAACTCCTCCTCTCTATTTACCAAAATGCATTCATCATTTCAGCATTTTTTTTTTTTTAAATCAGTCTGTCTAGAAAGAAAGAAACCCCAAAATCTAATCAGCTCATGGTTCTGCTTCTTCTTCTCTTACTGTGTGAGTTCTGTGTTGTACAGGTTTAGCTCAGATTCACTGAAGTCACAAAATAACACAAAAGAACTAACAAATCAATGTAGAAACTCCTGTGTTCTGTGAGGTAAAATTATTGTTTTCGTCTATGGAGTTTGGTTGGTTTGGACAGAGTGATTTTTTTTGCTTATATAACGGTGGTTTCCCATCAGCAAAGTCTGTCTAACAGCAAGGTAAAGCTGTGAAAATATTCTAAATGTCATTGCTTAGCTTCCTACACTGGTACTCCTGCTGCGTCTCCAAACTGGGGGCTCGTCCACCGCCATAATGCACTGACTATGGATCAGTACCTCATATAACCCCACTTCAAATAATCCGAACTGTCCCTTTAAGGAGGCCAATGCTCCTGGTCCTGAGTGTGCCGAGTCCTGTTTCATCACACCATCCATTATCCAGGAGTACTCTCAAGATATTTACATGTCTCCGCTCAAGATCAAAACTTTATCCTCGCTTAATGGGAGCACTGGCTGCAGAAAGGCACAAAATGAAAGCTCAATAAATGAAGAGATGAATTGCAAATACATACGGAGCTGCTCGGATAAAAACAGTCCTTTCTTTTTGCTTGCTTGGTATTCATTAGTTGTGGGAAAGTTTCGAGGGTAACAGGAGGGAAGAAATCTGTATAAACTCATCTCTGACTTTATTATAAAGACGCTGATTGTGATTTTTGTTCCTAAAAGGTTTGAATCCCCCAGTTGCCCTCCGTTCCAAACCTTTTAATCGTCCCACAAATGAGCTGATGGTCCTTACATAAAAAGCCTCTGACCATTTGCAGTCCGCTGCCGGAGCGGCCACGGCTTCTGAGAAGCAGCTAATGTCATGTAAATGGTTTTTCTTGCGTCTTCATTCTTCCAGTTTGTTGCTGCATCTCCCCGCGCTGCCGGGCCCTGCGACGTGCTCTCAGGCCTCATTGTGGAGACAGTTAGGCTCCATAAGATCTCATTTTCAGGCAGCATTCAACGCAAAGCCTTTGAACCTTTGTGTGCTGCTCTCTTAAGCTCCCCCCCCCCCCCCCCCCCCCCCCCCACCACCACAAACCCCTCCGTCTCATATTTGGGCTGATTCGGAGGCCAAGTGGCCCTGCGCCCAACGCCTTCCTGTCACAGTCCGCAGGATCTGTGCTGCCACCCTGAACTGAGGGGACGCCGGGGGCCTGTTGTCTTACTTTAAGCTGTTCCCAAGTTCACCACCGCCCCCCCTCAGAGCTCAGTCCTCTCTGCAACAATCCGGTCTTCAAGTTGACACAACTGTCCATCTTGATTTAAGTGTCCACGTTTGGTGATTGAAATATTTTCATTTAGTCAACCAAATATAAGACTGTAAGAAAAACAAACCAGTTTCTCATCAACTGACTGACATGTTTATGACAGATCAACATGTTTTTTTGAAGAAAGAGTTCAACAAGGGTTCTTTGTAAGACTTAAGGGTTCCATTAAGAACCCTCTTCTTCCAAAGAACCCTTTGTGGAAGACAGATTTCTTTCAAGATTGTTGAAATCCTTCTCAGTAGGACTCCCTGGGTGGGCCAAAGAACCTTTATGGTTCTAGTTAGCACTTGTATTTCTAAGAGTGTAGGAAATAAAAGGCACAATTGTTTTTCTTTCCAAGGTGAAGAAACTGTTCTCTTAATATTGCACCCTTTTCTTTCTCTGTAAGTTTGAGTAGGTTCCACATGTTTTCCTGAACTAGAGGTCCTAAAACCGGCTTAATTTAAACATTCAGTGTTTAATTCAGTCTGTTGTACCTCCAGCACAGGGTCCTGTAGTCCCGCTTTATAAATAATCAAAGCCTCTGATGTGTTTCTGTTCCTCAGATGATGTGGTGACCTCCAAGTCCAGCCTGTTCTTCCTGATCTCCAATGAGGGGAACCAGAACCTGTACGTGACGCAGGCCACCCTCTGGCTTTACTTCAAGCTGCTTCCATCTCCGTTGGAGGTGCGTCCGAGGCGGAAGGTGACGGTGAAGGTGTACTACCAGGAGCCTGGCCTCGGCAGCAAGTGGAACCTGGTGGAGAAACGGGTGGAGCTGAAGCGCAGCGGTTGGCACACCTTCATGCTCACCGACGCCGTCCGGTTGGTGTTCAAGAAGGGCGACCGGCGCCAGAACCTGGACGTGCGCTGCGAGGGCTGCGAGGCTGAGGGCGTAGTGCCCGTCCTGCTCAACCACAACGACGAGTCCCACCGGCCCTTCTTGGTGGTGCAGGCGCGGCAGGCCGACAACAAACACCGCATCCGCAAGAGGGGGCTGGAGTGCGACGGCAGCAGCAGCCTGTGCTGCCGCCAGCAGTTCTACATAGACTTCCGGCTCATCGGCTGGAACGACTGGATCATCGCACCGTCGGGCTACTTTGGGAACTACTGCGAGGGGAACTGTCCGGCCTACATGGCGGGCGTCCCCGGCTCGGCGTCGTCCTTCCACACGGCGGTGGTGAACCAGTACCGCATGCGGGGGATGAGCCCGGGCTCCATGAACTCCTGCTGCATTCCCACCAAGCTTAGCACCATGTCTATGCTCTACTTTGACGACGAGTACAACATCGTCAAGCGGGACGTTCCCAACATGATCGTGGAGGAGTGTGGCTGTGCTTGAGTACGTTTTGTTCTTGTTTATTTAAGGTGGAACTGAAGAACTTAACTGTAAACAGATTCACGATATTACAACGAAAAAAATGAATATAGAAACAGAATATTTATGGACGACGGAGAAAACATGCGCACACACAACCTCATCCACACATATCTACACACCCTCATGTATGCCTGCACAAAAACTTGTATATATATTTATGTTTGTTGATATATTTCGTTATATTCTCTGGTGGAAGACATTCAGTCTTTTTCAAAGGGACGTGAAGAGTTCTCTTCCAAATCTTTAAATATCCACTTTGGAAAACAATCAATCTCTGAAATCAAATATCTCTAAGATAGTGAGTGAGGATCTGGTTTGCTAAAGTCTTCTGTAACCTACTAGCCTTGATGAAGCATCATCATCTGATGTAATCAGTCACGTTGTTAGAGTCTGTACCACTTGTTTAGAAGTGTGTATCTCTTCTTGGAGTTCAACTCTTCATGTGTAGAAGATAAAACCCAACCTTGAACATGAAAACGACGTCTCCAGAGGAGGTGTAGGGAGCCTTACATGAGTCACAAAGAAGGTTGGGGGTGATTCAACTATGCCTCTTTCAAAGAGCAGTGTGTGCAAACACGTGGGACGAGCACTGAAAATGTTAAAACACCAGTCAGACTTCACCAACGCGCAGCACTTCTGGCCAGGACTCACATGCACACAACTACGACTTAGAGAAACTTTGCTCCACAATACAACAGAACATTTGGACACATTCCAGAAATGGATGGAAACGGCATCTGTAGAGACTTTAAACAAGGTTCCCGTCACAGATAGTCCTAAAAACTGATGATGAAAAGGTAGACTTGCCAACGTGAGGTGTTCATAACTGTCTAGAGGTTGTGTTTACGATCACTGATCGCTCTGGATTCTTCTCTTTTCATTATCTTCATCGCTGAGGAAGCTCCGTAGCTTGTTTCTGAAAGTTGGGAAGGTACCGCTATTGGAGGGAATGGGTTGTCCTAATTTCTCATGGGATTTCTACAGAGTGAAAAGAGCCAAGTGTTGTGGGGAGGAATGGATGTTTTGATAAAACATTTCCCTCAAAGTTCTCATTTGTGCACTCAAATTTCTCATTTCTGTTTTCTAAATTAAGGAATTTGCAACCTCAAATGTGTGAGATATGAACATACTTTGGGTTTTTGCTGTTAAAGCCAACACTGACTTATCTTTATCAAAGGCAACGGCATATTCTCTACCAACTGCACCTTTCTTTACTTCCTGTCAATACTAAAGTAATGGTAACTTTCTTATTGTGATTTTTCATCAATAAATAAGTTACTTCACTTTTCACAGTTAGCTTGGTACAAATTGTTGATATTATTTACTCTTTGTTTTGTTTATAGTGTTTTTGAGCATTTTGACAATCACCTGAGCAACATTAGCTTGTTAGCATCGTCATCTTCATAAACCTCACCAGAAACTTCTTGGTTTGTCTTTCCAATGTTCTAACAATCTCCAACGCTGGTTTGGTCAAAATAAACCTTTAATCCTCCAAGTTAGACGTAAAAATATCAGAGAGAAAGGTCAGCGTGTACAGCCAGAATATTTTCAGATCTAACTCTGTGAATGCATTTACTTATTTTTGACTAAACCAGAGTTGGTGACTGTTGAATCAGTGGAAAGACAAACAAAGATGTTTTTGGTGAGTTTTCTTTTGTGTCTGTTAAGCCTGAATAAAGATGATGATGCTAGCTAGCTAATATTGCTAAAATAACATTGCTTATGGTTATCTAAGACACTGAGGTGATTATCAAAATGCTTAAAAACACTTTATACAAAAGAAACAGTAAATATTATTAACAATATGTACTAAGCTAACTGTGAATAGTGAAGTAACTGAGTTTAGGATGAAGTTTAGGATGTTTGAGTGCACAATTTAGTGTTTGAGGGAACAGTCCACCAAGATTTTTCCTCTACTGGTATCTGAAGATTTCAACAGTCCGTTAAGAACTCAGTCCAGTCTATGTACAAACCCAAACAGGCTCCAAGACCCGACACGCCATCCACAGTCTATGTCTGTCATCCAGATCGTGGTGCTCATTAGGAGCTGTCGTAGTCAAATGGACCTGCTTGAGGTTCTTGAAGACGTTTCCCCAGTTTCACGGATTAGAGGTTAAACATCTTTAAGAACCTCAGATAAGTCCAGCTGCCTATGACAGCTCCTGACGGGCATCCAAAGACTAAATAAGGTCTTGTCTTGACGGAACTTGGTGAACCAAGCTTCCACCTTTCCTCCTTGGTCTTTGCTTTCCAAGGATTATGACATCTTCCACTCATGATATGGGTAGAACAGTCAGTTAACAACACAAACCATGTCCAGCTCTGCTCAGTCCAGTCCATGTGCAGTCCTGAAGGGACTGCAAGACCTGATGCACCATCCAAAGATGGTGTGAAGACTCTGAGTCACCCAGGTCGGGGTATTTGTTAGGAGCTGTCATAGGCAAATGGACTAGCTTGAGGTTCTTGAAGCGGTTTCACCAGCTTCTCAGATTAGAGGTTAAAGATCTTCAAGAACCTCAAGCAAGTGCAGTTGCCTATGACAGCTCCTAATGAGCATCTGAAGGCTAAGTAATTCCCTAGCGTGTGACCAGCACATGAAGGTGTAAAGAACATCAGGAATGACCTCACATTCATCCATTTTTGTTAACATTTGGATATTGCAAGTAAAACCTCCCTTCACCTTCCTTAAGCTCCTCCTTGAAGGAAATGCTTCGATTCCTTCCAGCTGTTCAAATATAAAAAATTCTCCAATTCCAGTCAGTGAAAGTGAAAAGTTGCCATATTGCTCAGTTTAGTGATGGTGCAGCTTCGCACTCCCCGACGCACACTTCGATAGCACTTGCAGATTGAAATGCCTTTAATGAGCCCTATGTGGCGCACCATCGCCCACAGCCCTTCTAAAAGAAATAAGTGCCGCATGAGCTATGCAATGTATAGTATTTACCCATAATCCAGACAGGCTGAACTTAAGCTCTTCTGACAAAACTATCACCAATACTTGAAATGTAAGTGTGGCAAGAAGGGGCAGGTTGGACTCTGGAGAGGAGGCAGGCGGAGGCAGAGAGGAACCCAACGAAATGTGTTTCTGGTAGAAGATGGTGAAGTCATGTGCTGCTCGATCCAGTCAGAGACTGAAGAACCCAGCAAGTAATTCAGGGATGAAATTATCACTGATTTCAGAATAACTCTCCAGTAAGAATCTTTATGATTAATTCTACGTATTCATGAACCGGTTCAAGGACCAGTGGAAAAGGGTCCCCTGGCAGTTCTACTGGGATCTTTTTTTATATTAAGGTACAAAGAGCCCTTGACAAACCCAAAAGAGGGTTCTTCAGAAGCAAAGCCCTTTTGAAACCTTTATTTCTAAGGGTGTAGAGTAGCATGTTGTGCCTCGGGTTAGAAAGATTCAGTCTTGTTGGGGTTTTCAAAGATGAGTTCCACTTCCTCGCTGTAATCGTTGAGTGAAACCTCTAAAAAGAGGCTAACTGGGGCTAACTTTGACCCACATGTGATGCCTGAATAGTGAATTTGGTGTCTAAATGAAAGCGTCCCTGCGGAGTTCCCATCACGGCCTGCATGTTCGGCACCGAAACACACTTTGAGACACAGTTTCGAGCCTCAGTCACTTTGACATCACTTTGATATTTTCACTTATCCTCTGCTCTCATTTAAAAGACTTCACCACCACCAGGAACACGTTTTCAGACAAACACCCGAGGAGAAACGCCTCCTCCTCCTCCCGCCTTCTGTCCGACGCCCGACCTCCACCCCGCCTGCCGCTGGAATCCTTCGCTTGTTCTTCAGAGCGAACGGTTGTTAGAATATTTGCACTGAGGAGCTGCGTGACTAGTAATAAGAAAAAAATGAAATAAATAGAAACTGCCATTGAAAAAAAAGTTATTTTTATAGAAGCAAAATTGAGCTCTGTTCAAATGTATTATACCTAATCATGGAACCAAAGAGGCCAAGAGGTTTAGCTATTGAACGATGGCGACGCCGTCGTGTTTTTGTTGTTGTAAATGACTTTGTGACAGTTAAAAGAGGCCTAAACACTGTATCAGGGTATAATATCAGTCCATAATCTGCTTAATCTCTTTTCTATTTTGTACCTAGACATGGAATATTTCATATTTTTTCATCAAATTACTTAAATATTCCTAGTTTTCTTTCTTCTTTTTGTTAGCGCTCGTTACAGAATCATTTAGAGTAAAAAAAAAAAGCACACGCCATCTGATCCCTGTACAGTCGATGTAACATATGAATTATGCTTTTGAAATATTTTGTTCTTTGTTATTGTTGAAAATAAATTTCTTATTACCAATTGTATGGAGGTGTTGTTGTGTCATGAGACTCGAGAGAAGTTCCTGGAGACTGTAAGAACATGATCTGAACTTATTGTTTGGTGGAACGCGGAACCAACAGTGCTCAGGATAAGAGAGTTCTATTCAGAATCCAATGCATTTTATCTCAAGCACACTCAGGAGGTTCTACTGAGGGGTTCTATTGAGAGCCTTTTTTATATTCCAAGGGTTTTATCTAGAACACAGGTTTTACCAGGAACCATTTTACATACCAAAGGTTTTATCTAGAATCTAGAACTTTATCTAGAACTCATCCAAAAGGGGTTCTTTGTAAGCCATTAAGAACCCCTAGTCTCACAGAGAACCCTGAGCAAACAGTTTCTTCAATGGTTTCTTCAGAAGCAAATGGTTCTGGGTAGAACCTGAGTGCCTCAGGGAGAACCTTTATTTTACAGTCTGTCTGTTAGAACACACTGAAGGTCTCATTTTAAAGATGGCGTCAGTGAAACCAGCTGTTGTTGTTCCTTCTTATCACAGGATACTAAACGTTCAGCTGACGTCACATGTTCTTCTGAAGAACCTCAGTGAGTTCTCGCCCTCTCACACTGTTGGTTCCTCTGCCCACACGTGTTGACATCTGTCAACATTTTATGATTTCCAGCGGGAGACGACGAAGCCCACAAAAATTCTGTTTTTATCGGAGGAGAGGTTGACGTCAGAGGGTTTTTCCAGGATGATTATTAGTCTTATCATAATATTGTGTCACCAGAAGAAGATTTAGTTTTTCTGAGGCTCAAAGTGAAGATTCATATTTTATTAATCTGCTTCATCTGTCTTAAAACATGAACATAAAACAACTAAAAATATTAAATAAACTTCCTAATTACTGAAGTTATTTAATACTGATTTATTATTATAATATGGATTTACAGCACTGAGAAATTAAAATGAAGTTTAACAAATTGAAATAGTAACTTTGCAGATTCAGATTAATGATAGAAAATATAAATCAACTATTAAATTATGATGTATTATTATAGACTAAGCTACCTGGCTGTACATAATATATTTAAATTTTAAAATTAGCTCTACCTTTACCAGCTGCAACATTCAAGTGGTGAACACATCAATGCAGAAATTAATATAATATAATATAATATAATATAATATGCCATCATGAGTAGGCTAACTAGGCTAACTGTTTTAGCTATCTAGCAAACAATATAACCTTTTATTATCTTTTTAGTTTGCTGCCAAACAACTTAATGATTAAATAACTTTATTAGCGAGCTAGCAAACAATATGACACTTTTCTTTTACTTTATAGCTAGCTCAAAAACAATGTGACATTTTGTTAAATTTTAGCAAAAATTTCACTTGAAAAAACCAAAACTTGTATATAAACTAGCTAGCAAACAGTGCAACCTTTTGTTTACTTTTTAGCTAACAAACAAACAAACAATATAACACTTAAAAAAGTTTTTATCTAGCTAGAAAACAATATTGTCTTTGTTGTTTGTTTTTAGCTAAGACCTCCGTCCCGGTGAGCTGGTTTCCTCGGGGCTGGGAGTTAGAACAGAACAATCTATAGAACTCACTCTATATGTGTCCATTCAGGCACACAAAGACTCTTAACAGGCCTAATTATACCTCAGCAAATCTCAGCAGGACTTCAGGGGTCAAGTGTTTGACCTCTGGGGTCACACCCTCCATGATTGGGAGGACAGACGCAATGGACTGCAAGCGGTGCAGCGTTAGCAATTAGCATTCAAGGAAACCCTCATGTTGATTTTGTGTTTGTCTGCAGCCAGAACCTGTAAACAAGCTCACAAACACGACAGATAAACAAGAAATTAGACGGAAAGGTGAAGAAAATATCTGAACCGCTCAGAGGAACAGAACGTTTCAACGCAGACGTCCGTCAGAGGTCTAATTGCCTCTCAGAATAATCCTGTAAGTGTCGGGCGAAGTCAAGAGAAATGTTGTGGTTAAGTGGTGTGAAATGATATGTTTGAGAGAGAAAACAGTCGCCCCTTAATCTGACAGCTGATGAACGGACGAGTCAACCCTCACCCTGCTCAGGAATGAGACCGAGACGGAGACAAAAACAAAGATGGACCAAAAAAAGTAAAGACGAAAGAAGAAAAATAATGAGAGATACACGTTTAACCAGCTAACACACAATGTTCCCATAACACCGCTCTCGTTTCTATTCGGTAACCCTCCCACAATGTTTTGAGAATGATGTGCAAATGTTTTTATTTATCGTAACATTCTCAAAACGTTCCAACAAACACATGAAGCAACTTTTTTGGGGGACAATTTTAATAAAGTTCCGGTCAGGTTCCCTGTTGGAACCCACAATGTTCCAAGAATGTTGCACAAATATGTTTGTTTCACGTAACATTCCCAAAATGTTCTACTGACCACACAAAGTAAGTAAGTAATGTTCCACTGAGGTTCTCTGTTGGTAGCCTTTTAGCAAACCCTCCCACAATGTTTTAAGAACATTGCGCAAATACACAGAATGTTCTAGGACTGTAACCTGTTTAAAGTTAACATCAGAACATTCAACCAACCTTCTCAGAATGTTCCAGACATGTATCAATAAACTTGGAAGCAGGAAAAACTTCACATTTTAACATCTAGGGAACGTTAAGGGGAAACATTCAACTAATCACACCACAACATTTTGGGAACGTAACAGCAATGTTACATTCAAAGAACCTGTCAGCATGCTAACGATTAGCCATCATGCTACAGAGAAATTCGGTCTTTTCTAAAGGGCTCCGGAAGGCTTCGTCCTTCCTTCGTAAAGTACCTGGAAACGAAATTGCTGCATTGATGATGTCAATGAGGGTTGGAAGGTGCGATCGGTGGGCGTGCTAAGTGGGTTTGGGGGTTTTGAAATGTGGTCATCCTGTGTTAACTAACAGTTCATGCTAAAGGGAGCTAAACTGTCAGAGAACAACCAAACTAAAACTAAAAAAATGCCACACTTTTTTCATCCACAAGTGAGCGAGAAGTGTGTTAGAAGAAGTGAACGAGTTCAAATTTTCACTGTGTTTTCTCAGAGACACCATCTAGTGGCCAGTTAGAGGAAGTGCAGCTCGAGGCACTGCGCGTCCAGCTGTGGTGGCTGCAGTTTCGTAAAAACAGAACGCTGTCCTTCAAAACAAAAAGCAGTCCAAACATTCTTCAGGACAAATCCAGAACGGGGGGACGGCGGTAAGTCGAGTACGTGTTGTCAAAGTGACGGGCGAGCGGAGGAATTAAGCTGAGAGTTAGTCAATTACAGAGCGGACTTTGTGGCGTTGTCAGGTGACACACGAGAGCTGTTTTATCATGTTGCTCGGCATCAGCAGGTCCACCGCAAAACACAGGAATGTTAATGAATAGAGCCCCGGGGCGGCGCCGCGTGACACACACTTACTTCAAGTGAACATGCTGTCGTGAAGTTTGGCAGGCTAAAACTGTTATGTGTTTTGACAGCGTGGTGAGCTCTGACAGACACATGGAGCGGGACTCAGTGTGCTTTTGCTGCTGATTTACGGCCAATGAGACGCAGATCTAATTTGTTTCAGCGCTGGGAGAGGTTATGAGTCATCAATCATACTTTTACAGATGTGACGAGGTACGGTGCCTGTCGCCCGGAGGGAGGGTTTGGAAGCTGCAGTGAAACAGGAGCTCACGTCTCACCACACTGTAATTCCCCTCGTCAAATCAGATGATTGGATGTGGTTTGCAGACAGGGTTTAAAATTAAAAACAGATAAGGAATAATCATCATACTTCAGATTGATAAACAACAGCAGGGGTCCTGACGTGACTTAAACTGAGTAGATGTTATATAATATATTAGAACAACAGAAAATTGCACAAAGAGGGAAACTCTGGGAAACTGTTGCACCCAAATCGTTGACTTTGACAAAGTCTAAAATTAAGGAAGTTTTAATATTAGCAGTGTTACACTTATAACTTTATATCGCAGCGGCGTTACTGCATCATTGCACTTAAAACATGACACTGAAGCAACGTTACTGCAACATCGCAAACATTTTCTCATGAGTATTTAAACTGCTGCAGATGATTTTAGCTGCCTGAGCATGTTTACAGAAAACCTTTGGTGATGCATTCACATTAACATCAAGCGACATACCTGCAGCCTGCGTGCAGAACGGATGAGGCCTCTCCGTCCACGTCAACCTGACGTTCCCACAGGATGTTGGGAATATCGACGGGGTTTTCCATCTGAGGAAAAGCGGGGAGAGAATTGATGAGCTCTCAGTGGAAACTGTGGAATTTCAAGGCTGAGCACAGGTAGGTGATATCAAAAAGTCATTTCAAGTGTTGGAGTAGGATTCAAGATGTTACACTTCCTTTTCCAAACGCTGCACAGCCTTTTGGGGAAAAAGCAACATTCCCAAAAGTTCATCCATCAGTAATCTTAAAATGTCCAGGCTTCACCCTGCAAAAGGTGCTATTAGTTCCTCAACTAAAGGTTCAAAGTCACTTATTATCCCTCATTAAGCATCGTAACTCACTCTAATGTTACCTCAGGTGTTGAAAAACCGTCAGCTCCGGGATGTTTCCAGGATAAACTGTGAACAATCACAGCTACAGCAGCAGTTGGTCGAATGACCCACAGGGCAACAGAGATAACAGGGATAAAACATCACAGTGTAAAACTTTTTACATAATATTTTTAACAAACTAAATAAGAAATTGTGTGAATGCTGGATGTTGAAAAGTTGATGCTAAACTGAATTGCTGGCTTCAGACGTTGAATAAGATGTGGAAGTAAAGCTGCTAACGTGGCCGTACCTGCTTTTCACTCATCTTTCTTTCTTTATTTCCTTCCTTTCTTCTATCATTAATTACTTTTGTCCTTGTTTTTTCAACTGATATGAAAATCCCCTAAAACTGAGGAGTAAATAATTGTTTTTGTGTTTCACTGCAGGACTTTGGCTTGTAACAGAGTATTTTTCCACTGCGGTTTTGCTAAATCTATGTCAAGTATTTGGGTACTTTTTCCACCGCTGGTTGCTTGTAATGTGGGTGATCCAGCATTTTTCTGCAGCCTCCTTCAGGACTGTGAAAAACAGCCACTAAAACATAAACATAAACACATTTCAGACAAGTGGAAACTTTCTCAGACGAGGCCCATTATGTGGACGTGAAGCTCCAGCGAGCAGGAAACGGAGACGTGACAGCAGATCTGAATGAGACACGGCGATAGCAGCTGCCGGGGGAAGAGAAGAAGAGGGATTGGAGGGGCGTCGCCGGGACGTTCTCATGTATTTATGGTGGAGAATGACTGGAATGTTCCACTGCACTTATCAAAATATGCATGTTACATCTCCAGGTTTTCTTCTACCCGAGGCATCGGCAGCCGCCGCCCGCGGCTTCATCCTCACCTTATCAGTCTTCTGTGGTTTCTTCGACACGCTGTAAAATTAAAGTGAGGGCTGGAGCTGACACGTTCACCACCTCACCTCTGATAACGGGCCGTCCTCTGGGGGAAAGACGTCTGTCTTAGGAGATGATTCACGGCTCAAACTCATAACAAATGAGGGTCAGAAACAGTTTTAGGCACTTCTTTCTCTGCAGCTTAAATGCTTCTCAGAGTAATTTTAGTTTAACTGATCTTATTATGACACGGCGCTGCAGGTTAAAAAGGAAGCAACGGATCAAAGTAAGAGAAAATTAAATATTAATACTCGTCATGTAACGCTGAACGATGGAAGACAGGAAAATGCAAAAATAGACAAAAATACATGACAAAAGTGAAAATAATCTGCGGCATATTGATGAGATATGATGCAAATATGAGATAAGTCATTTTGATAAATAAATTTAGTATCTTTGTAATTCATAGTTTTAACTCACTGTGACTTGATGTTCTGTCATTTTAAAGTTCCCATAAGACAACTACTGCCTCCACATATTATGTTCCTGTAAAAACAGGCAGCTAGGGAGGAACTGATCACTCCACTCAACCTCCAATCCTGAGGCAAAGCAGGAACAAGCAGTTTTAAAATTGAAATTTTAAAAAGTTTTAAAATTCTTAGAATTTCATTGGCGTTTAAAAGGATCACTAATAAAGTGTGTGTCTTGAGCACATTAATTCAAACACAACTTTATTTATACAGTGTATTTCATCTTCAGGGAGATACAGTGTGCTTTACAGACAGCAAAGATACGTGTCCCAGCAAAAAATAACTATGAAGAACAATGGAAAAATGGAATTAAACTTGGAGAGACGGACTGTTTTCAGTTTGCTTTTAAAGACTAAAGTATTTCAGCTGTGACATAAAAAAAACAAAAACAGCCACAAAATGTAACAAAATGTCACAGTAATAAAATATAAAAGCAAGTGAAATAAATAAACTATTTAGAAAAAATGAGACCAAAAACGGTTGGAGTTTGGTCTCATCTTTTACGAGGATTATTCTTCACTTTGAGAAGCTCTCAGGTGCAGATTCAGACTTCTGAAGATGCTTGGCTTCCCTCCAGAGGCGGCGGGTGCTTCAGAGTCTGGCTCGCGGTTTCCTCCTCATCTTGTTGTTGACATTCAGACGCCTCTTGACTCACCCCTCAGGCATTTTGTCTTCACCCACAGCGTCTCAGGTCTGCAGGACGCCGGCCGCCGTGCCGAAAACACTTGTGGATCTGAGAGCGCGATCCTCGGGGACGCGGCTCGAGGACGATAAGTGTGGAGATGAGTCACAGTCTGAACGTCTCCACATCTGAAAATAGTCCCCGAATCACAACAACAACTCCTCCCTGATTAGTCAAGAAGCACGTGGGACTCCTCAGATGACTGCAAACACAGTCGTGTAACACTAATTATTACAAATGGATGAGTAAACACATTTTACCGCAGGCTTGTAATTATCTGTAAGGTTTTAACGGTGTTACTTTGCACATTTTCCCCTCGAGAAACAGTTTAAAAATGACATAATTACTCCTATAATGGCATTTATTCTATTTTTCTCACATTATTCTTTCATTCACGGTGGATTATATGATGAGAATTTCTTTGACATCAAAGATCAACATCCTTGAGGTGGAAAAAAACACAGAACCATCCACAGAGGATCATGTGATGCTCTGTTTTTCAGCGGTTTTGATACGTCTGACTGGTTATAATGGGAGCATCTGACCATTTTAACAGAGCCGTCTGTTGGAGGTTATTACTGGGTGCAGTAGCAGGGAGGAAAATGCCTTGTATGCTTCCATTTCTGTCTGTTTCTTGGTGTAATTTATGTCTTTATTTGTAAGTTTACAGTAAAGTGATGACAGGAAATGAGGGGGGGGCAGAAGAGTGACTTTGACCACTGAACTCTCATCAGTTCATCCCTGAGTCTGAGTTGACATTTGTGCCAAATTTGAAGAAACTCCCCGGAAGCTTTCCTACGACACGATGCCAGTATATCTGTGTTTGAAGCGCAAAAAGACGCAATGAGTTTGACATTTTCAGAGTCTGAACTTTTCCACTTTTACTGCAGTAAACGAGTTGAATCAGTTCTTCTACTTTTACCAGAGTCTTTTTTTTCACAAGTATCTGCAACATATGTTGGAAATATACTACAGATTTCTCCTTTAATATGTCTGATCAGGTGATGAAGTTTCTGCTGAGTTTCCGTCGAGGAGAAACAGGGCGCTGCAGCCTGCGGTCAGCAGTGATGTCACTCATCTTATACATCATTTTTTAGGCGTGATGTCACTTGTTCCTTTTTTCTGGGGGGGGGGGCTGCTCCCTAAACGCTCCAGATGGTTGGTTAAGCCGGAGCTGCTGTTGCTGCTGCTGCTGCTGCTGACCCACACGGTGCATCACCGCCGCCGCCGTTGACGAGCGTCCTCCTGTCATCAATATTCATGAGCAGGAGAGCGAACCGGCCCGGCCTCATTAGAATATTCATACCGCCGAGGGTCCGTGAGAATGACGTGCCGGCCCTTTATGACTATTCATGAGCCGGGGGTCTAAATCTAATGGTTTAAAGAAGGAGCGGTTTTCAGCGGGACCGTCGCCCCCTCCGATCATCAGCACCTCCAGTAATGAGAGCCTCATTCATACATGTACAGTGAGCAAAGCTGCCATTTTTGTTGCCTGATTAAGCCTGATGCTTATCCCCCGTTTCTAGGTCAGGGAGAGGCATACCAAAAGCATTAGAGCATCAAGAATCGGGCTGATGACTCGGTTAAGAAAACAAACTGCACACTGGGACGTTATTTAACCCCGACCACCAGCTTCGACTGCACCAACTTTGGTGATTGTGGAGCAAATAAAAACCTCAAACAGCGTCTTCTTCTTCTTCTTCTTTTTTTTTTTTTTGGTGACATTTTCATTGTTGTACCCAGTGCCCGAGAAAAGTAGGACAGAGCAAGTTGCAAAAGGCACAATGGGGGCCGGTTTGCTTTTCTTGGTAACTCCCAATTAGGCATTGTTCTCACTTGAAATGTTTCTTTTGAATAATTGACAGTAATTTAAAGAAAAAAAAAAAAAGAAGCAGCACATCCATTATCTAAATCAGGCCACGTGTCTCTCCAGGCTCACATCAGTTTTATTTAAGAGCTCTGGTTTTTGAAGCTTTGCTCCCGTGGAGAGTTAAAACCGCGTGCCCTCGGCGGATGTCTCCTCCTGGACTCGTGGGTCGTGTCCGGGCAGGTAGGGTCTAGTTTGGAGGCTGAATAAAGGGTCAAATCTTTCCTCTGTTCTCGCTCAGGGTGCTGCGGGGTCCCCGCGCCGCCACCGCCGCCGCCACTGCTGCTGCTGCTGCCGAGGCTCTCTAGGGCACATACTTGTGGGGCACATATATATTCTCTCTCATTAGTTCTGCAGATCTGGGGCCCTCAGGGTTCTCCTGCACACATGTGTTGGGAGCGCGGTTCCCACTGTGATTGAGTCCCTGATTGCCTCGACATTAAGGGGGCTGCAGTTCTCGTGTCACGGCCGGCCTGATGAATGGGCGGTGCAGGAAGGGGAGGTGGAGAGGTGGGAGCTCGAGGCTCGCAGGACGCCACTGCCACCGCCGCTCAGGACCAGACGACTGGAGGAATAACTGACCCTCAGAATATTAAAGGGTTCTTGGTAGAACCCACCTGGGTCGGTTCTACATAAAACCCTTGCAAAATAAAAAGGTTGTCAGTAGAACCCTCTGATGATGTTATAGATTAAAAGGTTAGAAAAGGTTCTTGGTAGAATCCAGTCAGTGTGTTCTAAATAAAACACTGAGAATACAAAAAGATTCTTGTTAGAACCTCCTGAGTGTGTTCTAGAACCTGGTTCTTGAGTGTTCCAGGTGAATCTCTTGGCCCACCCACTGCCTTCCCCTCACCGCTCCAAACGTTCCACTGAGGAACCTCCCGGTGTCGAGCTGCTGTTTGTTTCTCGTCAGTCCTCCTTCACGTCAGACTGAGGAAACGGAGCAGCTGCATTTTTAATCGTCACATTTCACGTCATAAACTCAGAACCACCGGAGGAGGAACGTGGATTTGGATTGTGTCGGTTCTCTTTCTTTTTCCTGCCTCACCTTCTTCACATCACGGGTCAGCGGCGTTGCGTCTGAGGCCGCGGCCTCCCAGCCGGCTAATCTCCTGGTATGAGTGACTTCATCAGTTAAGAAGGCGCTCGCCAAAAGACTGTACGACTCATATAATTAAGGGGCTTAGACGAATTTGTGCAGAGGTACAAAACGCCATTATGGTCTTAAGGTGGATTTGGTGTTGAATCATTTTGCTCATAACCACACACTCAGGAGATTATCTGCTCTACTCGCCTCAGAGCTCTGAACTGTAAGAACAAGAGCTGAAAGATTTATGAGCTCAGTTGTTTTTCCAGGAATCACCAGAGTCCTGATGTTCAGAGGGCGGCGGCTGCCTGCTGCTGCGCTCGTGGCTCCGTTTACTCCAGTCGGCGAGTGTGTGTCAGAATATTCTCATCAAAAAACATTATGATTTCAGATCAGGAGTCATTTTACTTGATTCATTTAACTTCAAATCTGCAGTCAGAGAGAACACCAGTCAAGTTAACTGCATGAATTTAGCATCAGCGTTAACGTGATTGGTTAAGTGGTTAACATGAAGGAATTTTTCTGACTATTCTCATAATGCGTTGATAAATCATTTTTATTGATTTTTTAAAGTGAAAAAGTCCAAATTCTCTGGTTTCAGTTTCTTAAATGTGAATATCTTCTGGTTTCTTTACTCATTTTGTACTTTAGGAAACACTGATCGACATTTCTCACACTTTCTAGCATTTTATGATAATTGTTAGTTGCATCCTTAAATAAAATACAGATTTGCTTCGTTCCATCTCTGTATTTCAGAGTCTGTTGACGACATTCGAAGCCGAAAATGAAGCCGCTTTCTTTCTGACGAGCTGCTTTAAATGTTCCTGCAGATGAAGACATGACAGTTTTATGGCTTTATGACGACTGGTAAATTATGGGCAGCAGCCTGGTTTAGAGTTTCAGTGACAAAGCAGAAACCCACAGCAGCAGCGCGGCTCTCCGTCGATGTATTTGCATAACGAATCATCGCCAAAAAATGGGCTGCGCCAACATCCAGTCGACTAATTTAACCTCTCTTGTTTTCGGGGCATTTTTGATTACAGCCTGACCTGGTTCGAGCACGTGCTAACATGTGTGAAAATAAAGGATGCCTCACACACACACACACACACACACACACGCACACGCACACACACACACACACACACACACACACACACACGCACACACACACACACACACACAGTTGCAGCATTCTCCAGGAGAGATGGCAACGATTCAAGAAGGCAGCTATTAAGGGAGCTTACTGCTTTCCCTTCCAATTCATGGCTGAATGAATGACATCACTCGCAGCTTGTGTTCATACAAATCTCGCCCGGACCCCGAGATCTCATTGGAGGCAACTTGAACAAATATTGGCAGGGACGACAGCCCTCCACACACACATATAAACACACACACAAGCAACGTTTTGATGGATTTAGCTGCAATCACCATCACTGCGGCCTGATACAGATAATTTATGGTAATGTGCGGTCGGGTGTGTGTTTACTTTAAAGGCAGCCTGATGATGACGATCATGGGTTTCTTGGGGAGCACAATTGGGAGATTTGTTGCGGGGCCCCGATGGCCCCCTGGGGGGCCTGAACAGAGCCGCTGTGGTCTGAACACACTGAAGCAGTGTCCCCGCCTTCAGCTCTGTCCATCACTCACAGGATGTCCATCAGAGCACCATTATTTCACTCTCTCCAAACCAACCAAACTTCATAGGCAAAATCAATAATTTTCCGTCACAGAACACAGGAGTTGCAGGTCTGATGTTGCATGGATCTCTCAGTTTATTTGTGTAATTGGTATGACTTCTGCAAACTAGACCTAACCTTTTAAAACACAGAAGGCAAACAAAAAGACAAATAAACTGACAGATCAATGCAGCATTAGACCAGCAACTCCTGTTTTCTGCAAAGTAAAATGACTGACTTTGTCAATGGAGTTTGGTTGGTTTGGAGAGAATGATTTTTGGCTTATATAACAGCAGTTTCCCATCAGAAATGTACATACACTTAAACTGATGTCCACAGCATTACATTGCTTTGCTTCCTACACTGGTACTCCTGCTGCTTCTCTAAACTGGAGGCAACAAAATATGAAAGATGCGAAACACTCAGAAAACACCTGTTTGTCCAACAGTTTAAGAACGTTTGCTCACATATATGCAGCTGTGAAATGTGCAAAAAGGCAGAGCGAAGTTGACTACGGATCAGCAGGTGTGGTGATCTATGGTCACATGACTGGTTTCATTGTTCTGAATCAGCAACATAAATATTTTTTTATTTCCCATCATACATTTAATGGGAATCCTTTCAAATAAAAAATAAAATGGACTGGACTGCTGTCTTAAGTTTCAAAAGGCAGTTTTTTTTGTTCATGTTTCTAATGTGTCTGATTAGAACACTGTGGTCGATCATGTAAAATATAATGTGTTATAATACTTAGTTACTGTTAAAAGTAATATATTACTGTATTACCGCCAAGTCTGTGTGATGGAAGGGAAATGCTCAGATCAGACTCTTCACATCTGTCCAATCATGTCCACATTCATCTGTTTTCTTCTTTCTTTTTGATTTAGATTGTTGCATTAACCACTTAGTTTAACAAACAGACCATAAATATGACGGCGTGGTCATATTTATGGTCTCTTCCAGAATAGTCAGCCCTACTTTTGCCTTTTTAATACTATATATGGAAACATCCTGGTTTGTAAAATACAGCAGAAACACAAGGATGAACTTCAGAAAGTTCAAGTTCAGGTCACATAAAGCTGCAGATTAGATGCTGTTTCGTTCCTGCAGTGGAAAAAAAGGACTACTTTCATTTCATTGAATAAATCCAGAAAGTTTTCTGGGACGTGCAGTGACTTTGTCCACGTTTCTATGTCTTTTTCATTTTCACAGAAAACCTGTCATCATGCTAACATGTGCAGACCTGCATCCATCAGCCTGACGAGTCCACATGATGGACTGAAGACAGTCTGGGCGTCTTCATGAACGTGAACAGCAGCTACTTTGTCACGTTGATGGTGTTTTAGCAGGAAACAGGCGAGAGAGTGAGCCTGACTTTCATCTAGTTAATAATTTATCCTCATTATGTTGATGAAGAGATTAATCTGAACTCATCTTAAATCAGATGGTCAGCACAGACACTTACATTTTGTCTTTTATTCCCTTTATTTCCTCTCTAATCTCTCTGATCTCTTCACCACATTTTGTCCACTGGAAGGACACTATAGAGAGCACTTTGTCATTAGGACACCCTAGAGGGCAGTTTATATTATTTTATTTACCATTCGGGGATCCATCGGGGCACTTTTGCTGATTATTTTTGAACACTGTCCCCTCTTGCCCCCTCCAGTCCACAGTGTCCCAGTCTACAGCCTGCTTGTGGGTCCTATCTTGATAAATCAGAGCTGATCATCTGAGATTCATCTCTGCACTCCTTCACCTGTCTCTCCTGATTGAACTTGTTTCCTCATCTTCACCAAATAAGGATTCACGATCCTCGGAATATGAGAAACATCATGAAATAACTCTGTGTTGCACAATAAGTTGATGGATGGGTCCGGCTCCTACCTGCCCTGTTAAACTCCAGCAACACACTCCACTGTGTGTCTGCCCACATGCACACCTTCACACACGTGCACAGCTCTGAGGCACCTGGGTGTGGACGGTCTGAATATCTGGACCACAGAGACATCTGCCTGGACGCCTGCGGACATGATCAGCTGACAGAATCCATAAAACAGATCCTCTAAGTCATGAATTAGCTTAAAAACCCTCCACATATCCCCTTTTTTCCGATAATCCATTATACAAAATCGTGATATTCCAGAAAATGTCCCACTGCACTGAAACTGAAACCTTTATTTGTTTCAGGTGTTCAAACACGTCTTTCTTCTCTGTGATCAGACGTCTGAAACACAGGAACGCTTGTGAACGAGCTGCAAACCCCGGGCCCTCGACCTCAAGCACAAACACTTTGGACGAGATGTCACGTCGGGGGAAATAAATCACCATCAGAGGTGACTCTACCAATCATATTGTAGGAGCAGGCCTCTCCTCTGCAGCCTTCTAATCAAGCCTGAGAGCGGGGGACAGAAACCAGCTGCACGGCTGATATGAAAGGAAACGTTTCATGAGGAAACAGGTGAGACGCCTCTCTGCCGTCTTTGATGATCGTGAGGAACCAAACACAAACACAAACGAGGTTTTTTCCCCCAGTTTGCAGCAGCAGCAGCAGCAGCAGCGTTACCTCCGGATGACTGATTTCCATGCTGCTAACAGTAGTTGAGACATTTCAGGATGCTGGAACATTCCCATATCTCAGAATAACGAGAACAAGATGTCCTCGGGGGTTGATAGCCAGTAAAGAGGCGAGCGGTTTTTGGGGAGGAGGGGCGGGCGGCGAGGGCACGGCGCAAGATTGAGTTGGAAAGGCGAGGGAGAGAATTGGAATGGCAGTGGGCCGGGTTCCTAATGCACACAGCGAAGGCCAAAGTTTAGAGCCGCTCTGTGCCGGGAATACCAAGCGCCTGGCTCCCTGCTCGCCGGACAATGGGCCGATGGGCGTGCTACGGCAGCTTAATTCTCAAAGAGCGAGAGGCAAGCGCTGCCCATCTCTTTCAGCGCCGAGCAACAGGCCTAAACTGCAGGAAGACAACGTGGCAGAAACTGAGCCGTCCACGTTTTCACACAAGAGTCAGGAAATGCGGAGTTAGAGCTCAGCTATCAGCCGGAGGAGCTCGCAGTGACTCTCAAACCTTTTACAAACCTCGTTACAGTTTATGGCAAAACAGAGGAGGGAGGGAAGTCACCACCAGTCAACAGCTGAAGGCTGCTAAAGGCAACACGGGTCCATCAGCAGCCTCACTGGCAGCTTTTCAGCCCTAAAAATGTCACTGTTTGATGAAAAAAAATCTAGATTTAAGTTGGAAACAGGCTGAAATATTCTCTCGCCTGAAGGTGAGGCACTCCAAAGATTTAGTTTTTCAATTCCTAAATATTTCAGAGGATGAAGGTGAAAACAGAAGCAGCAACTCCATCCAACACTGGATCCTACAGGTCCCATAATTCCACTTAATAGCTTCTTACTTAGGGCGTGTTCACACCAAACTCATGCTCGGCCCAAATGCAGATAAAGTCAATACAAAAATGTCAGAAACATGCAAATTATGCAAAGCAAAGACGCAAAATTTGCGGATTGGTGCACATAAAAACTTTTCATCTCGTATGAAAATGTCCCTTGTCGCTTCCTTATTGATCAGAACTGCATTCAGAAAATGACTATTTTAAAAGTTGTTTGTCTGTTGTCTTGCAGACTCACCTGACAAAGCATGACACCAAACTTTTTATAAACTGTCATCATGATGTAGTTATTTTGGCATCATTCTGATCTGTTTATTACAATTAAATCACAGATTAAATTGTTGAAATGAGCCCTGATCAGCCTCAAGTAAAAATATAAGTCGATTTTGGGTTTGAAAGTCTCGTCGTTTGAGGAAAGTCGGACGTTTTAGTCCAGAGTTTGATTCCTGGTTGTTTAGCAGAGGTTTGTGATGGATCTGACCTGCAGCTTTACTTCATCCTGAGACGTTCCTGCTTGTCGTTAACCGTCCATTACCTGCTGTTTTGACTTCAGCTTCTTCTTGGCCTGAATATCTGCTCATTTCTCCAGTTTTTAAGCTTTACGTCCTTTGGAGACCAATTTATCAAGAACGTTGCAGATGGAAATCAGTTCTAACCGGCCAACAACTCTCAGACTGATGCATATGTAGCCGTGCTTCTGGGTAAAGAGTAAAGAGCTCTTCATCAGCTTTGTTAACGTAGGAAACTAATCCTGTCAGTGCTGATGTTAAACTGACTTTACAAACTCTTGATGACATGAGAGAAAAGGATGATTTTGACAATATCTGAGTAATGTTTGTGAGGGACGTTGTGCAGGGTACAGTGGAGAACAGATACTGTTTCTGCAGAAACTGCTCTTCAACAACAACCGACAACTTCAGCAGGAATTGATCAAACTTCTGTGCAGGTGTGCACGACTGTACGTCCCTTAATGAGACGAAGACTTAAGCAGTTTTGCAAATATGTTAGTAATTATGTGACAATAGTTGCTGTGATTATGTACAACCACTCAACTTAAAAGTTTTATTTTGTTTATTTATGTGCAGATAAAGCAAAACGATGAGTTTATTCAACTAAATTCCAGTATGTTTTTTTTACAGTGCTATTTTCTGCTGTTATCTTTCACTGCAGCTGTCGAAAATAAAACCTGAATGTCCTAAAAGTTTGATTTTGCAGCTCTCAGTCTGCAGCTTTGAGGCGGCGTGCTGCAGTTTGTGCAGGAAGTTCCCGTCCTGACAGCGGCGCTGACGGCGGCTCCGCTCCACGTGTCCCATGATTAATCTGCTGGTCATTAGGCTCCGCGCAGCGCCGCTGAAACCCAATCCTTTTCACTGCTCACTTTTTTTGTTTCTGGGCCCCGGCGCTGAATTAGCAGAGAGAGAATACATTAGCATACTAAACACCAGCAGCAGCAGCAGCGAGGCCACTGAGAGACGAGCTGCGACCTTTTCTCAGACCAGAACCTGATTTCTCAGGAAGTCCAGTTCACATACGACACAACACGTCACAACGTTTTCACTCATAATGAAACCAAGAAAGGGTACTGTAAAAAAAAAACCAAAAAAAAAACTTCTCATGAATTTAACCTAAATATAAAAGTTTTACTCAGTAAAGTTAATTAAATTTTAAATTTCCAGCATTTATTTTCATTTTCACTTTTTGACTTGAAATGTTGAGTTGAATGAATGTTCTGTACCGACTTTGATCAGGTCATTAAATTAAGTTTCTAGAAAAACATCAGCTCATATGAGGTTCAACTTAATATCTGAGGCTTATTCAACATGTCTTCTTCAGTACAACTGAATGAATATCAAGTTTATTTAACTCAAAAGTTAGTTTTTTTTAATCAACAAAATTATCTCAACAAATTCAGTCAAACTTGAATTTTAAAACAAATGCAATTTTTTATAGTGCACATAGAAAGAGTTTTCTTACACTGAAAAAAGAGAATTGTTGGATCAATTTCATGTCAGTTGGTAAAACTCAAATAAATTAGATTGATTTCAGTTTCTTTTTTTTTGGTTTACAAATTATTTAAATTGGTAAAACACAAATGAAGTTTTTCAAATGAAGTTAGAAAGTTATGAATCATTTGTGTGTTACAATTTGATGAATTTGTTGTAGTTTGTCCAACATTTCTCTTGTTTCAGTGTAAATGGGAACAAGTTTAGAGATGTGTACATCTTCTAAACAATATTTTTTGTCAAATAAAAACTTTCTGATCTGTTATCTCTGTGTCCTGTAAAGTTAAAGTGGTCATAGCTCAGTCTAAAATAGGTTTTTCATGAGGATGGATCGCACAGACTGCAGCTCCTCTCGGCTCCGTGATAAAGAAAGTGACGGACAACAATGCAAAATAAAAAAAGGATCCATGATTTGTATGGCGTTGCCCGTGAAGGCAGGCAGGGGGGTTCATTACCATAACAAGTGCAGCGCAACCAAAAGCCATTTTGCTCCCTTTGTTTCAGCTAAGCAGCTGTCATTTGCAGAACATTATGCATTTTGGATTCTTCTATGCTAATTTTTTGGGGGACAATTTTTCCAACAATAAGCACTCGGGCATCTAACAGAAAGCCTTTCATGGCACAGACTCTGGGGTGCCCCGCGCCGTGCCAAGTCAAACAATGGCTTATTGCTCTGAGCAAGCACATCTCAGCCCTTCAATAAAGCATTAAGTTCCCAGCACACTGCAGCAGCACCCCCCCCCCCACCCCACCCCAAAAAAATCCCCCCGAACTGCTCAAACACACGTAGCAAACTCAGACGAACCTGGTCCCTGGGGCCCGGCAGCCCATTAATCAAGATATTAATCAATATTGACCGGGACATGCATGGAAATCAATTGTTGCACGCTGAGCAGTGTGAACATGATAAACTGCACGTATCACAGTTGTTCAGATCTGCACTGATACAATCAATCATATGAAGAGCTTCACACTTCATTCTTCACCTTGGAAACAGCAGTTTGTCACAAATTTCTGTCTGTTTCATATTAATTAGAGTTCAGATCAAAGCCGAATGTTCGCTGAATGAGTTAGTGTCTGTTTATGAGTCATAAAAAAATCATTAATAATCTTTTAGAAGGAGCAGATGTTTATATCAGATAAATTGAGCAAAATGTTAATGGAGTTTGGCAGCTGAGAGGCAGGAAGTCACTGAACTCCAAGTCTAGAGTTGATGAGTCCTCCACTGTCAGTTGATCAGCTGTTTATAACTCTGTAAAGTTTAGTCTGTTGTCCTGAAAACAAAAGCCCACTGCTCTGAAAACACACACTCTGGATTTGGAGTTCAGTGACTGCCTGTCTCACTGCTGCCAAACTCCATTAACATTTTGCTCAATTTAACTGTTATAACTCTCTAATCATTTTTTATGACTCATAAACAAAACACTCATTCAGAAAACATCAGGCTTTAATTCGAACTCTAATTAAAGGAAAAATCTGTAATATATGTACTGTAATAAATCATAAAAAGACTACAATGTGTCATCAGAGATCAAAGAAACACGTCAAGCTGAAATTCTCTATTCTGGGCTGAAAAAATAATGTTTGTCTGCCTGTTAAATATTAATTAGATCGATGGCTCATCCTAGCTTGTTACTGTCAAATTTTAAAGTTGCACTCATCGTGCACTCCTGCAGGGTTCTTGCAGGGTTCCTGCAGATTTCCTGCAGATTAAGTGTAATAAATCAAAACAGCAGATTTGTGTGAAGGAAATAAAATAATTTCAAAATGACACGCACTGATTTTGCAGAGAAAAAATCATGAAGCCCTTTATTATCCATCTTCTAATGATGTAAATTAGTTTGATTTTGTGCTGTCAGTTGCAGTATTGTGCACGTACACTCAAATATAGGTCACCCTGTTTGGTGTAAGCTGCCACTCTGCCTCAATAATTGGGGTCAGACTCAGCAAACAGGACGATGTTACATGATTATATCATTCCTTAATGCTCGAAGGCTTATTAACTGAAGAAGAAGAATGCCTTGATTATTAACTGCACATTGTGTTTTATGCAAATAAACCCGCTTCTGTTTCTTAAGTTAGTTGTTTTAATAAAATGTATGAGGACACAGACTGTAAAACTGAGATAAACTTCTCATTTTCAGCTATTTTAATTAAAGTGACTCGAGCTTTAAAATCTTTAAATTCATAAAAACAGATTTATCAATAGATGAGTTGATCAATAGACTTGCCAATTGACAGAATTACCAGTCAACAACTTTTACAGTCCATTAGTTGAATGTTGCAGCTCCTCCAATGTGACAACTTGCTGCTTCGCTAGTTAGCAAACAACAAAACTTAACATAAAATTAAAATGCTACACTGTTTGCAAGCTACCTGTAATGATCATAAAAAGTGTTAATGTTTTGTTACATTTTAAATTGAAGTTTCAAGGTTTACATTTAATCTAGGTTTAGAGTAAAACTAGACTGAGGTTTAAAAAGAAGCAGAGAATTTGAAATCCATCTACGATACAATGATCTGGTTTAAACATGAATGAATAAACTACAAACGAAACAAAAATCTTCATATTTATCTGCACGTCCATCATGTCACATTTAAATAAATTCAACACATCTTAAAATCTGTGGTGAGAAATAAAGTCGTGTCTTCTATTGATCCTGTACAGCAGAGTCTGTTAGAGATGAACTGAATGAGCAGAGTGTGATCGTGTGTGTGTGTGTGTGTGTGTCTGTGTGTGTCAGTGTGTGTCAGTGTGTGTGTAGATCGGGTTCTGTTTGACTTCATTGTATTACTTGAATTATCACAGTGTGTAGCCCCGGGCCACGGCTCTCCCTGAACGGGCAAAGTCAACTCAAATTGGGTTATCGGAGACCTCGGGCTGAGCAGCCGGGCCACCAGGAATCCAAAATAAAGCAGCGGCCCCTTCTCCCCCCCAAAAATAGACCACCATCAGCAGCCAGAAACCAGGTTAACGCTGAGGAAAAAAAAAAAAAAAAAAAAAACCCTTCCCAAGGATTTTTCAGCGAGCTGGCATCCTCCACGTCTCCTCCTGACCTCCAGGAGCGGCTCAGGAGCGGCAGATTAAAGCCTGAAATGTGATTTTCAACCTTGCGGGCCGAACAAAAGGGGGGCGGTTTGGAGGTCACTGCTTTGACCCCCGGGGGCCAAAATCAATGACGTTATTATAACGGAGAACAACGAGATTACATTCAATCAGAGGATGTGGAGGTGAAAGTGCCCGATGAAGAGGAGGCAACCCTTTTTTTTAAACTCTGTCACGTCTCCAGATCAGTCAGACAATAAAGTTTCAGTCGTCAATAGAAGAGTCACAGTGCTCGATGCTGATTGGATGGAGAATCTCGTGGAGATGAACGCCTGAGGGGAGGTCAGCGTGGACTGAAAGGGAAAAAAAACTATTTCACCAAAACTGGTTGATGTTTGGCATCATTTTTTATTGTGGGGGTGGGAGGGGGTGGGAGGGGGGGGGGGGGGCTTCTGATTTAAAGGGACACTTACAAGTAAAGTCATGAAAACCCTCTCAGTTTAGCTGGAAAATGCAGTGTGACAAAGCAAAAGAAAAACGCTGCATTTCATTTTCAAAAACTGAACTTTTTAAACTGATTTTTCCAACATGAGTAAATCTGGCGGAGCGATCGCCGACGTGGCGTAGATTCATTCACTCTTTCACAGGATAATCAGGCATGACTCTGCCATGCGGTATGGATCATATCACATGTTTCAGAGCGGGGGTGGGGGTATATGTGATGGGGGGGTTCTTTACGTGAAACAGGGGCTGCTAAGCACAGGCTTGTCCAAACATCTTGTCCAGCTCTATTCTGACAGCGGGATTAGAAGCACCTGCCATGGAGACAAAGGCAGGCCTCAAACCAGATGAATGAAGTGCCACTAACCGCGAGCTCCGCCCCCCCCCTCCTCCCCATCCTCGCCGCTTACGAGTCCTCGCTGATCCCCGTCCTCGCTGATCCTCGTCCTCTCCACCGAGGACGGACGTAACGAGTCAATTGAGCTCTGAAGGCTGACGACGTGACGCCAAAGAGAGTCAGTGAGGAGAGGAGTTTGATGGAGGAAGAAGAAGTCAAAGCAGCAGTAAAAGAAGAAGTGGGAGTGAAAACTTTGAGCTGTATCACCAGTTCTGGGGATTTTGATGGTCAAAGATGAGATGGAGAAGGACAAAAAGGAAAAGGAAGCAAATGGAAGAAGTAAAATTGTTTAACACCAGTCACAAAAAAGTTGGGACGTTGTGGAAACTGTAAATAAAAACGGACTGCAAATCACTTTTGAGATGTTTGATTCAATTCAGTACAAAGCAAAGATATTCAATGTTCAAACTGATTAACGTGAGTGTTTTATGTAAATGTACACTCATCCTGGATTTGATGGCTGCAACACTTTACAAAAAGTTTGGAGCAACAAAAGACTGAAAGCTCAGAAAACACCTGTTTGTAACACAGACAGGATTCAGAGCGACATATGATGCCATTCCTGCTTACTTCTGTTGAGAGAGGAAGAAGTTTACAACTTTTTAACTGTTCTTCACGTTCTTCTGCAGATCCACATATCTCAACGGCCATGTTATCCATATTTTAATGTAAATTTTGAAGCAACTCATCAGAAAAGGTTGTTGGAAAAACTTTACACAAAAGTTTTTACGTTGTTTTCTAAAAACAGTTAAAGCTCTGAACAAGATCAGTTGTTTCCTCATGTCTCCAATGGTTCTAAAATACGTCCATGATGGTTCCACACAGATCTGATGGAACCTTCCTGACAATAATACATGACACTAACAGAAATGTCTGACTTCCGTCCTGTCTTCTGCTTCGTTTTTCACTGTTTGAGGTTTCTCAGCCGTCTTTTAATGAGGTTATTATTATTGCATCTTTGATGATTTTCTGTTGTTGGTGGTCTGATGACATTTTGCATCAAACAACTTAATATTCATGTAACAGTGGTGAATAGAAACAAGCAAGCTTTTACTGAAAATGAATGAAAATCTGCGACACATTTGGGTGGAAACGTTCCTTTTATGAACAGTTTTCTTTTGCAGAACGTAGTTCCAAAGCAAACTGAGGTTGTTTGTCTGTAATTAGCACTCGTAGCGAACACGCCGCCATGTTAGATGTTGATGTGAACTCCATGAACCACACAGCGGGCTGAATGTCCTGCATGTCCAATAAAAGAGATTTTCATATCATTATGGTAAAGATGCTGAATTATCTGTCAGTGGAGGATAATGTCCTCTGCTCGGGAAACCCCACGCCTCCCTGAATAATACGGGGTTTGGAGGTTCGGGGGCGGCGGGGGTGCTGTTGATGGAGGGAGGGAGGGGGATTACAGGGAGGTGGGGTGGGGGGGGGGGGGTTGTGCAGGGTGACAGCGCCCTCGGGGATCTTTCTCCTCGGCGCAGCGTGGCGCTTGTCCCCCGCTCTGTCCCCTGATTGAGAGAGCGACCTGGGGGCTGGCAGGCCAGCGGAGCTCGCCACAGGCCGCGGCCACGTCAAGTCAATCTGCATCAGACTCAGCCGCCGAGGAACAGGAAGGAAGCTGGACGGAGGCTGGACGGAGGCCATCAGGTGCAATGTGACATGGATAGAAAAAACCATGTGTGAACACATCCACTCATCCATCCGTCCAACTTTAAACCTTAATCGACTTTTGTTGTTTGAAAAGGAGGTTTGAAGGTTTGATGGTGGTAATCCTGACAGGTTTGAATAAATAAGACCGTAGTAGATAAGATAGATCAGTTGCCCATCATGTCACCAAGAAAGATCAAACAAAACACCCATGATCCTCTGCTTCAGAAGGTGTTGACGAATGCTGGATGTCGTGCCAGGACTCTTTACTCGGTCGCTGTTGGAGGTAGGAGAAGGTCTCCCCTCGGTATCATCCAACTGTCAAACATGAGCGCTCCCCGCCGTGATGTATTTGGAACAGTCCTGATGATTCCTGGGTGGTTCCCCGCCCTCCCCCTCCATCCATCCATCCTCCTCCTCCTCCTCCCTGTGTTTTTGCCTTTCTGGTCCAGTTCCCATTTCTAAGCCCTGGGGTGTTGACAGCAGCACACATGATCATTGGGGTTCCTGTGCGTGTCCGGGCTCCTGTTTCGCTGTTTTTTGGAGCCGGGCTGCTGACAGAGAGCCGTTGTTTGGCGCACAGGTGAGCGTCCGTTAAAGGAGCGACATCCAGCCGGCTTTTGATCCCACGTCTGCCATTGATTTGGTGCACGGCGGAGCACAAACAAGGGTTTGAATGGAGCTCCTTTCATCCCGAGCACCCGGGTTGACGGGGTTAATCTCTCTCTAAGTGGGTGAGTTGGGCAAGAACTCATCAAAACCTGAGAGGAAGGTGTTTCACCGCTGATACAAGACGAGCCGGGAGGTTCAGACTTCATCCAGCATCAAGAAATCACTCAAAAATATCGATAAAACTTAGGAGATCTCGATCCTCATGATCCTTCTTCCTCCATCATACTGATGGATTTTAGACAAAATCTTTCAGGTTATCTGAAAAATTATATTCCATAGTGCGTCTGTGATCAGTCCTGTCCAATCTTTTGTCTTGTTACCTCTTTTACATCTTTTTTCATCTTGTTGCGAGATAAGAAAGATGTAACGTCTTTTGGTCACGTCTTTAATGGCCTGTTTCATCCTTTACTTCCTTCATGTTGTTTTGTCTTGTCATGTCTTGTCATGTCATGAAAAAAGACATGACATCTCTTATGTCTTGTTTTGTTTACTTTATTCATCATTTATGTTCTTTTACATGTAGTTTCCTCTAGTTACTATCTTTATCTTTTATTTCTAATGACCCTTTTTATGTTGTTTTTTCACCTTACTACATTTTTATCTTCTACATTTTTGTTTTGTCACTGTTTTACCTGGATTTTGGGCTTCTTGCATCTTTTTTTGAATGAGCCTGTTTTGAATTAGATGTGAGGAGGAGAAAGTAAAAAGTTGTCAGAAAAATAAATACTCAAGTAAAGTACAGATACCTGAAAAGTATTTGGACCTCTGCAGCTAATTTCAGTCCCAGGTTTTGATCCTGGACGTGTGAATTTTGGTAAATGTGTATAAAATGACATGAGGAATATTTCCATTTGATTATAAAAATGACAAACTGAGACAAAGATACAGTAAAAACAACAAGATAAAATCACGCAGGATCATGTTCTGCTGCCTCTCAAAGTCAAGTTGAACCTCGACATGCTTCTTTAAAAACTGACCTGTTTTCCATCAGTTCGTCTCCAACATGCTTGGTTAGTTTAAGTGTCCTGAGAGCAGAACAACAGATCTAACAGATCTGTTCGCCGGGCTTGTTTTTCCCTCAGATATCACTCTGCTGGTATGAACGTCGGTATGAAACGCGACTCTGCGTGACGAATGCACTGTTGGGGTTAGGTGCGGTGGTCCCGGCGTAACGGAGGCTCCCAGCTATAACCGACAGGGCAGAGAAAACAAGAGTGTGAAAGGAAAGTCTTTTCTAAACGAAACCTGGGCGGAGATGAAGTCAGATAGCTAATCCTCAGCTTAATGTCTCCGTTTGGACAGTTCGGACACCGCTGACACTCTGCACAGCCGCTGCTGCAGATACTCAACAATCTAAATGTAATTTCTAGCGTGAAAATGTTTTTATTGTTAACAATATCCAAAAAGTTTCTTTTCAGAAAGTTACAAAAGTAAATATGTTCATGCTTCAGAAGTTTTGGGAGACTTTCACAACATTTCAGGGGATTTTCAGCTTTGACTCGACGTCTCTATATCTGATCAGTTGTAAGATATCATTCCTTTAAATGGTTTGACTTTTGAACAATTCATGTGGTTCAAGTTTCACTGGTGACAAAGACCACGACTCAACAACATCATATTTAGGACCCAAACCTGTCGGGTCCTGTTGGGTTTGGGCACAGATATCAAGCTCTTTTTTGTCTTTTTTGTGGTGTTAAGTTCTTTATGTTTGTTTTGTTGTGTGATTGTGAGAGGAGAACATGAGCTTCTCCCTGCAGGAACCATAAGTCAGTCCCAAATGAAAACACCCGGTCCTGTGTGTTTTTGGGTACTCACTGATGCGAGTCTGCTGATGTGCTGCGGTTTGTTTGTCAGCGCCGAGGCCTTGACGGCGACGTAAACTGCTGCCAACCTGAAAGAGAAACCCACGATTTAGTCCAGAGCTCCTGAAAAAGTCAACATCATCTCTGGATTGTGTTAGATTCAGGAACACAGACTTAAATCTCTACTTAAATCCAAATGGGCGAAAGAAAGTCCAAAAATACGAAGGCTAGGACGCTCGACGTAGAGACAAAGACAAACCAGAAAGACAGGAGGGAAACACACAGACAGACACACCTGATCAGGGACAAGTGAAACAAGTTAGTGATTGAAAAAGGCAGGAAAAGACAAGTTAGCGTCATTGTTAATTTCCCCTGAAAAAACAAAGGGACAAAAGAGTTTAATGTTTAAATGCTTCAAGTGATTTATTATTTCCAAAGGAAAGATAATAGAAGAAATAATATAAGAAAGGAATCCTTAATTTAAGACTGAAGACAAGAACTTTCTATGATACCGTCCAAATTTCTGCTTCACTTTACTTGAGAACAAATATCTTTGGATAAATTATGTCACATGTCTTTAAAACATCCGTCCGTGTCATCACATAAATGATGATTTCATGACTGTGGTTAGAAATCAAAGAGAACACGTTCTCTTTAAAAACTCCATGTGGATGTTTTGTTCTGGTTGAAGTTTGCAGCCGCACATAGAAGACGTGATTGTTCTGCCCAGCCTGTGGGAGAACCAAACCTCGTCCAGTGGGTGGACGTCATTTATGCATAATTCAAGCTGTTAAATGTCCCTGTGAGCGGGCTGAGGGACTTGACGAGTCCGTCTTTAGAACGTCCCTCACAAACATTATTAATCAGGTCCTGGTTCTCACAGGCCTCTGCTCCACCTCCAGACAATAGGCTTAATGAATCCCAGCACATGGAGCTTGGGAACGGTTCTGCTGCACTTACAGTACTCATCAATCATCGTCTGGATCTTTTGTCAGAACGCTGAGAGAACCACCCTGACGCCACGGCAGTAAAAGGCTCTGGAGGATCTTTCTGCTGCGGTAAGAACGTCAGATACACACATGAACATGTTCATTAAGAGTCTGAGTCAGACCTGCAGCTTAGAAACAACGGTGATAATTATATAATTATATTGATAATTTCAATTGCAAATGGTCCTGGGTAGAACCTCAGAACCATAATTTCTCAGAGTGTGTGTCCTGGCAGGAGAACGTTATCTGTAGCAGAACGAACTCGACAGAGATTTTAGAACCTTGTTCATCAAATGTGGAGGAATATAGAAATAAGAGTTCTCAGCAGGATTTGATTTAAGCGTTGGAACGTCGTCAGAATGTCTCAGGATCTCTTTGTTCTGCATGTGACGGATCAAACTGTTGCCTGTTCTCCACAGACAGTGTCATAGATTTATGAAGAGAAGACACAGAACCTGAGCAGAACCTGACGAAGACCTGCAGGACTTTTTAAAATCTCTGTAACGTCTGATCTTTAAAGTGTGATTATTAAACCTCGTCTGGTTCTTAAAGTCTGACAGGTGCAGCGTTTTGAAGCTGTCCGTTCCTTCTTGTCCGGTCAGTTGGACGTAAGGAGGGCAGGCAGGACAGATTTAGACACATCCTCAGAGGACAGTCCACAGGAGGGACGGGTGGAGCGACAGGTAACTCAGTCAAGCTGGTAATGAAATGAAGCTCGCCTCTGGGCTGGAGGGACAGAGAGCGCTGCCAACGCCGTCACCGCCCAGCGCCCTCAGACCGCCTGACATCAGAACGTCACATCGGGGTCAGTGCGGGACGGGGAGGAAGTGTGAGCTTCTGCTGGTCAGTTTTTATTTATCACGAAGACAAACTGCTGCTGGGTCGCTCATTTCAACAAGTAAAAGAGAAGAAATGAGTTTTGAGTTTTTATTTTTCTACATCTGAACTCAAATATCTGAATATTTCCTCCTCATGTTTTATAAACAGACTCATTACTTTAGTTTGAGACATAGAAAAGACGATTGACTGGTGGATCATCAGAGGACATCACACAGGACAGACGGGACGAGACGGAGACAACATGAAAGACAGAATGAGACAAAAACCATGTGAAACGTAAAAAGGAAAATGATGTAAAAGACATAAGATAAAAACATGACAGCACAAAACTATGTAGAAGAAGTGACAAGATGAAAACGACACACAGAAACAGTCAGTAGAAACGTCCTTCAGAGGACGACTTTTTACTTTTTTATATTGAGGACACACTTTTCCTGCAGTAAACAAGTTGAATCAGTACTTTGCATTTATCTGACTCTCGCCACCTCTGCATTTAACTCCACGGTGCTCAACATCACGAACATCGAGGGATCTCATCTGTAACGTGTCGACTGTCTCTCGTGCAGCGAAGCAGCTGTAACCTCATGTGCTCCCACATCTGTCTTTGATGCACACATCACCTTTTTCTTTGCTCGACTCCAGGACACCTGGGGAATCTTTAAAGATGAGTCGCGAGAGTCTTTGCAGATCAAACCGTGGTATTATCCTCAGTCAGAATGCGCGGCGCTTTGGCCTGCATTTCTCTGAGAACTTTTTCATCCTCCCGTTGTTGTTGTTGTCGTCGAGAGAAGGGGATTATTGATGTATATGCTTTGAAATATCAAAGCGTTTGATCCACGCCAAAACTAACGTGATGCCTCCGTTCTTTTATGCCATCACTCATTAGGGAACTGGCGCTCAAAAGGCAGCTTTGTACACGGAGTCGTTTTAAGTTGGAGATGGCTTTACAATAGATTACCACGAGCACAGTGAGATTTCAGGCTGAGAACGTGAATGAAAGGCTATGCAAATTGCAGCATGTACATCTCCGGATGAAAGAAAAGAATCAGGACTTTCTGAACTTGAATAACCCCCCCTCCTTCCCCTCCGTCTCCTCCTGCTTTACGTTTCCAAAAGTTTTTTTTTTTTTTTCCTCCCGCAGCAGCGACGAGCCCAGCATGCTCGGCTTTGTGACAGGTGAAATATTTATCCAGGGAGAGACGGGGGAAGGAGTCAAAGGCGGCCTATCTTGTTTGAGTCCCCGCGTAGACAAAAGCTATTGAGGAGCTGACAAGCTTGTGCATGGAAGGGCCCAGCATGGCTCGGAAAAGTGGTTGTAAGCGATTGAAAGTGAGACAAACGGGGGAAGAAAAGAAGGGTGTATCTCCGGGCGACTATAGGCTATATGACGCTGTAATCTGGGGTCTTTTTAAAAGCCATCTCTGCCCGTCAGGACGCGGGGGTTTCTCTCACGCTGAGGCAGAGAGCGCGGAGACGGAGCCTTTCAAAACCGCTTGACTTCTGCCACGGTGGCTGGCCCCAACTATCTGATAGCCTTTCTCCTTTTACACGGTGGCCTTTATCGCCCGGCTGAATGGAGACAAAGTGCCCTTACCTGACCTGACCTGGACCAGCCTTCATGTACTCTTTATACCAGGACTGTTACAGTCAGTCAGTCTGTTCACTTTAAAATGGGATATCCTGTGAAAAGGAGTGACAATGCTTCCGTAAAATGTGGGCTATGTTCAGCAGTATTTGGTATTTTACAACCTGGACCCTACTATCCGGTGTTAAGGAGGACCGCCGGCGGATGTGAAACTGAGCTTTAGTCCAGAGGACACAACATCTCTGGATGTTGTCGATGCATGTCTTTCTCTTTGCATGTAGATGCAGAGACAAACTGACAAAGTGTTCCTGAGCCCATCCAGTCTCCTTTATACAATGATGTGGGTTTTTAATGCAGTGCTGCCTGAGGGGTCAAAGGTCACAGACATTCCGTGTTGGTTTTCAGCCTATGTGCAGAGATTTCTGCAGATCAAGGGCAGGTTACATGCAGATTTCTCTGCTGTGTAACATTAATTACAGCACTATTTGACCACATTCAGGTCAGATACATTAGAATAGTTTCTAAAATAGCGTCAGTCCGATGAAATCACCACCAGTTTCTTTATTTATGCTGCTGACTGTGATTGGCTGAGCTGTTTCTGAGCAGTGACGCACACACACCTGCTGATCCATATTCACTTTTCTGCAGGTTGCACGGCTGCACGTACGTGAACCAAAACAGAAGGCGTGCATGGAGACGCAGCAGACGTCTGTGCACCACATCCAGTGTTGTCAGATGCAAAATACAGCAAAGTCACAGTACGACATTAAAATGATCATATTTTAACAAAATATTTCATACATACAGAAACAATAGTTTATTAGGTATGTATGTAACGTATGTTAAAGTGTGTCCTGTTTTGGAACGCAACTCTTGTTTTGTTTTGTTTTTTATTGTTTTTTTGAGAATTTCTTCAGTAAACTTGTATAGATTTTCTGTTCTTTGTTTTCATTTTACTATTCTTAACATAATTTTGCTGTTTTTATTGTTTACTTTCATTTTTACACGTTTTAAATAAAAATCTATCGATCTGTCTAAAGACATAATGAATCATCTTTGAATCATCACTTATGACCCATGAGCCTTTTCTCATTGTTTTACTGCTCGGGACGTCTTCACCAACCCAGAATGTCAGTATTTAATGTCGTGATGCATTTAGGAACAGCTCGGACAAATCCTGACTCTACCTTTAGATTTCATAGCCTTGTTTCTTCCCTCTGTATCTGTTACAGTATTATTTTCAGTTGTCTGTTGCTTGTGATCTACTTCCACTTTTCCAGCATGAAAACAGCTTCCACTCGTCCTCCGTCTGTCCACCGAGGAGGACGATTCCTGCAGGTCCTTTCAAGCTCTCGCTCACATTTTTACAAAGAACAATAAAATCCTTTGAGGAGGCAGAGGAGCTCTGCTCTGCTCTGCTGCTTGTTGAATGCAGCCAGTCAGGGACGCTGCAGGACACAAGGTAGATGATTATCAGGTCACATTTGTTTGACCTTGAATTAGCCTTGACATTTCTGCTTGACCACTTCACCCCGAGGTCGAACAGGAGCGCCGCTGCCTGCCGGAGAGGTCAGCGAGTTCAGCTCTGACACATGAAGCAGCAGATAACGTGAAACTTAACCAAGTTTTTGTCTTTTTTTTTAAACTCTCCAGTTCAGTTTTTGGTTGTGTGTAGTAGAACAGACAACATGATGAAAGATTCACCACACGAAGTCGCAGCCAAACCACAACTGTTGAGTTGAGTGTGTGCAGACACACAGTTTCCCCTCAGCAATTATCCCAAAACCAGGAAGATTTAGGAAACATTAACGTGACATTTTGGTCAATCAGAGGGGGTTTATGTTCCTCCGTGTTCCACCTACAGAACTCCTGTGTTTCTAAACATGGATAAGACTTTTACTTTTTATGTCATGATGACGACTTCTTACCTCAGTCATGACTATTTATTTTAAAATTATGACTTTAAAACTTCTAACTGTGACTTTGATTTCTCTGACTTTCATAGAAAATAGTGTAAGTGAGGAATCACAGGAAGTTAAAAATGAAAAGACGTATTTTCTTCACAAAAGGATTTTCAGAATTGACAATAAAGAGAGAATAAAAAGATGAACTCCTGCAGAAGCTGTTTCTGAGTTAACAAACTGAGAGCGTTGAACTCCTGGATGTGATAAAGTCTGTCTGGATTCAGTTTTCTTCTCACGGGAAATTACATTTCCGAGCGTTTGCAGCAAACATCATCAAGGTTAACCAGAGCTATTCAGAGTCGACCAGCATCTCTCTGCCTCCTTCTTTTGTTTTTAAAATCTGTTTTTGAAATTTAGCAGCGGTCGGTGAGAAACCGTCTTGTTGTTGAGTTTGGGAAGTCAAAACATTTGTGGCGTGGGAATGTGGCGGTGACGGCGGGCTGGTTTACAGACGGACGGGTGTTATCTCAAGGACAGATGTGTGGACGCTCCTCTGGCTTCTGCTGACGATAAACTGACATTTTAGATTTAATTGTTAGATGCACATCACCAAAATAAAAGCCTCTGCATCTCACATCCTGAGTTCCTGCAGACTGGACTCAAAGCTGATGTTCCACACCGTGAAAGATTTATTTTATCTAAAACATATAGAAATATTTTGATATTAACTGTGATGAAAGTTAATACATCACATAACTCATCAACAAAAACATCTGTTTGGAACATGTGGCAGGATACAGAACAACGGACGACACTGACACACATGGTGGACGTGTTCTGTGAAACTTAGAGTGGGTGGAACCTCTCACACGGTCCTGCACTTTATTAAATGTTCTACCAGGCACCAAAAAAGGGTTCTCATGTTGTTCTAGTTACCATCTTTATTTCTCAGAGTGCAGATCACATCACTGCACTGAGAACATGTGTTTGAATCAGTGGACAAACCCTTCATGTTCTGTTTCTGTGTTCTAGCATGTTCTGTGTGACTATGTGGAACGTCTCATTTCTTGCGGTTTTTACATGAAAATGCTGCGGTGACATGAGTTCAAGTGGATCCAGGATGCGCTCGTCTGGAAGGAGAACAACAACGGCCTCTTAAGTGTCGTGGAACCATAATGAAGCGTCACATGGTGCTGATTGTCGTCCTTTAATGTGGGCAAACACGACATGAAAGAGAACCATAAAGAGCCCAATGAATAGATCATCTATCTCTCTTATGGGACGCTTGACAAACGAGGGGCGTAGAGGCTTTTATCGGCCGTCGTTCTCCCCACAGCCTCACCTAATGACGCTTAATGCATAGAGTTCTTAAACAACACGAGATCCAGCATTCACGTTCTCCTGTCGAGGCCTCCGCAGGGCTTCTATAGCAGTTTGCAGTGTGGGCAGCGGAGGGTTAATCAGCACCGACGCACTAATTGGCAGAGACTGTGCTTTTCCCATGACCCCTCTACACCCGTTATTAGCCGTATTGTTCTGCAGGCTGGAATTATCATATAGGCTGCAAAAACATCACAATTAGTACAATTTGACAAAAATAAATGGCACAGCAGGCGACTCAACCTGCCGCTGAACTCCGACTCTGTGAAGAAATAAACAGAAACCACTGAGCTGAAGCAGAGCCGAGGAAAAAACCAAGAGGAATTTTTACTCCAGCAGGATCAAAGTCAAGATGCAACTTTGTCTGAAGTAAAAAAGTATTTTTATATTTAGTAATAGTATAAATCAAGATGGAAAGATGCAAAATTTACTCAGTTTAAGTATTTAGAGTATTTTCAACACTTTATCTTGGTGTCAGACAGACTTTTAAGCCAAATGATACTCTCTCCAAGCTAACCAAACTTCTTAAGAAAAATCACAAAATTTATCTCTGATGCATCCCTGCCTCCATCTCTTAGTTTCTTTATGTGTGACTTTGGCAAAACTCACAAACAAACACCAGCAAAGTCACACAATAACAGAAACAAACAACAAGATTTTCACAAAAATCACACATGTAGTTTGGTGGATGGAGAAAGGATGCTGCCATCCATAAAAACAGGTTAAAAAATTGCTAAAATAGCTAAAATTTTGAATGAAGTTTGGTGGATGGAGAGCAGAAAGGTTCATAAAAGGTTAATTCAGATCCAGCAAAGTCACACAACACAAACAGATCAAGGCAGCGTTAGAAAAAAAAAGCTAAAATTACGAATGCAGGCCCATAAAGATGGACGACATGACAGCTTCCCTAAAACGCGTCCAGAAAATCTTGATGGCCCCCTGGTGGCTGGTTGCAGTACAGTGCATAAACCCCGCCCACTCCATGTTAGCAGATAGGACCACAGACCAAAAAAATTGAAGTACACGTCAAATAAAAGTTTCCCAAAGAAATTTTCTGTCATTTTAGGTGGTTCTTAACAAGCTACTGTTACAGTCTTGACTTGATCTGCCATCTGGAAACCGATGACGTCGATCAAATAGTGATCGAGTCTCGTTCGGTCTCGTATCTACGGTCCGCTCTCCTCCTGTCCAAACCAAGAATAAAAAGTCGACTTCAGAAAAAGGAGGTCAGATTCTCAGGATGAGACTCGGACCTCGCTCCTCATGTACGCCCCCCTCCGCCTCCCCGAGTCGACCCGTCCTAACCACGGCAACTGGAAAGCATGCATAGCTAACGCCCGCGGGATTGTGTGGAGGCTTTTGTCTGGCCTGCAGGCTCGGTGATTGCCGCGACTTTTTTTGGCATCACACCCGATCCGCTATCCATTTTTCTTTTTCTTTTTTTTTTTTTCGAGGATGCAAAAGGGTCCGCTGTACAAAGCTGACATGCATAATATGAAATGTATTCCCAGGCCAGGCCAGTTAAAATTCATTTTAAACTGTTTACCCGGGCAAAACAATGGGCAGCAGTCACGGCTGTTATCTGCTGATTTATTGGAGCGATGGAGAAAGAGGGAATTGGCAGGCATGCAGCGGTGACAGTTTGGTGAGAGGGCAAAAGGAGAAGGGTGGAGGGGGGCAGAAGAGATGCACTTAAAAATCACTTCTTTCACCGTTACTCCTTTGGCCCCGGTTGGTCGGACAAAGGGATGAAAAAGTCCTGGCACTGAGCGCTCCTTTCACTCAGCGCAGCTCATCATTGTGTTTGGAAAATGAGCCAATTTCCATAAGCGATTGGGAGGACAATGTATTAAACAAGCGTGCATGCAGAGTGACAATGAGACAAAACAAAAGACTGTCCTGGATTGTCTCGGTGTGGGCGTTCCTTATGTTACAGTAGAAGAAGAAGAGGCTTTTGATCTGCGGTGTTAAGATTAAAAAAGAGGAAGAAAAAGTGGGAAAATTGTTCATAACTTTAGCATTAATGTTAGTTTGACCTGCATCTTCTACGCCACGTTTTCAAAAGTTCGTCTTTTGGATGTCCAGAACAGCCAAACGTCCCTGATACTGAAACTACGCTTCCCACAGTTCAAGTTCTGGAACTTTTAAAAGTGGGTACACGTCCTGCCAGGACACGCCTCCCTTCAGTTGGACTGAGACGTGACAAAAGTCCACACAACCTGGACTCAAGCAGAAGTACAGATGCATGTTTTGAAAAGGACTCTGGTCAAAGTAGAAGAACTGATTCTACTCGTTTACTGCAGTAAAGGTGAAAAAGTTCGGGCTCTGAAATGTCCTCAAAGTATGAAAGTGAAAAGTCGTCCTCACAGTTGAGTCTCTGGTTGGTTTTGTCTTGTTCTGTAGTTTTTGTTTCGTTGCATCCTGTTGTGTTGGTGTTTTCTTGTTCTGTTGTGTTTGTCTTAAAAATCAGACACTTACTCTTCCAGTGCCTCTAAAGATGAGATAAATATTTTCTTGTTGGCTTTTCAAGACATAACTGACACCCATGAAGTTTGTGACTTTGGCCTGTGAATCTTGGACTGTAGACATTTAGAGGGAGGAGAACCTGCAGCTGATCCAGAACCTCCTGCCACGGTGAGACCAGTGAACAGAACACAGACGGTGATTCAGGGCCCCACAGAGAGGACGGGCCCTCGAGCAGCAAATGAGCTCCAGTAAGTGACTCAGACTGTCACATGAAAACATGGCCGCGTACGGCGCCCTGACCGGCAGCAGGAACCATATTGATTGATTGTGTTCCTCAGAGAACACAGCTGACGAGGACTCACTGCTGCAGACGGCGAGTGAGCCGCAGCACACGTCTGCTTCCCAGACTCCTCACAGAGGAGACTGTGTCTGTGTGGAGAGGGCTGGCAGATGCTGAACGAGCCGCCGCCGCCGCCGCCGCCGCCGCCACCGCTGCCGCCGCCACCACTTTCCCACAACATCCTCAAGGAGGTGATGTCACAAAGACACGAGCAGGAGGAGGACGGCGAGACGAGAGGCGAGGCTATCTGAGGACACTAATGAGCTCCACTCAGGGTTTGAGGGGATGAAGAGCGACAATGAGGAGCAACATGGGAACCACACACACACACACACACACACACACACACACACACATTCAGGGAGCATTAACACACATACACACATGCATACCACACACTCTTAGAAATAAGGGTTCCAAAATGGTTCTCCCTGAAGGGATGAGGCTCTACACAGAATCATTTGTCTCTGAAGAAACAAGGGTTCCTTAAGAACACTTTTTCATCCAAAGAACCATTTTTAGAAGAAAGAGTTCGTCGAGGATTGCTGAAATCCTCAAAGAACTCATTTGTCAAGGGTTCTTTTTACCATAACATAAAAGGGTTCTCAGTAGAACTACCGGGTGAGTTTGAGATAAAACAGTTGGAATGTAAAAGGGTTCTTGATAGAACCTATTGGATGGATTCTTGCTGGCACCCTTAGAAAGTGGAAATGTTCTGGATAGAACCCCCAGAGAGGGTGAAACCATCCAACCACAGACGGGTTCTCTGTAGAATTTCTCATAGGGGGTACTCGGGGTTCCAGGTATAACCCTTTATGTTCAGTTGTAGGTAGAACTCTCTGAAATGGTTCTATGTGGAACCTTTATTTTAAAAAAAGGCTCTAACAGGAACTAAAAAGGGTTCTCTGAATGGGTCAAACCAAAGAACCCTGTATGGTTCTAGTTTGCACTTTTTTTTTCAAAGAGTGCACACACTCTGGTACTCATCCATTCTCTTAGGCAGACACACACACACACACACACACACACACACACACACACACACATTCTCTCTCAGGATGTCAGCGCCCCCCCGCTGTGCTTCACACTGCTCCTCAGTGATGCTGTGAGATGGGACATCGCATGACTGGGAGCACAATAATGTGTGTGTGCATGCATGTATCTTTGTGACGGTGTGTGTGTGTGTGTGTCTTTCTTTTAATGTACTTCTACACACACACACACACACACTCACGTCATTGGAGTGGCCCCCTGCTGGGTTCCTATCAGCGTCAGCGGTGAATCGGCGCGCTCAAGCAGCAGTAACGCCCCCGAGATCTCACTCCACTGACCCTGTGCGGACAATAAACTGCATCTAATTACTGGCGCATGCACTCGCAGCACTCGCAGCTCTCCCGGCGCGCCGCTGCCTGGCACCGACCACGGACATTCACAGAAAGCAACCGGAGCGCAGGCCAACTTCTCTTAGAGATATAACGTTTTCTGACAGCTTTAAGCCTTTTCGGGTGATGCGCCGCACGGCTCACAAAAGGCCGCGCTCGAGTCGTGCGGTCGGCGCCGGGGCAGACTAATTTCAGTCTGCGTGGACGTGAAGCCTCGCCAAGTGCAACATGTTGGCCCGTCGTTAGAGGCTTTAGAACAACGTCTTCATCTGTCTCTGCCGCCATGACTGAAGACAATTCTGCTTTTATTCACAGATTAGTGCAGATTTGTCTCATTTCTGTCAGTGATTCCAGATAAACACCCTGAAAAATAAAAAAGGTTCTCCACAAACTCCCTGAGAGTCTTGGATTATAAAAGGTTCTTGGTAGAACCGTCTTGGTCAGTTCTAGATAAAACCCTTGGAAAATAAAAAAGGTTCTCAGTAGAGTATTTGTTCTTTGTTACCTCCCACCTCTGCTCAAACATGCACACTCTCTTGTTCAGGTTCTCCGTTCCAAAAAATGTTCTTGTAACAGGATCTCTGTCAGATACAGAGGTATCAAATGATTTTTGGCTCCTCAGACCGACAGGTGAGGAATGAAGATTTTAAAGTGTCCCTTCAAAATGAGAGTCTTGGTGATGCGTTCCTCCTCGCTCCACCCCTCTGCACCACCGCCCAGCGGAACAGTGCAGACACGTCAGTGGAGGTTCCTTTATGTTCCTTCGTACCTCTAAAGGAAGCGTTGGAGGGGACGGCGGCTGACAGCGAGCCTTTATTAATGACAGGTCCCCCACCCTGCTTTGAATAGGCGGGCCGGGACGAACAATGGCTGTTGTCGGGACGTTGGAGGAGCGGCTCTGACAGGTGCTGCAGGGTGTCGCTGCCTCGGCTCGGGCGGCCGCGCAGGTGTGGAGACGTCAGGGCTGACAGAACACCTGCGACGTTCCTCCCCTTCACGCTGATGATTTCACTGTATCGCTTTTCATACGCCGCCGTGATAAAAGATACAGGGGGACGGCGACGGGGCGAGGCGGTGACCGCGCTCTGCTGACAGCACCGCCACGCTCCACCTGTCCACTTCATAACACCAATATGAGACGCCGTATGAAGGATGACATGTTGATGCGTTCAAGTTTTATTCTAACTTTATCAAACTAACATGTGATTCTGTTCTGGAAACAAACGAACAAAACCTCTGGATTTATTAGTGACTGTTTATGTCTTAATGTTTTATTTAAATAAACTAGATAAATGTCAGACGTATCAGTGCGACTCACACGTGACAGACGGAACAAGATACAAATTAAGATTACAAAAAACTAACAGCTAACATTAGCTGCACAGTGAGCCGCTGGATACAGATCACTTATTGATCATGGATCAGACAACTGTGTGTACTTCACAGGTCAAAACAGCAAAATGAGCTCTTTTTTTGAAGTAGGTTTTTCATTTATTAACATTTATTTTCACTCATATTTTTGTGGATGCTTAATGAGACACTCAACTTTAATGTCATGTATGCATTTCTTTTCCTATTTTAAGCCAAATTTGCTTTAGACTATAGTTACAGCTTGGATTTCAATGTAAAGAAACTCCTGTTGAATCGACAGTGACGTGTAAGCAGCAGCGTGCAGCGTGGGTGGCTCATAATGAAATAATTGGCTGCAAGTGGTGGGAGGGACGCGGCAGGGGAGGGGCTTATCACCGACCAAACACCCAACACCCGAGCACAATTAGTCTATTAAGCCAAAGATGACGAGCAAATAATCAAGTGCTTTTGTTTCCCTGAAGCTTTTTAGTAAAATATGTATGAAGTGACCTGGAAAAACGCACAATGGCAACTTTTGCCTCTTAAGTCGGCAGCAGGAACAATGGCGGTATTCACCAACGGGGATGTCGTCATCGGCCGAGTTATCATCAACAACCTGCCGTGCTTTTTGTCCCTAGTCACTGCTCATTAGGCACACACACACACACACACACACACACACACACACACACACACACACATTTCAAATGGTTCCCAGGCCTGAGAGCTCAGATTTAATTTAATCAATACAAACGTTTAAAAATAAATAAGTTTTGTTTCAAACGTTCCTGCAGAAATGAACTTTCAGTGCAGTTAGAACAATTGCTTGCAGTTTATAATTCAACATCTAAAATCTTAGAAAATCAAGTCTGTAAGAGTCATTTAAAGGGATAAAACAATGATATTTCAGACAATAATCTTCCACTGAGTGGGCGTGTCCTTATCAGCCAGTCTGCTCCCATTGGTTTACTGGGTTAACGCAGAGTGAGCGATGGTGCATATTCAGGAAAACTCATATTCAGGTGTTGTTAAGACACAAGCCGGTGTTAGCTAAAGTGTTTAGGGAATTGTTTTGCCAACATCTAAGCTCTGCCCAGAAAGACTTCAATGTTTACCAACAGAAATTTGGATCAGATATTTGTGTGAAAGTTACAAAAGATCATAGGAACCTTTTGACTGTTGTATTTGTATTTATCATCGAGTCTAAGTGGACGTTTGTGCCAAATTTAAAGAAACTTCCTCAAGTCGTTCCTGACATAGAAGATTTTTTTGCAGCTGTTCTGGAGCTTTCGGTTGCATCACATGATCCTCATCTTGGACATTTAGTGTCCTCACCTGCTGTTGATCATGCAGGTGATTGAATTTAGATTTTCGGCCTCAGAAACAGTAGCTGTGACTTCAGCCTGATTGGCTTCATCATCAGTTTGAGGCAGTTGTGTTGTAAACTGTTGCCAAACGCTCATTAGCAGAGAGAATATGTGACATGAACTGAAACACAGCGCTCATGCTACAGAACAATAGCAACAAACAAACACGACAATCAGTTGCATGTTGGCCCAGGAGCAGAAGTGAATTGTGGGAAACTGGGCAGACAAAGTTGAATTCCGCCGAGCCGGGAGTTTGAATTATCATAATTGGAGGCCACGGCAGCAGGGGAGAATTTGGCAGCCGGTTCAAGATGTGATATTATGAACCCCGAGCGCACAAACAATAGATGTGATGTGTGATTATGCATGACTCTCCTCTGAGCCGAGTGACGAGCCGAGTGACGAGCCAGGACGAGAAGTGGAAGAGTCCAAATCTGACATCGCTTTTCTTTTTCTTTGTTGTCAATTTTCTTTTTGAAGAAATGAGAAGGGACAGGAGGGGTTCAACACCACCACCATCACCCCCCCGTTTCCTAATGATCGAGGTCACAAACTTTGAAACCGCTGCGTTTGATCCCGCCTCAAAGATTATGGAGGATATATTGAAGAATGATTTCCTATCTGTCATCACTGTCAGCTTCTTTGTTAACACTTTTTTGGACAAAACCAAAAACAAAACCCCCAAAACTGAGCATCTGACTCTAATTGTGTCCTTTTCTCTGTACTCACATCTACAAAACCAAACTGGGAAGATCAGGAAGTGAATACACAACTGGAAACCACAATCACACACGCCAAATATCATTCTTTCCAAACAAACCAAACTCCATGGGCAAAACCAGTAATTTTACCTTGCAGAACACAGGAGTTGCTGGTCTGCTGCTGCCTCCATCTGTTAGTTTGTTTGTGTAATTGTGTGATTCTGGTGTTTTAAAAGGAGAGTGTTAGGTTCAGAGTTTGGCCAGGACCCCAGACGCAGAGAGCGAGATAAAGCAGTTCTCAAAGAGTTTATTGTTTCACAAAAAAGCAAAAAACAACGGAAGGCGAGGGCAGGTGCTGGACGCGGTCGGCTGGCTGGCGCAGCGGGGTCGGCAGGAGGGGAACCGTGCTGGCGTAGGATCAGGAGCATGAGAGCTGCACCCACGGTCGGAAGAGGAACTGAAGGCTGCACAAAAACACTGTTGATTAGAGTCACGAAGGAAAAAACACCAAAAATCCACTAGAAAGCTTGCTGCGCTACATTACCGACAACGACTGAATAGTCCGGCACAGGAGTGGAGACTAGGCCAAGCTCATATACCCGGGGAAGTGCACTGATGAGAGCCAGGTGCGTCTCATTATGCTGAGCCAGCCAATGACCGCCGCCGCTGCCACACACACTGCCCTGGAAGGAAAGGGGAGGGGGGAAAAAGGGAAACAAGGAAAACCGAAACACCAAGAACACCAAAACAAATCCAAAAAACTCAACAACCATGACATTACCCCCCCCTCAACGGACGCCACCCGGCGGCCTGCCAGGCTTGCCAGGAAAGTCCCTGTAAAAGTCATTAATAAGGTCCGGATCCAGAATAAAAGAACGGGACACCCATGACCGTTCTTCCGGACCATACCCCTCCCAGTCCACCAAAAACTGGTATCCCCGGCCCCGTCTGCGGACGTCCAGCAACCGCCGGACAGTGTAGGCAGGGTGGTCATCAATGAGCCGGGGGGGTGGAGGGGGTTCGGCCGGAGGGCACAGAGCACTGGTGGACACAGGCTTCAACAGGGAAACGTGAAAGGCCGGGTGAACATTAAGGGCTGCGGGCAATTTGAGTCTCATCACACTGGGATTGATTACCTTCTCAATTTCAAAAGGACCGATGTACCTGGGGGCTAGCTTCCTGCTCTCCGTCTGCAGAGGGAGGTCGCGTGAGGAAAGCCACACCTTTTGACCCGGCTGATAGTGGGGGGCAGGAGCGCGACGTCTGTCCGCCAATCGTTGATTGCGAGCCGCAGTCCGCGTGAGAGCCGCCCTTGCCTCCCGCCAGACCCGCCGTGCCCGCCGGAGGTGCTCCTGAACGGACGGAACTGCCACTTCGGTCTCCTGGATGGGGAAGAGGGGAGGTTGGAAACCCACAGAGGCCATAAAGGGGGACATACCTGTGGCTGAGCTGACCAGAGAGTTGTGGGCGTATTCCACCCAGGGAAGATGGGTGGACCAGGAGGCGGGATGTCTAGCGGTGACGCACCGGAGAGCTGACTCGAGGTCCTGGTTGGCCCGCTCCGTCTGGCCGTTGGTTTGGGGGTGGTATCCAGACGAGAGGCTGGCTGAAGCTCCCAGAGCCTGGCAGAAGGCCCTCCAGACCTGGGAGGAGAACTGGGGACCCCGGTCCGAAACTATGTCCTGAGGTATACCATGAAGTCTGAACACATGTTGGACGAGGAGGTTGGCCGTCTCTAGGGCTGAGGGGAGTTTGGGCAGAGGAACAAAATGCACAGCTTTGGAAAAACGATCAATAATGGTAAGAATTACTGTGTTACCCTCTGACGGTGGGAGTCCAGTGACGAAGTCCACTGCAACATGAGACCAAGGGCGATGGGGGATGGGTAGTGGACGTAGGAGGCCAGCAGGAGTCTGGTGGGAGGATTTGTTGCGGGCACAGACGGAGCAGGCGGAAACATACTCCTTGGTGTCAGACGTTATGGAGGGCCACCAGAAACTGCGTCGGAGCAAGGAGAGGGTGCGATGAAACCCAGGATGACAGGCGACTTTGGAAGCATGTCCCCACTGGAGCACAGGAGTTCTGGCGGCGGGTGGAACAAACATCCGGTTGGGAGGGCAGCTCTCGGGAATGGGTTGATCTTGTTGAGCCTCCTGCACGACTTGCTCAATCTCCCACCTGGCCGCCCCCACCACGCAGGAGGAAGGGAGGATGGTCTCCACAGGTGTGTCTTCCACCGGTGGAGTAAACAGTCTGGATAAGGCGTCGGGCTTAACATTCCTGGAACCAGGGCGGTAGGTGAGGGAGAACCGGAACCGACCCAAGAACAGGGCCCACCGAGCCTGCCGGGAGTTTAGTCGACGTGCAGACCGTAGATAGGAGAGGTTCTTGTGGTCAGTCCATACCGTAAAAGGGTGCGTGGAACCTTCCAACCAATGCCTCCACTCCTGGAGAGCCAAGACCACAGCGAGGAGCTCCCTGTTGCCCACGTCGTAATTTTTCTCTGCTGGGGTGAGCCGACGAGAGAAGAAGGCACAGGGGTGCATTTTGTGGTCAACTGGGGAGCGTTGAGAGAGGACAGCCCCTACCCCAGAGTCAGAGGCGTCGACTTCGACCACGAACGGTAATGCAGGATCTGGATGGGAAAGCACAGGTGCAGAGGTAAACAGGCACTTTAATCGGTCGAAGGCAGCATCGGCTGCCTGCGACCACACAAAGGGGAGCTTGGAGGAGGTCAATTGAGTGAGTGGGGCCGCTACTTGGCTGTAATTGCGAATGAACCTCCTGTAAAAATTTGCAAACCCCAAAAACCTCTGGAGGTGTTTTCTGGTGGCGGGGACAGGCCACTCGGCCACCGCTTGAACTTTGGCCGGATCCGCCTTCAGCTGTCCCCTTTCCACCACGAACCCCAAAAAACTGACAGATGTGACATGGAATTCGCATTTCTCTGCTTTCACAAAGAGTCTATTCTCTAATAGTCTTCTTAAAACCAGCTTTACATGCTGGACATGTTCATCAAGGTCTCTGGAAAAAATCAAGATGTCGTCTAAATAAACAAACACGAACCTATTAAGCATGTCCCTTAAAACGTCATTGATCAAAGCCTGGAAAACAGCTGGTGCATTGGTCAGACCAAAGGGCATAACCAGGTACTCGAAATGTCCCAGGGGGGTGTTGAACGCCGTTTTCCACTCATCTCCTTCCTTAATCCTGATGAGGTGGTAGGCGTTACGGAGATCTAGCTTGGAGAAAATGGTTGCTTGGTGCAAGGGGCCAAAAGCGGAATCAATCAGAGGGAGTGGGTACTTATTTTTCACTGTAATGTCATTTATCCCCCTGAAGTCTATACAAGGGCGCAGGGTTTTGTCTTTCTTTTCAACAAAGAAAAAACCCGCTCCCACTGGGGAAGAGGAAGGGCGGATTAGCCCCGCAGCTAACGAGTCTGTGATGTACTGCTCCATGGACTCTCTTTCAGGCTTGGACAAATTGTACAGTTTTTGAGATGGAAATGGGGCTCCAGGGAGCAGTTCAATGGCACAGTCATAGGGACGGTGTGGGGGAAGAGAAAGCGCTTTGTCCTTGCTAAAAACCTCCTGAAGATCATGGTACATGGGGGGAATGGAGGACAAGTCAATAGGTTCGGTAGGCACAGGTGGCGAGGAGGCACTGGAGGGAATGGCAGAGTGAAGACAATGGGAATGACAGAACGTACTCCAATTGGTAATGGCCGAGGCGGACCAGTCAATATGGGGGTTGTGCAACTTTAACCAGGGGAGCCCCAGAACCAGAGGTGAAGTGGGAGAGGGAATGATTAACAGCGAAATTACTTCCTGATGATTACCAGAGAGCAGCAGGGTCACAGGGGCAGTACGGTGGGTGACACTAGCCAGTAATTGTCCACTCAGGGTGAGAACGTTCCTAGGCTCAGGGAGAGGCTCAATAGGAAGGTTCGCTTGACTACACAGTTCAGAGTCAATAAAATTGTCATCAGCTCCACTATCGACCAGTGCCTGCAGTGGTATCGTGTTATGTGGGAGTCTGAGCATACCTTGTAGTTGAACTCGGGTGGAGGGAGAGGAGGAAGAGATAGTACGGCTCACCAGCGCCCCCTCCGTGGCTGATGAGCCTCCCCTTTTGGCAGTTGAGGACAGGTGGCGAGGAAGTGGCCAGGCTGACCACAGTAGATGCATAGCCGGTGCAGTAATCGGCGCTCCCGTTCTGCGGGAGACAGTCTGGCTCGACCCAACTGCATGGACTCCTCTTCGTTAGGGACGGAGGAAAAACCCGCACGAGGAGCGGGAGCAGGCACGGGGGTGAGGTCCCGGGGAATCCCGCGTTGCGGAGTGGACACCGGAGGGTAGTTGGAAACCACAGGAGGAGGGGCGCCCTGTCTCCCTATTCTCTCCCTGCATCTCTCACGTAGCCGGTTATCGAGTCTAATGGCTAATGAGATTAATTCGTCAAGAGACTGGGTCTCGTCTCGTGCTGCCAATTCGTCCTTAATATTATCAGCTAATCCCAAGAGAAAAACACTTTGCAATGCGCGCTCATCCCAGCCGCTTTCGGCTGCCAAAATGCGGAAGTCGATAGCGTACTGGGAGACTGGCGCTGTACCCTGGCGGAGGGAAAGGAGCCGGCTGCTGGCTTCTTTCCCTTGGACCGGGTGATCAAAAACCTTGCGCATCTCATTAACAAAAGAGGAATAAGACTGAGTTACCGCCGAATTAGTGGAGATAGCCAAAGCCCAGGAGGCAGCCCGATCTGTTAACAAACTCATAATGAAGGCAATTTTCGATCTATCTGTGGCGTAAGTCTGGGATTGCTGTTCAAACACTAAAGTACACTGAAGCAAGAACTGACTACATGCCCCTAAATCTCCCGAATACCTGACCGGGGTGGGGATGTATGGTTCCCGGGAGAGGACGGGTGGAGGAGCCGGAGTCGCCAAGGAGGGAGCCGAGGAAGGAGGAAGATTCCCAGGAGGAGCCAAACTGGGGATCTGACTGACGGCCTGATCCATGCGGCTGCCGAGCTGGGATACGCTGGTCACCAGGGTCTGGAGAACGCCTTGGATCTTGTGGATGGCTTCCCCCATCTGGCCAACACGTGCTCCTTGAGAGGATAGCGCCTGCCGTAATTTATCTGTCTCCGCGGGGTCCATGATTTGGCCGGACTATTCTGTTAGGTTCAGAGTTTGGCCAGGACCCCAGACGCAGAGAGCGAGATAAAGCAGTTCTCAAAGAGTTTATTGTTTCACAAAAAAGCAAAAAACAACGGAAGGCGAGGGCAGGTGCTGGACGCGGTCGGCTGGCTGGCGCAGCGGGGTCGGCAGGAGGGGAACCGTGCTGGCGTAGGATCAGGAGCATGAGAGCTGCACCCACGGTCGGAAGAGGAACTGAAGGCTGCACAAAAACACTGTTGATTAGAGTCACGAAGGAAAAAACACCAAAAATCCACTAGAAAGCTTGCTGCGCTACATTACCGACAACGACTGAATAGTCCGGCACAGGAGTGGAGACTAGGCCAAGCTCATATACACGGGGAAGTGCACTGATGAGAGCCAGGTGCGTCTCATTATGCTGAGCCAGCCAATGACCGCCGCCGCTGCCACACACACTGCCCTGGAAGGAAAGGGGAGGGGGGAAAAAGGGAAACAAGGAAAACCGAAACACCAAGAACACCAAAACAAATCCAAAAAACTCAACAACCATGACAGAGAGTTTGGATTCACAAAAGTCACACAGTAACAAAAAGAAACTAAACATCAAGGCAGCAGTAGACCAGGAACACTTGAATTATGTGAGGAAAAATTACTGATTTTTTCTGTTGAGTTTGGTTGGTTTGGAACAAGCAATATTTGGCTTAGAAAACAGAAGTTTCCCATCAGAAAAGGCAGCCTGAAGGCAAAGTAAAGTGCTAAAAAACATCCAAATATACTGCACACTTAAACTGATATTGATTATTTAAGGTGGACCTCTTTGAAGCGACTGACTCCGCCCAAAGCAGCTCCCCCTCTTTCCCAACTCACTAACTGCAAATTTGTCATCACTGTCTGCTGCTTTGTTGTCATATTTTTTGGACTTAACCAAATAAAGTACCAATAAGACGCCACTTGTGTCCTCGTCTCTGTGGTCTCAACCACAAACCCAAACTGGGAGGACGGTGGGATGCGAGTGACCAAAACACATCTCCCATGTGTGTGTGTGTGTGTGTGTGTGTGTGTTTTTTAGGGCAGGATCACATGAACACATGTTCAAGCTGGGAGGAAACCAGGGGATTTGAGGAACCATCTGTTAACCAAAGCCTTTGGGAAGCACACTAAGATGATCTTCGGATATTGTTCTCCCCAGGTGGGAAGGGCAGGGGCTCCGCGGGGCCCCTCGGGTCCGAGCAGAAAAGGGAGGGAAACAGGGGAGCTTAAGGGAACGGCATAATCTCATTTTCATTCATAACGCTTGGGCATTTCAGGTTGGAGAGAGGAAAGGAAACATAACAGACCGTCAGAGTTGGACTCGTCTCTGAGGCCGGAGCGGGTCGGAGGGTTTGAGTTCGCCGCGTCTTTGAAATCAACCTCGCAAGCACAAAAAAAAGGATTATCTAAATTTTTAAGCACATGACCCCACGGGAGATCGCTCACAGGTCAGGAAAGAGAAAAGAGGAAGATGCAGGGTGATTAGGCAGCAAGAAAAAGATGTTAAATCGTCCGTTAAAAACCGTCTTCATCACCTGCAGGGAGGCGCAGGTCGGTTCAGCTCAGGTGGAGGCCTCTCAGAGCTTAAGCGGCGCTAATGCCATCCGAGAACTTTAAGTCAGTCCTGCTCCGCTGTGAGATCATGAAGTGAGAGCAGTTGGCAGCCAAGACTTTACTCCACAGTGAGGCTCGGAGCTTAATGCAATTTGTTTGGCGCTTGCAGGTGGGTGTGTGTTTACACTGAGCGACGGACTTGAAGACATTAGACGCACACAGGTCACACCTGAGGAGGAGCTGACGGTCTGCAGACAGAAAACTGCTGCAGACCGTCAGCTGTGTCTTTGGTCCTTCAGTCCACACTGAATTTAATCAGTTATTTAATACATTGATGGTTGATTTTCTTTATGCAGTGGCACCAGACTGCACACAGACACACTGGGAATCAAACCTGCAGCCTTCAGCTTACAGGCCGGTGTCTGTGCTGTCCAAACACGGCCGTACGTTGGTTAAAGATCTCCTAAAAAGCGGCTTGTGTGCTGTTAGGAGCATTATGGATTAGTTACAGTCTGCAGGCTGCAATAATTACCACAACAAACAAGAGACCTCTAAGCCGGGTACTTTTCTGCTGCGTGTCCAGACTTTTCCAACCTGTAATTAGGATTTTACTCATTTCCTCCTCCTCCTCCTCCTCCTCCTCCTGCTTCCACCTCCCTCCTCTGCTCAAAATCACCTCTGATTTTCCTTATTTTCCTCCTCTTCAGTTTTACACCTTCCTCCTTCTTCTTATCCTTTTATTTAACCTCCATCCTCCTCCTTTCACCTCCTCCTCGCCCTTCTCCTCCTCCCGCCGAGGTAATGACTGATTTAAGTCGAGGAAAAACAAATCTTGGCGGGGCGAACAGATTGTTGGATGCTTGTTGACCTGTCAAAGCGAACAGAATTGTGGCACAGGATTGAAATCTAAATCTGCATTAGAGGCTTTTGTTGGGCCTGAGGCGACTCGCTCTGCACGAAGGGGTCTTTATCTCGCTGCAGAGAGGAGGGGACGACACACACACACACACACACACACACACACACACACACACACACACACACACACACCCTCCTGTACTTAAAGCCAACACAAAGTCAATGCAATGTCAATGTCAGTGAGCAGCAGCTCCTTTATATAAGGTACTTTGAGAAGGTTTCACATGGATTTTCAGTTTGTTGTTAAAGATGCTCTGACTTTTGAGAGTAAAGTTTGTCACAGTTTGCAGAAAAAAAAAGAATTTTATGGTTTAAAAAAGTTGAGAAAACAATCTGAGTCAAAATAATCGATAAAACAATCTCCAGAAAGTCATGTCTGAATCGCAAAATAACTTTAGTACGACTTTACTTTGACCACAACTTGTGACTTTAATCTGAAACTATAACTTTAGTCTGATTATTTCAATCACAAATTATTATTTAAATCCAAAATTATGACTGCAGTTGTTTCAGTCAGATTTGAATTTGAAATTAAAACTCAAACTTTACTCTCGAATTATGACTTTAAACCAAAATAGTGATTTCAAACCTAAAGTATCTCTTTAATTTTATGAGTTTAAACTAAAATTGTTACTTAAATCCAAAATTAAGGACTTAAAGTTTTGGATTTGACTGTGCTTTGCCATCTGACTGTAATCTTATTATATAAGTAATATATAAACCCCAGATTTTGATTTGAACTCATGCCTCATGATTTTACCCTCAAAATTGTAACTTTTCTCTAAAAGTGTGATTTAATATTACAGTTTAAACCTAAATTATTGTGACTTTATTCCAAACATATTTCTAATTTGTGGTTTATACCAACAAATCATGACTTTAATCCAAAACTGACTGTTGCCAAATTATGATTTGAAACCCAAGATTATGATTTTAATCCAGAATTAAGACTTTAATGTTCTGATTTGAACCTTTAATTATGTTTCAAATACAAACTTTTCAATGTAAAAGTATGACTTTAATCTTTTTTTATTAAATATAATCCCTAAATTTGGATTTTAACATAAAATAATTACTTTAAATTGTTGATTTTAGCCCAAAACCATGATTCATCTTGTAATTCAAACCTAAAATCACAACTGTATTCCAATTTTCTGATTTAAACACAAAATTATGTCTGAAATCAGTCTTTGCAATTGAATTATTCCTCACAAACTTCCAATATTATAAGAAATCTGTAATTTTTGATTATCTCCAGTCTCCTCCAGCGGAGGTTTAAGTCTCTATCCTGCAGGTTAAACGCAGACGTGGGGGGATTTAATCGCGTCTGCATGCACTGTTTGTTTGTTTGTTTGTTTATTTGCTCGGGCTGGTTGTTGTCATATGTGAAAGCATAAGGGTCGATGATAATCCCTCCCTGTGGTTAATACGCTGGCCCAGATTGCGGCACAGACCGCCGTCTAATATATCAGATCAGTTTCCTAAACTGTGGCTCCGGACTCGAAATGGGTCATCGCAGATATGTCTCAAAGATCTACGGGAGCCCAAAGAGAGAGAGAGAGAAAAAAAAAGATTTTTAGTACCTGCATGACTCACGTCAAAATGTGTGGTGCATTATGAAGCACGAAATACGACAAATGGTGAAAAATTAATCCTGTCACAATCTTATCAATTGAAAAATGGGTCCAAACACGTGGAGCACACGCTTTTTTCAACCAGTGATCAATCTGGCAATAGTTTTTCCACTAAATGATCAGTTGTTTGGTCCATAAAATGTAAGAAAATGGTCCAAAATGTGAAAACAGGTGGAGCGCATGGACACACATGTGTCGGTCTGTGCTGTCCAGTCACACGGCTGCAGGACAACACCCGGCCCCCGGCGGTGGGATTAATTAAACTGATGCGTCCCAACGGCGGCCCTGACGATCAAATCAGCACAAAGACGCTTCTTAGCAGATTAATAGCTGCAACATTAAGCCATTAAAATCTTATCACGGAGTAATCATCTATCAAGGAATTCATTCATTCACGGCGCATCAAAGACCAGCTAAGTCCTGATTAGCATTAGCAGACTGACAGTCTGCACACACCAAACCTAATGCAAAAAACTTACAAAACAAAACAATGCATTGAATAGTAAAACATTTTATGCTGCATGCTACAGTTTGCACAGATTTAATTGTAATTTACATCCGTAGTTTTGATTCTTGTGCTGCATCTAAGCATTGAGACGTGCCATCAGCAAAACGACATGAAACTTTTGGCACAGAAACCAAAACATTTTACTTTTGGGCCACTGCAGGGTTTGAAACTTTGACTCTTGCAGAAGTTGGACAGCTTACAGAAGATTTGTTGCAGGGATTTAACCTGGACCACTGACAGTTGTAGGGCTTAAACCTTTTCCTGTTTGACTGAATTTTAACCTTCTACTGTTGCAGTTTTTGTTGCAGTGATTAATTCTTTGATGCATGAGTTGATGCAATGACAAAGCACCGTTGAACCATCATTGAACAGCTGCAGCAGTTAAAGCTTTGACCAGGGCTTGGCTTGAGACCTCTGGAGGGTTTGAAACAGAAATTTAACATTTAACTGTCACAGATATCAAACCTTTGACTGTTGCATTAATTGAGCCCTGGACCACTGCAAGAAAAGAAACTGGGACCATCGCAAGAAATTCGTTTTTGATGCCTGCAGGATTTTGTCTTTTTGCCTTTGCAAAACAACAAAATTCCTAAACTGTTGGAGAGATCTGAAACTTTAATTGTGGCATGTATTTTGGAATTTACTCTTCGACTGTTGGAGGACTTGACCCTTTTGTGGTTGAACTATTCAACATTTAACTGTTGCAGGGTTTAAACCTTTGATTGTTGCACTGATTGAGTCCTTGATGGTTGCAGGAGTTGCGTCTTAAGCTACGTTTCCAGTTACACTTTTTCTTCAGAAACACTTCATCTTTTCACAATAAAAGACGACCCGAAGACTTGATCATGTACAGTAAGTCCTGCTCCACGTCACTAGTCATCGGGGGGATGCGGGGGACGGCGGTGGTGGGTGGGAGGTGGGTGGCTGCCAGCGCCACAAAACACACCTTACAGTCACTTTTGTGTGGCTTTGATCTGAGATTACTTTCATAGTCCTGAAGAATGCACAGCGAAAATATCTCACTGTACATCTCTGCAGTTCCCTTCCGCTCTCTTCTTAACCTACAGTTCAACTGTAGCCGGCTTTGTTCATTCTGAAAACCGACGTGAAACACAATTGAAAACTTGGCAACAGCATTGCAGATACATAGTAACTCAATCTGGACTGGCTGCTTTAAACTCTATCTTAGGCAAGGTGGCTTTTGTAAACCGTCAGACAATGGGGAGCTCTGTTGAAGGCACAGAGGTTGATTTTCACCTTTTAAGTGAGGACACCAGATACCTGCCTTTTCACTGTGTTTAGTTTGAGGACAAACTTTCTTTCTCAAGGCCTTTTTGAACATGAGCAGCGGACGAAACATGACACAGGGTCAGCGAGCGCGCTCCAGTCATAGCTCCAAAAATATTTCAATCGCTCAAGAATTTCTCAGGCGATATTCCTCCCGTCTGTCCCGTCTGGTTCTCAAAGGCGGATTAGGACTTTGTGTACGTCGCCCCCCGAAGATCACTGCAAACATGTCCAACCCTGTAATTCGATCAGGCCGAGCTGTCCGCGGGACGGTTCAGATGTGGCTGAGATGCGTCTTGTGTAACCACAAAGCCGCGGGATTAAAACGCCACTTTAAACCACTTGTGCACTTCAAAAACTGTCTGTCTTAAATAATTTCATCTTCTATTGAAGAGTTTTTTTCTCTTCTTCTTTCATAAAGCTGAAGGACGTGCGTCTGTTTCCTGATAGAAAGAGGAACTGAGAGAAGTGAACCCTTAACCCCAGAAATGTCGAAGCCAACTTTCAAAACTTTAAGTGTCCTCAGTTCCCAAACGCTGACTGAATTTTGTTAAAATGACTGTATATTTACAAAAAAACAATAAAGTTTATCAGTTTGAACATTAAATATCTTGTCCTTTTTGTCTCTATTGGAATTGAGGTTGCAATAATCACATATAGTAGTTTTTTTGGGGGGAATAACTTTAAGAACAGTCCCCTGAGGTTCATTTTATGTCAGAAAAACTTTTTTTTTCAAACATCCCAGTGAACGAACCAACCAAATTTCCTAGAACCAATACCAAATGTTTCCAGAACGTTTTGGGAACCATATGTTGTTTTCTTTGTTCCGTGTCTCCTCAGTGAGCAGATCTACAAATGTCACAGATTAAAGTGCCTCAGAAGCATCTTTTGAAATATTGAATTGTGGGTTCTTGAGTTTAAAGCTGGACGTTCTCCCAGCGTGACCTCTGTGTCCTCGTCCGTCTTCTCCTGGGAGTTCAAACTCAAAGACATAAGTGATGCGTCCATAAACGTCAGGAGGTTTCAGACGACAGCGTCTTCAAAGACTCGTCTTCACCCTCCATCAAGTCGTCCCTCTTTCTCTAAATCCTTTACAATAACACACACAGAGCGGCGCACATCAGTCAGACGGGGATTTTCTTCAACGAGACACTCGATAGTCGAGACAGACGAAAGCTGCTCACAAAAAAAAACAAAAAACACCCAGATGTTTATTTTCACAGGTTAGCGTGCCGTCCCTACCCCCTGGGTACGTTCTGGATGACACCCTTGGAATATTAATCAGTTCCTGGTAGAACTCTAGGTATGTCCTTACGAATATAAAAAGGTTCTTGGTAGAAACCCCTAAGCTGGTCCTGGATTTGGTTTTGAATGGGACCTTTCACAAATGTTTCTAATCCTTTGAACTTTTATAAACGGTTCTACCTGGCTTTTCCTGTGTGGGAAGAGCCAAAGAACCCTATATGGTTCTGTTAAGCACCTTTATTTCTCAGAGTGTAACAGAAGACTGGAGATTTATGAGGTACTTAGTTCTGTTGTATGAAAGAGTGTTTCTTAATTTTAATTTGAATATGTTGTATTGATGTTCTGTGCAGAAACATGAAATATTCTGAGTCCTCTGTTCTCTGCAGTCGACCCAAACATTCACGCTGGTTTGCTCTGTCTCTCTCTGTCCATGTCCCTCCCGTCCCGTCCCGTACAGTGAAGCACTTCAGTTCCGACTAAAAGCCCCTCATGAATAAATTGAAGTTACTGTAATTTCACTTCAGTTCTGCGAGTGTGAAGAAACGAGGGCGCGACCCTGGCCGACCCCTCCTGCTCCACCCTCAGGAGATGTTCCGTTTCCCACCTGCCACTGGAAACGCATCAATCTGTATTTAACATCCTGCTAATCAACGCCGTGTCTGTCCTCCTCCCATGCCTTTTCACAAAGCTCATCCTTTAATTTAAAGAGGTGTGGAGCTCATTACAGACAGACGTTTTTTTTTTTTTTTTTTGGGTGGCGACAGGAGGACGCCATGGACGTCTTTAAGTGGAATAAAGTGGACGAAGACAGATTAAAAAACAGAGATGATGCATGATAAGATGCTGCACACAGTCGGTCAGGAGGCAGCTGAAGGGCAGTGGTGTCTGTGACAGGTTAGTGGAGCTAACGACGTGGTGCTAATCAGCTTTATTTGTGCCACTAAAACCAATCTGTGGGGATCAGACGTGCCAGCTGTCTGCACTACAGGATGATTATTGCCGCTTTCATATCACCGGCTTGAGTTATGATCGCAGTTATGACATCCTGCGGGGACTTTCAGCAGTGAACAGCCTCACTCAGGCTAGTGTGGCAGAGCAAACTGCAAATGTCGCTGTGAAATCCTCCGGCGACTGCGCCCTCAGTGAACGAGAGATGACAGTGGCTGCTGCTGCTGCCGCTGCCGCCACCAGCTCCTGTAATCTGTTGGTGGATTAAACGATTCATTAGCTGATTAGCGTAAATCGATTAACAGCACAAATGAAAACAAAAAGGGAGGCCTTTGGGGAGGAAACTGAATGGCCTGGGGGGTGGGGGGGGCACAAACAACTTGTGCACAGGCTTAACCTACATTCTGCTTCGTCAAGGGTTGATTTAGAGCGAAGGATCTGAAATGTTTGGCCAGAGGGAATGGAAAGACTGAGAGGGTGAGCCAAAGGTTGAAAGCTGCAATTAAATGATGGAGCGTTAAAGGATAATTCCACTTTAATGAACAACCTCAATTCCAAATAAGTTGGGACACTGTGTGAAAAAGGTAAAGAAAAACATATTTAATTTTATTTATTGTCCGAAATGATCCATTAAAAAGACTGGAAAAGTTGTGGAAAGATTAAAAAACACCTATATATGTGCCAACCTGATATTAATTCTGGTCTGCTCATGTGCTGGTCACAGAAAAATAAACAGGTTAGAATTTTGTATTTACTACCATTTATGTTTCTTTGACTCTGAAAACTGTCTTTGTGGGATCGGAACCCTGAAAATTAGACTCCTGTCTAAAACAAGTGGAATCACCCTTTAAGTCTGTGACATAAACGTCTTTTCAAACTTGAGGAGTAATTTGACTTCAGACGGCTTGTTTGCAGCTGTTGCTACCACAGCTGCAGCCGCCAGCCTCCAAACGACGGCAAAACAGTCAAAATACGTCGGGTGTGTTTGATGTCGCCCAAAGCCTCATGTTCTCCCCGTGTTCAGACACCGCCTCATTCAACACCGCAGCTTATAACTGCACGCCAGCGACATAAACACCCTCTCACTGGTCGTCGTCCTCTCTGAACGCTCGCTAATGACTCCCATGCAGTGGCGCGGTGGTGACGGGGGTTCAGGCAGAGTTCAAGCCACGCGTTGGCCGCATGTTTGAAGCACGTTCACCCCATCGCCACACCATCAGAGCCATCAGAGACAGTGAGGTGGTGAAGTCCGTCATCGAAACTGTGCAGAAATATTTGTAAAAACTGGAGTTAAAGAGCTGAGAAAGTGTTTCAAAATGTGTTTTGAGAATCTCTTTGGAACAGATGGATCTCCATTAAATGAACGATAATTGCAGGATGTCATCAAGATGGAAAGTAATTCCAAGAATCAGGATTACGGACTTAATATTGGAGCGTATATTATCATTTCAAAGTGATTTTAATAGTAGTTTGATTTAGTTTTTATAAATATAGTTGTAGCTCTTGGTGTGCATGATCCTTTATGCATGAATTTCTTAAAAGAGCCTCATGAATTTGAATGTGCTCATGTGTTTTTTTTGTGAAACTAAATGGATCAGTTTGCAACTAGTGAACCTGGAAGTGAGAGTTAAGATTGTCAAGTGATTTTAAAAAATGTGATGTGATGCATACTTGGGTGTGTGTGATTATGGATGGAAGTACTGACGTGATATAAAAACTTTATTTGATCATGAAGCCTGATGTGGTTTATCAGTGAAGTGTATGAACTACACTGCAGACTAGAGTCTCTGTTAGCAGTGAGAAACAGACAGATGGATGTGTTCGTATTCTTTTCTATTTACTATTTTCTTTCATCTGACTGTTTTATTCCTCTGCCTTTTTGTGTATCACTTTGTAATCAAGTGCTGTACTGTTTGAATTTGTCCAGCATGGGCTAAAAAAACCCTTGTATTAATTTAAAGCAGACTGAGAATGCAGTACGTACCAAATTCATACTTTAAAATGTTCCACAAAGAGTCCAAATGCAAAGAAAACCAATTCTTATGCACATGTCAAGTCTGAACCCACAAATTTCTGATCACCTGCACACCAAAAAACAGAATTCAAGTCTCATGCATGCCTTCAGTTTCTTGTAGACAGATGCATAGAAGAAAAATCCACGGGCAAGAGAAGCGAGGACTCCCACAGTGTCCTTTATTGAGGATGCAACATATCAGCTTGGTCTGATGAAGACTGAAGGACCAAAACACATCTTTAATAAAGTTTATTGGCCAAAGACTGTGAAGCATCTTCAGGGGCTTTGATGAATTCAACAAACTGTGATATGATGAAGAGGTTAAGAAATCCCTTTTTGCCATATGTTGAAAAAAAAATCATTGTCATTATTCATTCAGAGCTGCGATCAATTTCCTGTGAGGGTTGAGCGCCACGCCGGAGCACAGCGAGTGAGACGAGGAGGGCGAGAGGACGGCGGGCTCAGACGAGGTGATGTATGTGAGATCAAGGAGATCCAATTTGTCTGTGACTGTGTGAGCGACACAGCTGGACTCTGTTAGCGTCCGCCACCTCAAACAGAGCTGTGGTCACCCCCCCCCCCCCCCCCCACCCCCCCACCCCCCAACACAAAAGGCAGCACATGAAAGGCTCATCTGCGCTCTGACAGAGACAGCAGCGCGTTTTTTAATGTTTCCTCCTCACTCTCGCTGCTCGGATCTGTTTGAAACGCCGCCGATCTGAACGATGTGCGTGCCATCAAAAAGGAGGAAGAGCCACCAAAACACAGGAAACAATAAACAAGTGCGCATGCAAACAGGACGTCAGTTGTTTTATATGAATGATGCATAATTATACATCTGTGATTCTCCTTCTCTGCAGGGAAACCTGAGGTCAGAGGCACTTCTGCAGAGGAAGACTTCTGCAGGGCGGCAAAGACGAGCTACACTTTTCCCTCCTAGCGCCGGCCACCATCTTGTGTCCCTGCGACACTCTGCATGTGTGGATGTGAAGGATTTGATCAGTGAGAGAGACGGAGGAAGAATTTTCTCCATGTTGATCGTCACAGGTGGCAAACGTCCCCACATTCTTTACAACAGTAGAAGTAAAGATACTTGTGTAAAAGATGATTCTGGTAAAAGTAGAAGTAAACTTGTTTACTGCAGTAAAGTCAAAAAGTTCAGTTTTTTTTTTTTACATCTTTTCACGTCGCCTTCATTTTGATTAGTCTTTTTATGCCATTTTTCTTTTTGTTTCATCTTTTACATATTTTACAGTTTTTCGACTTTTACATCTTTGTTTCATTATACCTTTTTGTCTTTTGCATCATTTCTTGCCTTTTACATTGTTTTTCACCTTTTATGTTGTTTTTCAGTTTGTTACTTCTTAATATTTTTCCATAACTTTTCATCTTGTTACATCTCTTTGTCGTTACATCATATTTGTTTGTATGTTTTGTTTTTACGTTGTTTCAACTTGTTTCATCTTTTGTGTCATTTTGTTGTTTTGTTATCTTTTGTGTCATTTTCATCTTGTTTTGTCTTTTATTCTGTTTCATTTGATTTATTTCTTCTGTCATTTTTCATTATTACCTGTTTCCATCTTTTATGTCATGTCATGTCTTTTTTATCTTGTCACGTCTTTTTCTGATTCGTTTTGTCTTGACTTTAACAACAAGTTCACAGTCCTGTTCATTTCAGTTCATAAGCTGCAAAGAACCACAGCTGTGACGCACTGTAAAACAACCAGTGATTGAGCAACACTGACATATTTACTGTAACCTGCGACCTCATCGCAGTGACACAACAACTTTACCACAACATGAGGAAACAAGCACTGATCTGATGGAAAAATGTCAACCTGTTACTACATCCACAAAATTACATCTTCACCATCTGGAAAGTGACACATACAGTGACTGGAATGATGACGCACAACTGCAAAACAAACAAAGTGTTTTTAGCATTCAGAATTTTTGAATGGTGAGATTTCAATTATGAAATGTATTGAAACAGTTTTTACAAGAATCAGCTTCTCTCTCTTGTAGTAGGAATTCAGCAGTAAAACCACAAAACTAACTGTGATGGAAGCAGAGAAGAGTGAAGGAAACGGAGCGCAGCTGACGCGCTCTCAGACACTTAACCAGAGCGCACCGCAGAGTGCAGGACAGCTGACGCGCTCTCAGACACTTAACCAGAGCGCGCCGCAGAGTGCAGGACAGCTGACGCGCTCTCAGACACTTAACCAGAGCGCGCCGCAGAGCGCAGGACAGCTGGCGCGCTCTCAGACACTTAACCAGAGCGCGCCGCAGAGCGCAGGACAGCTGACGCGCTCTCAGACACTTAACCAGAGCGCGCCGCAGAGCGCAGGACAGCTGACGCGCTCTCAGACACTTAACCAGAGCGCACCGCAGAGCGCAGGACAGCTGACGCGCTCTCAGACACTTAACCAGAGCGCGCCGCAGAGCGCAGGACAGCTGGCGCGCTCTCAGACACTTAACCAGAGCGCGCCGCAGAGCGCAGGACAGCTGACGCGCTCTCAGACACTTAACCAGAGCGCGCCGCAGAGCGCAGGACAGCTGACGCGCTCTCAGACACTTAACCAGAGCGCACCGCAGAGCGCAGGACAGCTGACGCTTGTTTTTGCCACTGAGAGACTCAGATTTTTATTCCAGGTGTCTGACAACATTATGGAAAAGATGGAAAGCTGATCTGTTGTTCTCACTGCACTGAAAAACTGTAATTTTAACATCATCATCTGCTACGTTTAAACTCAACAGAGAAAAAATAAAACTCACCAAAAACTTCTTGGTTCGTCTTTCCACTGTTCCAACAATCATCAGCTCTGGTTTGGTCCAAATAAATCCTTAATTCACCGCCTGAAGGAGCACAGAAAGTGCAGCGCAGGTGACACCAGTCAGCTGGAGGGGTGGGCGTGGGGGGGGTGGGCTCCATGGTGCGCTGGGATCTTATCGCTGAAGCTTCCTGGGTAAACTGTAACATACAGACAGGATGTAGGTCCTTCATGTTATGTCTTTTTGTATTTCAGCACAAAAAATATTTCATGTAAATCTTTCAAAACTGCCAGAAATACTTTCAGAAACAATGTAACAGCAACAAAATGTGTTCTTTCAGCTCGTCATGGATTATTTTTAGATAATAATAATCATCTTTAAGTTAATATAGTGAATTCATTTACACATTAATACACATGGCTCTACTTTTCTCCTTTCTCCTCCTCACATCCTCCTCCTCTTCCTCCTCTTTGTCCCCCCCTCTGTACCAGATGGACATATAGTATCCCCCTCCTCTCCTCCTCCTCATCCTCCTCCTCCTCCTCCTCTTCTCTATCTGTATTGTCTCACTGGACTCTTTAGAGAGATAAGCCTCGCGGATTTCTACGCACGCCAACCTCGTGAACTTGACCCCTGGACGAATTCATCAAAGGAAGAGCCCGGTTGCTGCTGCCCCTCCCCGTCGCCCCCCTGTCCTCCCCCTGCTTGTTTTGTTTTCCTCTTAATTACTTTGTTGATCACATTGGACATTTTCGATTGATTTGATTAATTATTAACTGATTTTATTGAGGTTTTTATGTGTTTTTAACATTTATTTCACCTTATGTAATTTTCATTTTTCTAATTAAAGTAAGTCAGGAAACAATAACATCAAAAATAATCAACTAGTTACATTTAACTGGTTTCACCCCAAAACTGCTCGTAGGTAAGCCTTGTTTTTAGCCTAGCACTTGTTGGTATTGGCAATATATAGGTTTTTATAATGTTTCTCTAAAATTGTGAATTACCACAACCATATATATCATATGACAGCCTTTATATAAGCTAAATAAAACTTTTTCCAAACCAACCAAACTTGGAAAATCAGTAATTTTACCTCACAGAACACAGGAGTCGCTGGTCTACCGCTGCCTCGATATTTTAGTTTGTTTGTGTTATTGTGTGACTGAGACGTCCTTTTTGTTGCTGTTGAAGGTGTTGATGTCTGGTGGTGATCTTTGTCTTAGAAAACTGTGGTTTAACATTGGAAAACTCTGTCTGACAGCAAAGTAAAGTGGTGAAAATATTCTATATATAACATAAACTGATATGTTTCTGAAGTACCTTAAAGAAAAAAAGACAACACGACAAAATGAAAACTGATGAGCCTGTGCAGGCTACTTAACAGCGATATGCCTGACACTTTGTAATCTCGATAGTCCATCATCATGTGATAATTTATGACCCATTAACAGCTAGTATTAACATAACAGGAAAAAAGAAGCATGCTAATGCAGAACAAACTGGAGCTGGATCAGCTGGACGACATCTGGTGGTGGTCTGGTTCACATTATGATCAAAAGGTGATTTTTTTTAATGCCTGTCCATGGTATTGTTTCATTTGACCTGAGATGCACCAAAATCAGTCCTGTCTCACAAATCACACTGAGACCACAGTGCAGGGCCTGTGGATCACATGTTCATACCAGGTGTAAATAGAGCCTTAATTACACCATTTAACTGTCCATCCTCCTCACTGATGCCTTCTAGTTTAATGTTTTTATATGAACTAAAATCTGTTTATTTTATTTTTATTTTTCACAGTTTTAAAGTTGTAACTTTGTAACTTATTTTTTAAAAACGGCTCTAAAAGAACGACGAGTTTCCGTGCAGATTATGAGACTTTAGAAAGTGTCGTTGTGGCCCCATAAAACTTGTTGAAGTTGTTTGTCTTAATGAAGTCCTGCTCTGATTATTATAATTAAACTGCAGCAACAGTGTTCTTATAATAAACCTTATAAAGCCTCATGGGCATCATTTCAAGTGGAAAAGGAGTTAAAATAATAAATAAATAAATGACACCTGCAAACCACCGACGTATCTGTCTGGAATCTACGCTCTATTTATCAGTGGAACGTTTTCATGTCTGCAAGTAAAGTCACATCATCATCACACAGATTAGAAAATGATTTTCACTTTAACATGATGTCATTAAACGTCTCGGCCTCGTTTGTTTTCACATTTCTGTCTTTAATTACAATAATTCACAAGTAAACTCACATTTATTGATCTGAAGAACACCACTTGTTGGCAGAAGAAATGATAATTAATCAATGATCAGCAATCGGTTGTTAAGAATTTAATTGATCTACAATCAAATAAACATCTGAAACATGAAGCTCTTTATATGTTTCATAGGCTACACTCTAAGAACTAAGTTCTAGTTCCTTCTGAGGAACAATTTGTGGAAGAAAGGCTTCTTTGTAAGACTAACGGTTCCATTAAGAACTCTTTGTGGAAGAAAAGACTTCTCCAAGAATTGCTGAAGTCTCTTTCATTGAGGGTTCTTTTTTTTTTTTTTTTAACCATAATATAAAAAGGTTCTCAGCAGAACCAACTGGATGGGTTCTAGATAAAACCCTTGGAATACAGATAGGTTCTCCATACAGACTCACTTCATGTAAATCTGTGAGAAAGTCTGTGACTGTGCAGCAGCTCGGACCTGAAACTCTGCTGGTTTATTACCTCGGAGCGTAAACACTGATTAGCGTCCGAAACCGCCTGGAAATGTTACAGTTTGTTGAGACACGCAGTAAATCCTGCGCTGCTGCGCTGTGGGATCCTGCTCCGTGTGGAACCTGCTGGCTGGGACTGATCAAGACAAAAGATGTGGGTTATCTGGCACAGCTGGACCATCTGTGCAAACTATTAAACTCTAACCAGGACCGGAGACCAGAGACAGACACCAGTTTGGACCGGAGACCAGAGACAGACACCAGTTTGGACCGGAGACCAGAGACAGACACCAGTTTGGACCGGAGACCAGAGACAGACACCAGTTTGGACCGGAGACCAGAGACAGACACCAGTTTGGACCGGAGACCAGAGTCAGACACCAGTTTGGACCGGAGACCAGAGACAGACACCAGTTTGGACCGGAGACCAGAGACAGACACCAGTTTGGACCGGAGACCAGAGTCAGACACCAGTTTGGACCGGAGACCAGAGTCAGACACCAGTTTGGACCGGAGACCAGAGACAGACACCAGTTTGGACCGGAGACCAGAGACAGACACCAGTTTGGGTGACAGCATCAGAAGCTTTAATCCACAGAAACGTCACTGGTTTCTGCTGAGAGATGATTTATTATGACCACAAGAACTTTTCTTAGAATCACTGAATATTTCATCAGCACGTTATTCTTAGAACAGTCTATTTTGAAGGTTCTAATGGCCCTATGATGAGATCTGTTGCACATGTGTGTGATAACAAGAACCCACCCAGGGGGTTCTACCAAGAACCCCTGTATATACCAAGAGTTTTAGCTAGAACACAGGGTTCTATCAAGAATGCTTTTATACTTTAAGGGTTTTAATTATCTAGAAACAACCCAGGGTGTTCTACTGGGAACCTTTTTATATTCTAGGGGATTTATGTAGAACTCACCCACAGGCTTCTACCGAGAATGTTTTTATATTCCAAGGGTTTTAAGTAGAATTCAACAAGGGAGTTCTACCAAGAAAAAAAATCAGATTCCCAGGGTTTTATCTAGAACCCGCCTAGGGGATTCTGCTGAGAGATTCTACTGAAAATCTTTTAACTAAAAATATCCAGGGGTTTCTTTCAAGAACCAATTTATATTCCAAGGATTTTATTTAGAACCCACCCAGGGGGTTCTTCCAAGAACCCTTTTATATTCTATTTATTATTTATTTTAACAATCCTTGAAAAAGGGTTCTTTGGATGAAAGGGGTTCTTGATGCAGCCCTTGGTCTTACAGAGCACCCTTTACAAACTCTTTCTTAAAAGAAGGTTCTTTAGAAGCACATGTTTCTGGGTAGAACCTCAACCCATCAAGAACCCGTCACTTCATAAAGAGATGTTACATAACATTTACCCGCTGCCACAGACTGTAAATGTTCCTGAAGCTGAGGTTACTTCCCTGAAAACGTCTTTAGAACGTCATCAGGAAGAGTTTCGAAAGTCTCTTCACACAACAGAAGCGTCCGTGCTGAGTCACCCGGCCGCCGGCGCCGATAGAAACAGGAAGGATGGGGTTTTTTTTCTCTTAATAATGACACCACTCAAAAGCACTTCTAGGAACATAGAAATTAATGAAATGTCCAAACTGTGGAAAGAACAGACACGTTCTCCTGCACCTCCACGTCCTCACTCCATCCATCAGATCTCAAGCAACCACATTACACACAGCTCGGCGCTCTAATTGCACGCCGCTTAAAACCCTGTCAGCGGCGTCGTTAAGAGTGATCCATGGGGTGAGTCGTGGTAGAAGCCGGTCCAAACGGAGGTTGAGGCCCGGGTGTGTCGTTCGCAATCGTGCCGTCCGGTTTTAGGAGGTGGCGGATGACGGGCAGGAACAGGAGGAATGCCTGCTGCAGCTGCCTGGTCGGCTCTTGAACAGAACGCACTCGTTTAATCCTCCGCTCTCAGAGCCTGACGCCACGAAAACCTCAGAGCTCAGCCCCTTTGTCCTCCGGTCTGCGCGGCCCACTTCAGTCCGTCGTGTTGACTCTCCAACGCTAAACTCCTCCGCCGATGTTGACGTGATTGAGTGGGACGTTGTGTGGGACAAGTGGACTCGACTGTGATCGCACAATGAAATGAAAAATGACCTTTTCACCTTGTTCCCTCAGTCAAATTCTGAGCATTTTTCTTTTTGCACAAAGTGTTTATGTGAGTGTATATCTACAAAAAACAATAAAGTTTATCAGTTTGAACATTAAACATCTTGTCTTTGTAAAGGCCGAGAAGTTTTTGCACACAACGTCCCAGTTCTTTGAGAATTGCAGTTTGTTTCTCATAATTATGGCAAATGATATAGATTTTTTTAGGTGGACGTTTGTTAAGAGAGTTAATTACTAAGCTTTCATGCTCATGCAGTAAAATTGGGGCGTATCAGCCTCCATCTATTGGATAAACACCTCAGATAACGATGCATTTAACTACAGATGCTTTCCATCAAATTAAAGATGCAGTTTCCTGGTGACTTCCAGGATTTTATGCGCTCGCTGGACCACAAAAACCTCCATTAGCATTGAATTCTCTCTCAAAGGTTCTTGCTCTCTCATCATCCGTTCTTGCGGTTTGGATCCTCATATCACAGCGTCAGCCGAATGCTTAAAAATGTCAGCCACCTCCAGCCCTGCAAAAGCGGAGCTCCCGGGCATCCACATGGCCGGCTGACACCCGTTTCTCTGTTTACAGCGTTGGGTTTACAACATCCCAAAGCCAGAAAATACTTGACATTCTTATCTGGGCCATTCGGATCCTGATCTGAGGGGGAGCTGAGTGCATCTGCATGTCCACGCCACCTCATCATTCCTGGCTGGGCCCAAACACATGTTTCCCTTTTAAAGTCACTTCGGAGCGGAACATTTGTACGTTTAGCATCAACATTTTGACAAGCTGCTCTGTGAATCTCTGCCAGCCCTCCTGGGAGGCGCGATGGAAGCGCCGGCAGCCCTCCGCCGGCCGGCTCCCACCACATGAGGAGAGGTCAGGGAGGGTCGTGGGTAAAATAAGCAGAGGGAGAGGGCTCCGTTTCTCTAAAAATGATCATAAAGAACGGATAAAAATGCAGTGTAAACAGACGGGACGTCAGGGAAGGGACTGTGACCAGGGTTTCACAATTTTTATCACGCTCACTTGGCTTTATTTCACATAACTTTTTATATTATTATTGTTATGTTCAGATGTGCGTGCACTAAATGCATTAAGATTTTTCTTTAACTAAGGGACTCTGTGTAACATCCTTAAATACATCCCTTAGTTAAAGAGAAATTTAATATTAAGGGAAAATTTGGCACCTTTCATGCAGATTTCCAGTCAGTGTTGATGATAAATCAACTGTCATCAACTGAAGTAATAAATTCCACCAGTGGAGTTCCCCAGGCTTCGTGCTCGGCCCACTCCCGTTTAAGCTGCCCGCACGCGACCGCAGCCTCCAACCCGGAGAAAACTCTACCGTAAAGTTTGCAGATGACTCCACCATCACAGAGAAGCTGTCATGGACGTTACATCACACAGCTCCGTCCTGGTAAAGAGGAAGCAGAAACATTTTAAGTTCTTGCCAAATTTAGAACAGAATTAAACATCAAATGTCATATTTCCACCATTTATCTCATTATCATGACATTTTATCTCATAATTAGGACTTTTTATTGAATAATTTGGACTATTTTATCTCATATTTCCACCTTTTACCTTAATTCTGACATTTTATCTCATACTTTTGACTTTTATCTCAGCTTTTATCAAAACATCTGGACTGTTTCTTCTGTTTGTTCCCTCTTTTTTAGATTATTTGGGTTGGAACATTGTGCTAACACACACAAACACTGCAGATTCCTTCACCCACAAACACACACACACACACACACACACACACACACCTCGGACACTCTTATCTGATGTTCACACACACACACACACACTGCCTGGTCTTCTGAAAGCGTTGTTCAAACACACACACACAGAAAATAACAGGGTCGGCAGATGAAGCGCCGCAGTGAGGCGAGGTCGCGGGGTCGAGCCGAGGTGGAGTGGGCTGGAAAAGGTCCAGAGATCAGGAACGATAACCCCGCCCCCCCCGATACGAGCTGATGTCGCCCTTCGATACGGCCCGTTGCCCAGGGGTCAGCGCTCTCAGGTTACCCACCCAGGCTTGTTTGGACACCCCCTCTCCTCCCCCACACAGCCTTGGACGTGGACTTGAGTGTTGCCCAGCTGCTGGTTGGTAACCGGACACCTCGGCGTCCTCGTTTTAAAGGAATTGTAAAGCTTTAAAATGTTGGATTATTGTGCTGAGAGCAGTTTTCTTCAGGGTTTATTGGAAGTTTTTTACTTTTTTATTGAGTGTTCTTGATCACTTCTTCTTCAGTGACCTCTGACCTGATGAACTTCTTAACTCTGAACAAACCAGTTAAAAGAGAAAAGACCACCAGGGTCAGTTTTAATTGTCCTGTAAAGACGACAGAACCAACAGTGAGATGTAGATGTAGTTATTTTGACTGGGGATGTTATCAAAAAGGTTTAAAAAAGCACTTTTTCATTTCGTCTTGGCTTGAAGATCTTCTCAGGTAGTTTTGGACGTACTGACAGGTGTTTTCCTCTCAATAAACATGAGAACAGTGTCCTCCTCTGTCTCTCAGTGTCTGCCGTCTATCTCAAGGTCCTGACGGGATGAAAAGTGACTGTTGATAAAGGTGCAGGTGTTGGACTGCAGGGGAATAACTCAGTGGGAGTTCATATAGAAAACAGGCTGATAGCAGGACTGCTTTCTGTTTTATTTACCCTCAGACGGTTCAGTCGACGTTCTGACCTGCAGTCTCAGTCACAGACCAAGAACGGCTCCACTGTTTGCAGGATTCAAGGATTCCTGTGAAGACACTTCCCCCCTAAAATGACGAGGTCACGCTGCCCTGCAGCCAACCCTGACTGCTGCAGAACTGGAACAATAGAACCGTCCACACGCTCACTGATGCAGCTCATTTTAAACCTGTTTACAACCAACAGCTGTAAACAAGGCAACCAGAACCAGGCAGCCAGTCAGCATTGTTTAGTTCAGCGGTTCACAGAAACCTTCTGGGTCTGAGACTGATGCAAAAGAATCTTTAGAAGGTCAAATTATAAAGTTATTCCCATGAAAGAAGCAAAGATTAGAGTAACTACTGAAACTTAAATACAACTAGAAAATTCTGCATGAAATTGCGAGTGTGCCTGATGCTCGCTGCAGACAGTATCCTCAACATACTGCCACAAGTATTAATAGCAGTAGATGTATCATTGAGGTTGTGTGTGTGTGTGTGTGTGTGTGTGTGTGTGTGTGTGTGTGTATGCGTTATTATGCATGTGTTTGTATGTAAATGGGTGTGAGTGTATGTCAATAAAAGTCCTCTTACAGACACAAAGAACAGCTTAGAAGCCGATCACAATCATCTTCTTGGATGTTGTTTCTGTACAGACAAACTGACTCATACAATCAACACGTTGATCCAAATGGAAACACTTTGATTCTACAGGTTGGGATCAGTTCTTTCACTTTGACTGAAATTATTCTTATTTATTTAGAAGTGATTAAAAAGAAGCACAGAACTGCAGCTAAAAACTGCAATAGAAATGCAATGTGCAATTGTGGGAAGTCACATGTCGTTTTTTATCGCTTTTTGTTTCTTGTGTTATTGTCACAGTAATCAACGCCACCTGTGCATGAGTACTGAGCGAAAGCCAATATCGAACGATCGCGTCTAGAAGGGAACCCCAGACTCGCGACAGATCTCGCCAGAGTGACCGTTTTGAGATAAACCATAAATTTCCCCTAACGCTAACCAAGTATATTAAACCACAGACCCAGACATACATCTGTGATCTTCTCATAAGTATTAAGAACTGAAGTTAACACTTGTAGTGCTCTATAATTAGATTTTTACAGTGTTCATAAGGTGGTTATGACCTCAGCTGATGTCATGTATAGGTTGTTGTGGTGTTTGAGGTGTTGCGGAGCCTCTTTCATCCCTCCACCTTTCATATCATATGTCTCAAAGCTCAGTCTAAGCCAGTGCAGCGATAAGGTCAAACAGCAGCTTATCTCGCTCTGCTGTGACCTTTACATCCCGCGCGCACGTCCGCCAATCAGGACGCTCCGAGCCTCGCTTCTCTCTCTGCTTCAGTGGAGCGCCGGGGCGGCCTGCCGGGCCAGACGTCGATGACACGTCGGAGTGGCGTGTCGCAGAAGCGCCGGAGTGCCGCCTGTCATCAAATGCATCTATCTGAGAGAGGAGGGGGGACGAGAAGGGCCGCTCGCCGGGCGCTGGAGTTCAAAGTGACCCCGTGTGATTGTGATTCATCACCGCCGCGGCGTGGGAACAGAAGGAAAAGATGAGGGGAGAGGAAACACAAAGGAAACCTACTGACCTTTTACTCCACACACACACACACACACACACACTCCTACACCTTCCATCACACCACAGACCTCATTCATAAACACCTACGTCAACACAACACAGTCTGCAGAGATTTGTATGAAGAAGATTCATATGGAAATAATCAGGATTGATCATTTCCTCCTGCAGCAGTCGGATCACAAACAAACTTCTGCTCGTTAACGTCTCTGTCAGGAATCAGCAGCAGAGCAGAGCTCCACTTTCTGATGAAAGGCCTCAGGAGTGGGAAATTCAGATTTTTGAGTGTTTCCAATAAAGGAGCTCGGCTGCTGAATCATGTCTCCTCATCTCTAAATAAAGACATTTAATATATACACGAGTCGCCGCCACGCCTGGACCGTCATCACAGGATTTCCCAGATTTATTTGCCTCAGTGAGGATCGTGTGCACTTTATCTGGGACACTTGACCCTGCAGCTGTCCTGTTAGCAGCTCGCTGTCTGTCTCGCTTCAGACGAGGCTTCCTCCTCACATTCCAGTATGGAAGCACATTTCTGCCAGTCGAGACAGAAATATCAACATGGTGCATCATTACTATCAGATAAAACATAAATTATTAGATAAAAAGTCATAATTGTGTGATAAGAGTCCTAATTATGAGACAAAAGGCATAATTATGAGATAAAACACTGAAATCAGATCATTAAAAAGTTTAATTTTTGTGATTAAAAATGACAAACGATGACATAAAAACTCATAAGATAAAAAGTCATAATTATTCATCTTTATCTCATAATTTTAACTTTTTATCTCATAAATGTAATTTTTTATCTGATCTTTTGAGGAGTGAGCTTCCATACACTCTGGGAATCTCTGTCTAAAAAATGTCGTCCAATAAAGTGGAGTGTCTGTCTGTGTAAGGACAGAGGCGGCGTCCTCGGCATCATCCATCTGGACGTCTGCGGCGGCGGGACTCCAGATGCGTCCGACCTCGGCCCATAATTCAGTGCAGGCCTCGCAGATCAAGGCATTTCCCCTGAACCCCCTCTGACATCCATCCCAACTTTCATTAAACCCTCACACAGCACCGGAGCGCCGTCTGAGCCGGCGGCTGAGCTCGGAGACGCTCCACGCCGGCGTTCGTGAGCAGACGTGTGCGTGTGTCTGAGGCCGGAATTCCTCGCCATCACGCAGCGAGGAAATGAGGCCGAGCTGAGAGAAGACTGTAACAAGCATCAAGACGAGTCACATTCCTGACCTCGGAGCGGACATATTGGACGGTCGCAAGGTTACAGGAGAGACAGACGCAAAACATCAAACACAAGATGAACGTTCTCCGTCTCAGGTCTCAGCCTTTTTCTTTTTGGTTCCTCAGCTGCCTCCTCAAGAACTTTAGTCCTGAGTGAAGAGAAGGGTTCCTGATCATTCTGGTGAAACCGCTGACCTTTTGACCTCACTTAGAAATAACGGTTCTTCCTGAAGAACTGAGGTTCTACCCAGAACCATTTCCTTCTGAAGAACACTTTAAAAAAAATAGATTAAAAAGAATTTGATAAAACGATCCTTGAAGAACGCTTTCTTTCAAAAGAGGTTCTTCGGATGAGTCGGGTTGACACTTGATGGACCCTTACAGTCGTCATCTTGAAAACAAAACACTTCCTTATGTTCAGAACTTTTTAAATCCAGGTGACGTTCTGAGCAGAGAACCCGCCGTTCTCCCACTTAAATATGATGACAGTCACACACAGAAACACACACCGGTGTTCTTCTTCTTCTTCTTCTTCTCACGTTCCTCCTGCAGTCACTGAACACAAAGACTGGAAACATCATTGAAGTGACGGCGGTCAATCAGCCGCCAGCTGAACAAAAGCTGAAACTGAAAGACGGCGGGCCGGGAGCGCAGCAGGCGCCAGTCAGAGCGCCACGGGCCGACCGGCGGGTTTAACATCCCACCCGAAGGCGCCCTGACAAGATGTATGGCTGCTGTGGAGCCGTACGTCATCGAACCTGTGACCTTTAGGAGACGAGGTGGAGCCGCCGTCGCCGCCACCGTCATTAAAGTGAGGTCAGAGAAAACACCTGAGGCACCGCAACAGGTGACACATGAGTTTACAGGTGTGTTCTGTAGAAATAAACAAGAAAAGAACATTTAATTCCTTCAGGACCTGTTTAAAGGTACCTGGAACTGAATTTAAAGGATTATTACACAGTTTTATGACAAATTATACACATTTTACTTCCAGGCAGTTCATAATGAAAAGCTGCTGGAGTTGGAAAACACGTCAAAGTTTTTATTTTTGTCAACACTACATTGTTCTTGTATGAAAATACATTTGAAAGCGTAGATTGACGTGAAAAACTGGCTTCTGTTTCCCAGCCTCCACATTCAAATAACTGAGATCTCTGAGACTTTCTGACTTAAATAAAAGGTGTTGTTGTTTTTCTGCATTTGAATCCTGGATAAATTTATCCAGTAAAGACATTTTTTCGCTCCACAGCGTTGAACATGATGCAGGCGAACAGAGGACTCATCAACACCCCTCTCAGGAATAATTGTCAGCGATATGTAGCATTAATATTTAAACTTATCCAAATTTTGACAAGACCCGATTAAAAATTTATCCGCCGTGGCCCGAAGCAAAATGTGGAGCACCAAACCAAATCGTGCCGAGGATAATAAACATGAATTAAAGATGAATTTAGGGTCACAAAAGAGGAGTAAAGACACTTCCATCAAGCAGTTTCTGACTTTTCTCTCTCTCTCCACCTCCACCCAGCTTCTCTCCTTTCCTCCGTCAGACTTGACCACTGCAGGGTCACAGGGATATTTCATTACAGCCGCTGACCTTTGACCTTTCTGCCATCAGTCGCTCGGTCATTCAGGACCTCCAGGACGTTTATTTGGAAGAAATAAAGCGTGAAATTAAAAGACAATTTTGACTTCTGGCAGCCGGATTTGATTGAAGTTTCTGCTAAATATTTAATGTGAGCGATGCACAGAAAGAGACTACACACACACACACACACACACACACACACACACACACAGTCGTGCATCCCTCCTGCTCAGTGATGGATGAGGCAGACGGTCATGTGATACACTCCCCCGACATGGGACAGTGGCCTGAGGTGAAGGCTGCCACCTTCCCCTCCACATCCTGAACCGAACACCACAGAGGGAACATCTTCCAGAGTTTCACACTTTAAATCTACACAAACTTATTCTATTAAAATGTTCTAAAAGGTTCTCATTAAAGGTCCACGTTTTGATGAAGGTTTGATGCTGAAACACGCTGGAGTTTAAGGTCCAACATGAGCGTGTTGTGTTTTTATAGACATTTTATTGGTTTGAAAGTGTGTGAACTGAAGTTTCTTCAGTTTTTTGTGTGTTTTTATTCAAACAGCGCCTCAAACAAACTCAAGGAAGCTCTCCTACCAGACATTTTTTGATATATACATATGGCTTTACATCAGTTTTCAGACAGAGCTGGATGTCAGAGATGAAAGACTTTAATATAAATTCCCAGGATGCACTTGGAGTCAAGTTCAGAGCTCTGAGAAGTGATCAAGTTCAATGTCTTCCTAATAAAAGCGAGTTCTCAGCCCACAGCTGCTCACTGACCTCTAGTGGACAAACATGAGTCCATCTGTCTCCACAAACACAGCTGATGACCCTCTAAGTGGTTTTCTTTTCCGAGCCTTGTGTAACTTCATGCGCTCGTCTTCTCTCCGCCGAGGTCCGCCGGCGTCACGCTGAATTACCCGAGCCGAGCTCCGCGGCGGAACAAAAGCTTGGGTCAACTTTAATTTCAGCCCCCGTCCAAAGCTCCTCTAAACTGCAGAACATTCGAAACAGGCCGACGACGTGAAGAAGAGGAGGATCGCCCTGGAGTCTGAGTTTACTCAGGTGAAAACACTCTGAGGTCTCTGGGAGCTGTTTGCTTTCTCTGCAGGGTCGGCGGATCCATCAGGGCTGGTATGAAGGGATGTTCTGAGCTCCATCACCGTCAGCGAGGTGGAAAACTGCTAACTTTCTCGTGCCAACGACACAAAAACAGATATCACCAGTAAAAAAACAGAATGATTTCATACAAGTTTAGATGATGGAAAAAGGAACAAGCGAGTGTCTGTGCGCTCCACCTGTTTTCACATGTTTGGACTTATTCTTCAGTGGACATGATTACAGCAGAATCAATTGATTTTCATTATTTTCTGACGTTCATCAGTGAGGAAATAGAAACATCACATCAGTCTCCTGTCCCTCCTGTGTGGGCCCACGGCCCTGAAATGAGGCTGGGAACACCCGGTGTTCATAAATCCACAGGCGGCTTTAGCTGTGGGGGCCCTGAGCCTCCCACGGCCCCCCCCCCGATCGAGCCACAATGGCTGAACGGAAGCCGCCCTGCTGCTGCACATCGAGCGTTTCCCAACGCCGCAGCACAATGGGGCCAAACCTGCCTCCGTCCCCGGGCTCTAATCTGGTTTATTCCCTCCCTCCGGCACCTCATTCACCGCCGCCGTGCTGACCAATGACAGCCCACCATGCGGTACGTCCGGCACAATGGCTGCTAATAATGTCGCCGCGTCGCCACTTCTCCTGTCAAACAGTGGAGGTTCATGTCGCTGACAAAATGGCTGCTGATTGAAGGTTTTGGTTTGAGTGACGGCTCTGTGCGCAGATCTAATTAAAACACAAAGCAGCAATTACTGCTGTTCTCCATGTGACAAACGAACAGAACCACAGGGAGAGAAAACACACACACACACACACACACACACACACACACAGGTACGAACCCACACACAACCTCAACAAAGGCCAGTCATGTGCAGTGAGAGCAGCATATTCACAAAAAAAAACACTTTTAAAGTCCCGTCAGAGCTGGATTTAGTGACAAGAGGCACCCCAGAGGTTCCCAAAGTGAGGTAGGAGGACCCTGCAGGGGTCTTTCAGAGAGTTTCATGAGTGACAACTTCTGTTCTTGTCAGACTTTTATATTAACTCTGCTGGAGTACAGTAACAAAGTATTTGTACACATATTGCATATTAAATTTTTTGCCCACGTGGAATTTGTAATTCTTGAATTAGATTATTAGGTTGTAACCGTTCGTTGTCTGTCCATATTAAGAGGCCTGAACAAGTTACAAAAGTTATTTATTAACATCAACCCTGATAGTAAGTCATGTAAAACAATATTTTAGTGGTTTTAGGGAACGTACTGCTGCTGGATCCACGTCGTTTCCAACATTATGACTTCCAAGTTGGAACTTCTTAACTGTCCATCCCATTAGCAAGTGAATGCAACATGATTTTTATTGCACTCTACACGACCACATGGAAGAAATTCTTTCAGGTGTGGGATTAAAATGAGCTCCTGAATGTCTTTTGAAACGGTTTCATGATCGCACAAGTGTGCAGAACTTTTTTGCTGCACAGGGAGTCGTGAAATTCTTCAGCTCAAGTGAAAACATGAAAATGTTTTATTGCTGTAATGAAGCGTTTACTGCTTTTTCCTGTTGAGATTTTACAGCCCACTGCGACCATACAACAACTATTTGTGGCCGAGGAAGGATGTGAGAGCGAAGCCCAAACAGTCACCGCTCCAACAACATCTGATGTACTGCGGCTCCCAAAAATCTCCCCACAAAGACCAATGAGAACCAGAGCAGCTCCACAGTGAGAACAGGGCGACGGGACTGGTCAGATGTGACGGGACCTCCGCGAGGGGACCCCACTCTGCACTTGACATTCATCTCCTCTCAGATCACTTGAGTGTGACTTTCCCTCGGCTTTGCCCAGCGTGGAGCCCGCGAGTCCTCGACGACGACGCTGACATGCATTGTTGGCGTGTCACCGGGTTTTGGAGAGGGCCACGTGCGTCCAGTCGGCTGAGACAAGTGCTCCCATACATGATGTCAGACATGAGAACGGACGGTCTCCGGAGCAAAACACGCTCCCATCTGCAGGGCTCGGCGGCACAAAGAGACTTATCTGAGAATCGGCTCAGGGGCCGTTAGAGCCGGCTGCTTTACGCACCGCTTTGTGCACAAAATGACGTCTTTCGCGTTCTCCAAGAGCCAACGGGAATTTACATTTTTAGTGTTCTATGAGGCTGATGCTCTCATAGAGAACAATTTGTGCAGGTTGAGTGCTCGAGAGTCTTGCTCAAGGACACTTGAGCAAGAAAAATACTCAACTGCTGAAGCATCTGCGACCTTTTGAATGCAGGATAATCTCTGGAGCCAGCAGGCCGCGCTGCCAGGCAGTTAAAACGTGGATTATCAGGGAATCAGTTGAGGGCAAACACACGTAGACACTGTTTGAACATACTTTTGGTGCACTCAAACTGGGTTTCCCTGCAGTTTCTTCTGCAAAATTGAGGTCCCTCATTTTCTTCTCTGTTGGAATACTGTATCCACACATAAGCACCAAAAGGAAGGGTGAAACTTTAAGAAAATCCTGCTTCTTAAAGGTTTTTTTTTTTTACTTGGACCCTATTTTCCTATATTCTTGTGTTGAAGTGACTAATGGGGACAGCAGCTTTTGTTCCAGTATTTAGGAAGAGCGCTGCAGCTGCACATTTCCACACCGTCAAAGCAGGTCCACTGAAAAGGTTGAAGACAGCTGTGGTCCGAGCGAGGGCGCCGCAAGCAGAGGGGTAGAAAGAAGAGGAATTTTACGCCCCTGGTCCACATTTGTTTTAAAATCACTGTATCCCAGTTTCAATAATTTCCTACCAAAGTAAGACATCAGATAAAACTACACAGGCAGGACAGTCTCTGTTTTCCCATTTTGAGTTTTTCTGAGAGGACGTTAGCCAGGAGCAGCCTCACGTCCCAGCTGTTAGCTCTTACTCTGTCTGTCCTCCTCTCCTCCTGGGGTGGCCCACGGTGCTGCATCCAGCTCATCTGACTGAATGTTTGAAAGATGCTGATGCTGTTTTTTGATTACTGAGCGAACGTCTGCTAAAGAAGACTCTAATACAGTTGAAAGCTCCAGCACAAGAGTGTGGAATTGAATGAGTGGAATTTGAGTGGAGATTATTTTGTTAACTGCTGTCTCTAAGGTCAAGAATGAAATTACAGGGTCAACTTCAAAGTCAACACAAACAAGAAGTTCCCAAATTTGTCCCAAAAATGGAAAGCTTGAACATCTATAACAACTGTGCAAACTCAGTTGACTGGAGTTGTTTCGCGAGCTAGTTTCCAAGACCAAGAGTTAACTTACAACTTTCAACATCTACGCCAGTATGGACAAGAAGCACTAAAAGTCTGAAAGGTGCATCTATGACAACTGTGCAAACTCAGCTGATGAAGATCATGTGATAAAGTTTAAAGCTCTAGAAGAAGTCAATAAGTGGACTTTGAGTGGAGATTGTTTTCTTAACTCCTGCTTCAGAGGTCAAGACCAAAGTTACAAGCTCAATTTTCAAGCCAACGTTGACAAGAAGTTCTAGAAGTCCTCTGAAAATGAAAAGCTTGCTGATGAAGACCAAGTGATCGAGTTCAAAGCTCTGGACCGAACGTTCAAGCTTCTGTTATTTGGAGTTCAGACGGCATCGTCGTCCCAAAATGAAGAAGGAGAAGTGATGAACAGCCTCAGACCTGCTGGGTGTGAATGAATCTGTGTCATCAGTTAGTCAGACAGCGAGACAGGCGGGGACGGCAGGGGAGTCTGCGTCCACTTCATTGTCCCATCGGACGGAGGCTGATGGGTCTCTAAAAGACTGACAGATTTCACTTGGCCCACAGCCAGCAGACAAACACACACACACACACACACATTTACATACAAGCGGCACCCTACACAGCATGGGAACTTTTGGGGCTGCTGGTTTCGATGAATGGGTGACGGAGGCGGAGGACAGATTGTCCAACTATTAGTGTCAAACATGGGATTCAAAATCGTGTCCCCCGCCAGTTAATGGAGAATGAAACACTGCAATCATTTATTTTAATTGAAAAAGAGTGAAGTGTTCTCTGTAAATGCACCAAAACACCCTTTTCACTCCTGTATCATGAAAAATTACATAAAGATAGTCACCAAATACACACAAGACAAGACGAACGAGGAGGAAATTCCTGCCGTTTATTCCCGTAAACCTGAGAAACCAATATCTAGGGATTATTGTATTGCACCTTTGTTCAAAATCTTTAATTATAACCACCATTGTCTGCCAGTCAGTTCGTTTTTAAGTTTTGAAAGATTGCACTGAAGTGGTTTTTTTCAGGTGCCGACCTTCAGCCAGGAGTCTCTCTTTACTGCCAAAATGTTAAATATGTGAATTAAGCAACTTGCAACAAACCTGTTGAGTTATTCAGACCATCAAGTGAAAAATGTACAAAAATCTATTATTTTGTCAATTATTCCGTCGCATGCTGTAATCTTAGTCAGCAGTCCTCTGGCAGCAGCAGCGTCTTTTACTGTTCTAATGTGGAGAACGCAGAAGGAGAACCCCATCCCTCGTCGTTTTGGCTTCAGCTGGGAAAACCCAACACATCCTCAGACCCAAACAACAGAGGGGTCGATCGCCAAAGACGCCCAGATATGACCAGCGGTGAGCACCAACAGCGACAGGCGTACTGGATGTTAAATACGCTGGACGGATTCAGTCAAAGGTCTCGTTCTGAGACAAATCTGCTTCACATGTTCACAGCTCTGTTATCTTTGTGATGAGACAAGTCTGTCTGTCTCTTGGACAGTCCCTCAGTGTTAACGAGGACCAACACGTTCTCTGTTCAGCCTCTTTCACACGTAGCCTCTTCCTGTTTTGCTCACACTGATGTCGTCACCCCGCCCATGTGAAACAACACTCCGATGCTCGCCTATATTAAGGTCAATAGAGCCGCCTGGTCAGTCATAGCAAACACGGTGGAGACTCGCCTCTAAATCCATTTACTGACGAGAACCTGAGGTCACGGAGGGTTAAGTTAGAGGAGGTGGTCGTTCTCCTTCATTCAGCATATCTGATTTAATACGCATCAGAGCAGGGGAGGCGAGGGAGGAGGAGGGCGGCGGGGGGGGGCGCGCCAAATAAACTCAGCGGATATTAAAGGTCAAAGGGTCGTCCAACATGTGTTTTCTGAGACAGACTCGCTGAAGACTAAAGCAGACGAGTCACAGCTGAGACGGAGGCGGCGCAGATGTGGACTGAGACCTTGAACAGTTCAGACGGGTCACACAGGTACAGAACGCCTGCAGCCATGAGTTCCACTTTCAAACGTCTTTATGATGATTCACAAAAACTCACAGTTTGGAAAAAAGTCACAGAACTGTACGAGAAAATACAATAAACTCACGGTGATTGATTTTTATTTGTCACTTCTCTATGGTCTGCTTTCTGTCAGCTCTGTATTTTATTTTCACTGCTTGGATATTTATTTTGAACAAATCCTTAATCTGACACGTTAAGATGCGAGTTTCAGGTGCTGAGCTTCTTCAAGGACACATCAACAAAAGAGACGTTATAATATCATGAAAAGTAAGAATGTTTGCTTGCTTGTTAAAGGAAATAAGAAAAATGCACCATTAAATATACATTTATAAAACATTTTATGTGTATTTTGCTCTAAAAGCCGACATATTTTTAAAAAACACAAATTCAACTGTCTGAATTATGAAGATATTAAAGAAAAATAATGCAATAATGACTGAACTTTGCTCTTTTCATCAGGGAAGGGTGGACTGTTCGCTCTTTCTGAAGTGTCTTCGTAGTAAAAGAGTTCAGGTACTCGAGTACTAGTAAACATGTTTTTACTTTTCTCATGTGTCCTCTGATCGACTGAACTTTGTCTCTGACGTACTTTGAGTAAAAAAAAAAAACCCATTAATGCAGATTTCTCAGTATTTCCCACGCTGGGGACGGATACACGGACACAGTAACGTGTCCTCTGTGGAAGTCATCAGGATCAGATGGCGAGATGGAGAAAAGATTTCTCACGCAGACGTTTTAAAAGATATTTAATATTATTTTTGCCGGGAGGTGAGATTATTTCCATATGGCAGCCGTACAAGTGATACCATCGTTTTTTAACAGTTATGATTTAACTTCCGTGTTTTATTTTCATTTAATTTTGCTCATTTCACTGTCGAACACCTGAGCTGCCCGACCGCGCTGATACTGTCTGAGATCAGGCTGCAGATGGTCCCTCACTTCTTCCAACAGTGTAAAGGGATATTACAAAGAAAAATAAAGTTTCACTCTTCAAGATGTTCGAGATTTTCAGGTCAGTGCAAGAGACAAGCAAAGGAAAGGGTTACTTTTGTTTGTTCTTTTACTTTTTCAAACCCATTTATTCTTTCAAAATAAAAGCATACTGCAAAGGTCAATCTAAATCATGCAGAGAAAATCAAAAAGATTTTTCTTCGAATAACGTGAGAATTTTGTAATTTTACAAGTTTATCATTGTGTTGCTCATGTTCTTGTTTTAAAATTGAAAAGTTCTGATTAGATTCTCACTGCACACCAGCAGGTGGCGCTAATGAGCCTTTGTGCTTCTTCCAAATGGCAGATATACTGTATAGTAGTGTCAATAATCAATAATGCATAATAATAATGAGTTTTGAGCCAAACTCTTAAAGATTTACTTTTCTTCTTTAGATTAACTTGAATTTTTGAGTTGTAGAAACTCCTCTAAAAAACTGTATTACAAAAATCATTGAGTAAATTGAAGTGAGTGAATAATGGTTAATAATTTAATATTTTAATCCCAATCACCAAATCAGGTTCACAGCTGACTGAGAACATGAAGACTCGAGTTTATCTAATGAAGAAAAGTAAATGAAATTAGCAAAAGATTAAAGGGTGCAAAAGTTTATTTAGTGTGTTACAGCTCTCAAAAACTGTAATGAAGTCAGTTGCTTTGAAATTATGAGTTTTCTCAACTTTTTACAGTGTAATAATAATCTACTAATTCAAATAATAATATAGGAGTCAAAAAGGGGCCATTCTGAATAATAAATACTTTTAATTTGGATTCTTTAGGTGAATTTTGTTGCTAATAATGATGTACTTCCACTTAGATAAACTTCTGAATGCAGTATTTTTACAGTATTGCTACTTTTACTTTATTCTATACCTTTATTTATTGTTTGTTTGAATCCTCATCAGCTTCCACAGACTGATCGCTCGTTTTTAAAGACAAAAATTAAAGATCATACAGTATCAATAAGACGGTAAAAGATAAACATAAAGATCAGAAAATCAGGGAAAAGTGCACATGAAACAATAAACTGCAGTAACAACTCAATAACAAATTTTGACTTTTTGAAAGAAAATGTGTTTTTGATGATGTTTGATCTGGTGTCGGTGTGGAGCAGGTTCCAGGCAGGAGAACCTCATTAAAGAACCATTCAGTTCCATGAGTTTCACTTCCTGTTTCTGATGATCTCACATCACCTCGTCAGCTGTTTGTTTTTAAGAGTTTTATGAGAGCTGTCATGATGTTAAAATCAGCTGAAAACTATTAGAACGATCAATAATCACAGTTATTTGATTGATACAGAATGTTTTCTGTATTTTAACAGCAGTGTTGCTGTTTGTCCACTAGATGTTGCTGTTTTACTGTAAATGAAATGTGTGCAGGTCAGAATAAACTCAGACATCAACAGTTTCTGCCTCTGAGTAACAGAACTGATGTGTTCTACAGAAACTCTGAGCAGGTTTCAGTAATTTAACCTTTAACACAAAGAAAACACTGAAAAATACAGAGATCTGCCGGCTGTGTTCATTTTAACTTCATGACGTGCTGCAGCTGTGGTGTCTTAATGCTCTTTTAGTATTTTATTTTTCTTCCTGCTTTTCAATCTTATAAAAAACAAAAAATAAATCAGCATCCTCAGACCACTGAAAGACATGGAGATGGCAGAGGCTAAAAAAATGTCTGATTAATTTTTTTTTTTCCTGGTGAGAAGAATCACAAATAACAAGATGGCCTATTATTTCTCATGTGTATATGTTAACAATAACATGCATGAAGAGTAGGGCTGCAAATAACAACTATTTTCATTGCTGATTAGTCTGATTATGAATAAATAGTGGAGCGCACGGACGTGTGTATTATTGCAGTTTCCACAAACTGTGCAGCCGTTTTAGATTACAGTAAAAATTAAACTGCTGCAAGTTTCAAATGTGTAATAATAATAATAATAATAATAATAATAATAATAATAATAATAATAATAATAATAATAATAATAATAAAACAAATGTATCCTGGTCATTTTTGCAGCTCTCACTGACCTGCATGATGTTCAGTTCAGTTGAGATCTACCTGCAGTTCACACAAACTGCCAGCAGGTGTCAGCATCACGTGTGCATCAGTGCGTCTCATCTCACCTGAGCAGCAGCAGAGTTACAGGCTGACAGAGGAAAGGAGATTTTATCAGTTTAATAATACTGGAAATAAATTCATGTTTCTTACAAAATAAACTGCAGCAGTTATTAAACATTAACGAACATGGTATTTATAATATTTAATCTCTTTGGAATTCGGTTACATACATGTTATATTTCTGTAGGTACTCAGAGCTGATCAGTGGTATTAAACATTTCTTTAATATCTTGTAGAATTTATAGATTATAGATTATAGGAATGATACCATACAGTATCATCTCCTTATTGTGCATCATGTTTTTGCCATCAAATATTCTTAATATTTCTACAGACGCCTTGATTATCCTTTATTTTAATAGCTGAAACTGTTGGCTGATCAATAAAAGTGATTCCTAATTGATAAAGCCAATACATGCATTGAAGTGCATGAGGAATATATTTTTTAAGGAAGTATTTATAGCTAAAACCGACGATTGGTTTCATAATCGATTAATCTTTTCTGGATTAACTGATGAAGTATTTTATTTTTCCAACATTTCTGATTAATTGTTTGGTTCATAAAATGACAGAAAATAATAAAAATCAATTAATTGATTCCTTTATGATTTTGTCAATTGAAAAAAATCAGTCCAAACATGAAAACAGGTGCAGCGTCTTAGAGAGTTAATTATAATAATACATATTTTCCTCAACATATTAGTTTTCTTTTCTTTTTTTTATTGGAGAAATTGCAGAGACAAACGTTGCAGAAGTACACACCTGTCATGTTAAAGTAATCTATTACAATATTTACAATATTCTTTCTTGGTTGCCTGGTGGAGATCTGCTCTCTGCTGAGGGACTTCCTCCAGTTCCAATAATAAATAAATAAACGAACAAAAAACAATGAATAAATAAATAAAACTGGCCACCTGTAGTTTCAAACCTCAAGCTCTGAAGTGGTGTGAAAACATTTTAAACTGATTTAATTTCAGTGTTAAAACATATATATTTATGTGAACTTAACGAGAAAAGTTAAGTTAATTCAACTAAATATCTGATGAAGTTTTACAGTGTAATGTGAATTATTTAATGTTAAAGTGTCTTTGGAGTAGAAACACTGTCAAACCAACATGGTCAACTTAGAATTCTGACTTGTAAGCTCATTATTTTGACTTTTTATTTCATTATTTTGACTTTTTATTTCATTATTTTGACTTTTTACTTCAATGTTTTGACTTTTTCTTGTTGTTTTGAATTTTTTATTTCATTGTTTTGACTTTTTCTTGTTGTTTTGACTTTTTACTTCAATGTTTTGACTTTTTCTTGTTGTTTTGACTTTTTACTTCAATGTTTTGACTTTTTCTTGTTGTTTTGACTTTTTCTTGTTGTTTTGACTTTTTATTTCATTGTTTTGACTTTTTATCCACATTCTGACCTTCTATCCCATTATCATGACGTAATTTAGGGCTGTTTTTTTTTATCATTTACTGACGGAAGTGACCTTCCCTTGTATTGGTTTATTGATTACCGATAAATTAGAAGACATGGTGTTAATAGATTTATAAAGGAGGCTTTTTTAACGATGACATCGTGAATCCATTACGGCAGAGAGGGAGGCAGAGGAGGGTGAGGAGGGGGAGTCAGTGAGGAGGAGGGACAGAAGTGAGGAGGGGAGGTGGGCGCGGTGCATCCTGGAGACTCCGCAGCTCCGCAGCATCCTGACCAAACACAGGACGGAGAAAAAAGTTCACCGAGTGTCTCCTCCGGTGTTCTGTGAGTTTTATTTCAGCTCGATGGATCCGTGACGCGCTGAAAAACACTCCAGTGAACTTTTCTCTCGTGTTTCTGAGGGCGCGCGCTCACTCCGAGGACTTATAGCACGCGCTCCGCTCCGCTCCTCCGCGCGTCCGGCCGTAGATGGGATTTCATGGTTTTACACAGGATTTCTGCTTTTTCTTTTTTCTGCCTCGCTGAGAGAAAAAGTTTGACTTGAACAAGAGTGAAGGAGGAGAAGAGGGGAGGCTGAGGAGCGGAGAGCTGTCCGGACTGAAGAGGAGGAGGAGGAGGAGGAAGAGGAGGAGAGCGGACTCTGGTGAGTTTGGGTCGCTGCTGACCATGTGCTCATGGGACGAAAACAGCACCGATAATAATGACACAAATACATATTTATAGAACTTACTGACTGACTTCACCGCTCAAAATATTCCTCAAATCTTTATTTTACACATTTTTTACCTTTTATTTTCATTTCATGTCATCATCTGAGCATCAGTCAGCTCTGCGTCAAGTTTCTGGGGATCTGTTCACCAAACTTCAGCCAAATTTGATCGTTTTTTAAACATAATAATGAAAATAAAATAATAATAATGTCACTCCACTTTCATCAGGAAAGAAACTGAGCTCTCACAGGTAACAAAAAAAAAAAAAAAAACGCAGGAAAAAATAGATACAACCAGTAAATGTGGTTGTTTTTGGTGATCTGTGAACCGAACTTCAGCTAAATTTTGACTGTTTTTAAACGTAGAAAAAAAGCAGATAACCCTGCAGTCATCAGGTGAAAAACTCCCAACTAAAACGTAGGAAAAAACAAGATGTTATCAATAAATTAAATCCTGTAAATGTTCTGGTTGTTGTTGTTGGTCTAAAAACCAAACTTGAGCCAAATTTAACCTGATTTTAAACCTGATCTGCCTCTGGTGTCGTCAACTTCATCAAAAAGAATTCTTCTGATAAAATATGGTCATTTTCCCCAAATCTCTGTCACCAAACTCAAGCCAGATTTTCATGTATTGTTTTTTTAACGTAGGAAAAAGCTGATGTATCTCCACTCTCATCAGGAAAAACTTAAAGTATTATCAATATATCATAAAGAATGCAAAGATATTATTATATAGAACCAAACTTCAGCCATCTTTTTTTAAACGTATCACAAAGTTCTCTGTCCACCAAACTACAGTCAAATTTTGACTCTTTTTAAAAACATAATAATAAAGAAGTTCTCTTCAGAAAAGAACAGCTGGATAGAAAGATGCATAAAAAAAGAAACATCATAATTATCATAATTATAAGCTGTAAATGTTTGGGTTGTTGTTGCTGAACTCAGATGAATTCTGTGTTCAGACCGAGTCTGTTCAGCCTCATCAGAAAGAATCAGACCAAACTTCAACCAAAATATGAGCATTAAAAAAAAAAAAATATATATATATATATATATATATTGCAAAGTTACCATCTGTCCACCAAACCTCAGTCAAATTCTTACATTTTTTAAAAGCTAATGTCCTTCAGCTCTCTTCAGGAAATAAATGAAGCCTCACAGTTGAAGAAAGTATTTTTATATTATAAGCTGTAAATGTTTGTGTTGTTGATATTCTGAATGTATAAAAGGTGAATTTTCTTGTAAGTAGTTATGTTCAGGTTATTTGAGGTTTACACTGCGGCTGGAATTCCAGGAATCTGCAACCTGATATTTAAGATGCTCTCTAGTAAAGCAGCCTGCAGAGGAACAATTTTAAACTCATTCACATGTTCAGGACGGGGATCTTTTCTTTATCTTTATGATTTTTTATTATTTACTTTATTTATTTTAATTATTTTGGTTGTCAAAGCAGGCCTTTTTATTGTTAAAAGAAATTAATCTTGTATGTTTTTGGGGGGGAGCAGAGGAGGTCAGGTTTTATCACCTACAGCTTGTATTGATTTCCCCTCAAACAGACACATAAAGGCTCTTTAATGTTAAAAATTAGAGATTTAATTGATGATTTCTGCAGGAAAATGCCTCACAGGTTTAGTTCCACTGAAGCAAAATCATTGCAGCAGTCAGGAGAACATTTTATTGAATTAATAACCAACTAGTTTGATCACTTTGAGCATTTTTTTTTAAAGAAAAAACATCCAAACTCTCTGATTTCAGTTTCTTTTTTTAAGCCATCTATGAGAGCAAACCGAGTTTCTTTTGGTTGTGGACACATACATTTCATACTGACATTTTACTCAGTTTTCTGATATTTTATGGACCAAACAAATATCAATGTATGAAAATAATCAGTAGTTGCGTCCCTAAATCAGACCAGAGAAACGTAAGAAAGCCAAACAGCAAAACGATGCCGGTCTCAAACGCTCCAGGCCGGTCTGTCTTTCCCTCGGAGTGAATTTTTTTTTTTATGCTGAATGGCCGGTTGCATTCATTTGCATCAGAAAAAAAAGTTTTAGTGCATTTGCCATTGTGCAGGATGAAGAGTTCCAGCAGTCAGGGAGCAGGGGGGAGTGAAAAGATGTGAAGAAATAATGGGGCCCTTCACATTATTCACATTGACATGGGGGCTTCCCAAAACCTGTGATGGGGATGTCACTTTCATCCTTCCCCTCCGCTGTCAGATTTTCACACATTTCAACCCCCGCCTGCCTGTGTGTGTGTGTGTGTGTGTGTGTGTGTGTGTGTGTGTGTGTGTGTGTGTGTGTGTGTGTGTGTGTGTGTGTGTGCTCCTGAATGCAGCTCCGATTCTCTGAGAGTTTAATGACTGAAAAAAGCAGGCAAATGATGGAGGAAAAGGAGAAAAAAGGAGAGGAAAGAAAGGAGTCTGGCATGCAGGGTGCGATAAATGTGAATTGGAAGTGAGTAAAACGCCCCGCTGTGAGGACTCAAAAGTCTCTTATCCCACAAAACAACAAGTCCACACCAATTACGCCGTGTGGCCCCGGGGCAGTTTGTTCCTTGTGGGTTTTGTGGAGAAAAGAAGCATCAGCGGCTTTTACACGAGGAGGCGAGTAAATCCACAAAACCCAGGAGAGGGAGGGGGGAAGAAAAAGCTCCTGCGTGTTTTAAAATTCACCGCAGAAACCTGCTTAAACACACACATTAAATGTGGAGGAACAAGAGGAGCAGTGACAGCTGACTGTCAGCTGAGATTTCACCTTTTACTTTCCTCTGGACCAAGAAATATTCAGACGACCATCAAACTCCAGCCAAAATCTGACAGTTCTTTAAAAAACATAGCACAAAGTTTGCATCTCTGCTCACCAAAATTTGACCTTTTTTAAGCTTAATAAAAAGCTGATGTCCTTCCAGTCTGATCAGGAAAGAAATGAAGATCTCACTGTTGAAAAATCTGGTGTTGTTGTTGTGGATCTGTCCAACAAACTGCAGCAAAAATGTGGGCATTTAAAAAAAAACATATTGCAAAGTTAGCATCTCTGTGCAACAAACTTAAGGCCAATTTTGATGCTTTTTTAAGCCAAATAAAAAGATAATGTCTGTCTAAAGAAACATGTAGAAAAAAGAGGCTGTCATAATATAATCCAATGGTTCCCAAACTGGGGGGCGGGCCCCCCTTGGGGGGCTGCAGAGGCTCTGCAGGGGGACAGAAGCCCAGGGGGAGAAATAGGGGGTGTAAACTTTGTTTGGCTTCTGAAAGGAGCCTGTGAATATTCTCATTCATCCAGGTCATAGTTATCTTAAGGGATTAAATCGATCGCAACTGGACTGGTAAAATTGTCTTAGAAGACGTTTCGCCTCTCATCCGAGCAGGCTTCATCAGTTCATGCTCATCAGACTAGATAGGACAGCTCTAGTCTGATGAACAGTAGTTGGAATTCAGTTATTTATCCTCTAGGAGAGGCCGCCTCCAGACCAAGAATGGTTTCACTCCCTATTGTGAGGCCTAACGACAGTCGTTTGGGTTGAGTGGGGTGAAACCCCAGTGAGCCAACAACCGTCGTTGGGGGGGTCTCACTCGTTAGTGTTCCATTCTGTTCTAACGATGGTCGTTAGGGGCACCTGGAGCCAGGTGTGGCTGGACTGTGTTGTTGGTTTCTAGAGGCTAAATTATTGAATCTTTTGGGAAGGGATGAAAGGACAGCATTGTAAGTTGGGGATAGGTGGTGTCTTAGGCCTCCCCCTCTGTTCAGGGATGGCTTCTCAACCTTGACATAGATGGCTTCCCTTACTCCTCTTTCAAACCATCTGTCTTCTCTGTCAAGAATATGTACATCTTCGTCCTCAAAAGAGTGTGTTGTCTCTTTGAGGTGTAAGTAAACAGCAGAGTCTTGGCCTGAAGCGTTAGCCCGTCTGTGTTGTGCCATGCGCATACTTAGTTTTTGTTTAGTTTCCCCAATATAAAGGCTGGAGCATTCCTCGCCGCACTGGACCGCATACACCAGATTGTTCTTCTGGGTATGAGGCGTGCGGTCTTTAGGGTGTACCAACCTTTGTCTGAGGGTGTTACCAGGCTTGAAATGTACTGGGATGTTGTGTTTGCTGAAAACCCTTCTGAGTTTCTCAGATAAACCTGAGACATATGGAATGACAATGTTGTTTCGTCTGTCCTTCTTTTCTTTCTCCACCAAAATGTCATTTTTCCTCCTGGAATTAGCCGCGCTTTTTGCAAAGGACCAGCTGGGATAACCACAGGTTTTTAGGGCCTCCCTTAGGTGTTTATGTTCTTTTTCTCTGGCCTGTCGGCTGGTGGGAACATTATCAGCTCTGTGTTGTAGAGTTCTGATAACCCCCAGTTTATGCTCCAGTGGATGGTGTGAGTCAAAAAGTAGGTACTGGTCTGTGTGTGTGGGTTTTCTGTATACCCCAATGTGGAGGCTTCTGTTGTCTCCAATGTGGACGTCACAATCCAAGAAGGGCAACCTGTTGTCTTTGACATCTTCCCGAGTGAACTTGATGTATTCATCCACTGAGTTAATGTGCTCGGTGAAGGCCTGCACTTCCTTCTGAAAGGAGGTAACTACTGATATAACCTGTAAATGTTTGGGTAGAGAGGCTTTTTAAAGACTGTTTTTAAGGACAGGCTCGATCTATGAAGACAGAAATTCTTGTAAATTGTTATTTCAGGTTATTTGAGGTTTAAACTGAGGCTGGCAGTTCAAGAAACATTACAAAGTTAACATCTCTGTCCACCAAACTCCATTTTTTAAAACTAAAAAACTGAGAACAATCTGCATTATGTTCTGTTCTGTTTTCATGTCAGTACAGACTGATATACTGATACAGACAGATGAAAATATGTCAGGCTCCAGTTTTAAAGATAAATTAAGGCAGAACTTTTATCATTTTCTCCTTAAATCTGCACAGAAACCATCTGAACTTGTTGGATCCTGAACTACTGCAAAAACAGTCAATTAATTAGAAAATTAGACAGAAACTTTGATAATCAGTTCATTTAAAGTATAAGTCTTTCTTTGAACTTCTTCAATGTGAAGATTTTCTGCTTTTCTCGCTGGAAAAACGGGTGGAGACGTCAGAGCAGGATCATTTCTCAGACGGGACACACGAGGACAGGACCGAGCAGAGACGTTAAAAAACGCTCCACAAACATTGATTCTGTGAGATACATGACAGGAGAAACTTCCTCCGACAGAGGGAAGCAGCCGTCAGGCAGCGGCGATTACACATGATGAAAACAGAGCCGTGTTTAATGCAACACACACACACACACACACTCACACAGAGCGAGAGACATCAGAAATCAAAGGTCCAGGGGCCGCTGGGGGCCTGTAGTTCCTCCTCTTCGCTGTGTACCCAGAGCTCTCCGGGATCAGCTTTGATGCGTCTGTTAATTAACTCCTGAAGGGACGGCGGGAACGCCGCGATCGGGCCTGACAGCCGCCGAGTCGAGCAGGGGAGTCCGTCTGTGTGTGTGTGTGTGTGTGTGTGTGCGTGAATTTCAAGGGCGGATGTGAAGGATGCCCCCACGCTGCGAGGAGAGACGCCCGCCGTGACATTTTGACACGTGGAGAAAACGAATGATCTCAGAGAGAGAAAAGGATCAGATCGTTTCTCCCATCATGCACAGCGGTCGCTTTGGTTATCAGCAGATGTGATCACTTTGCCGTCTTCAACGATCTTCTTCTTCTTCTTTCTTTTCCTCTTGTGACGTGCAGTTAAAGTTAAAGTGCAAAGAAAACTATTTGTTTTGACCTTAAAAGTTAAAAGTAGTCCGCCTTAAAATTTGAACTTGACTTTTCTGGTCACTAACTTAAAAACGTTTGTGTCCAGGCTGCTTTAAAGTTTTAGTAATTTACATTTCTAGTCACCAACCTAAAGGGATAGTTCGCCTAAAAATGAAAATTCAGTCTTTATCTACTCACCTTCATGCTGATTGAAGGTCAGGTTTATTTTTTTTACTGTCCAGTTGTCAAACAGAAAAAAACAACAGAATAAAATCATGAAATGTCTCCATGCTGCTCGTCTGCTGTAATCAAAGTCCTCTAAAGTCTCGACATGCCAAGTTAACTGTAAAAATGTTATTTACACCATGTTTTTATCCTGGTGTGCAAACAGTTTGTCAGGACTTGAATTACAGCAGACGACAAGCAGCATGGAGACATTTCATGTTTTTATATGTATGAAAACTGGTCTCTTCCAGATTCTGTTTTCCTGTGAAACTTCCTGTTTGTAAAAAAAAACTAAACCTGACCTTCAATGAGCATGAAGGTGAGTAGATAATGACTGAATTTTCAGTTTTGGGTGAACTATCCCTTTAAAGTTAATTGACAGGTTGCTTTAAAATTTTAAACTGACTGTTTGAAAAGACAAGTTTAGTTTATTTTGTAATGATTTAAAACAAACGTTTTCAGTGATTAACTTACGAAAGTCACTCTGATGTTTATCTGATGTATTCTGTGTTTTCCTGGATGTTAAAGCATCAACTAGCAAACAGCCGCGAGCAGGAAACACACCTTTACCTTGAACGAGTTTACATTTTATAACTTTAATCAACTTGAATATTTATGTTAAACTTTAGTTGATTACACTGAATTCCTGCATGAAGTGTTCGAGTGAAAACATGCAGCAGCAGCGTGGAGCAGGCGGAGACACAAACGGGACGTCTTTGTTGTTTTTTTTTTCCCTCCACAAAATTTTTTAACATGTGGCGTCCCAGCGGGGACATGTGGTATTCTTTAGCAATCAATCCCCCCTCGGCCGCGTCTTTCCGTGAGCTCAATCAGACCTCGAGGTCAGGAGGAATCTGTCCGGCCCCTCTGCTCTGTCTCTGAAGGAAGGGGCCGGGGACAGGCATCGTCCCGAGGGGCCCCTGGAGGTCTGTGACAGACTGTTAGTGACGGGGCCCCAGCAGGTTTTCCACTGTGTCACCGGCTATTAGCTGCGCTTTCAGGTGAGGGGGGGGGGGGGGGGGGGGCTGCTGTTTGACAGCTGCAAACCTCCGAGCACAAACATCCAGTCGGACTGATGGACGAAGAAAAACCAGAGAAAACAAATAACTTCAGTTTTAGACGTGTTAGCAGCTACATGTACTGAAGTACTCATTATACAGAAAGTGATATAATTACTGATGTATTAACATTTATAAGAGATCATGTACGGTGATCAGATCAGAATTTTCCCACAGTGATGCTGATTCATGCTTATGACACGACTACTAACTGAAAAAAATCAATAATTTGACACAAAACATTCATTTAAAAGAGGAATATTTGTAAGACTGTGAGCGCTGAACTGCATTGCTGGGTTCAAAAGTCGAATGTGCTGCTTTAAAAACTGAGTAATATCAATAATAAAGATTGCTAAAAAGCTGAGATTAAACTGAATTTCTGGCTTTAAAAGTTGGATATAAAATCAGTAAGTCTGAGAGATGTGGGGAATTTTCAAGATTGTTGAAGAGCTGGCAGTAAACTGAACTGAGTGGCTTCAGAAGTTGAATAATCTGAGAAAAATGTGGAATATTTTAAAGATTGTGGAAGAAACTGACTTGCTGAATTTTGTGTGAGGAAGCAGGTGAAGGAGGATGAAGAGTTGGGAAAGTAAGAAAGAGATGAAGGAGGCAAAACTTTGAATCAGTACTTCAGTTTTATGCTTAGTTTCACTGAAACCTGCAGCTTCTGTTATTTGGATATTATACTTCATATTGTGATTTTGATAATATTTCCAAGAATTGTGCAGCATGAAGTGACTGCAGGCCCCAAAAATCAGCAGTAAACAGATTTAATTCTGCAAAGAGCTGCTGTTTCATCCACAACAACGAAGAATATCATGTTTCTAATGTTTCTAATGTCACAGGAAAGTACAGATTCACTTCCTCAGTATCATTTTTGACTTCTTTATGCTCTGCAGGTGTTCATGTTATTGTGTCCACACCCTGTAGGCACACACACACACACACACACACACACACACACACACAGCTGTGAATCACAGGGAGTTCCCCTGGACGCTTCATTCAGAACCGAATGTCACGACGCTGAACAGTTATTACCTCCAAACACTCATCACACGTCCATGAACGGAGGAAAGTCACGTTCAGATAAGTCAGTGAAGTGTTTGTGTGTGTTGTGAGCTTCAGTTTAACGTGTCAGTGAAGACAGAGAAACAGCTGAAGCGACTGCAGTTCATCCAGTAAACAGTTGAAGAGTGTCATTTTGTCCACTACAGAACGTCACGGTGTTCAGTGTGTGTGATTGTAGGCGGAGTAACGACGGCGTCAGTCTGAGGTGGAAGCAGGGCGGGAAAAAGATGAGCTGCATAACAGCACATCAATACGACGATACGGAAATACTCAGCATAAAACGCAAAATAACATCGACGGCACAAGTAACATTCATCCATCAAATCCACAGCTGCAACACCGCATCAACCAATCAAACAGCACCAATATGACATCATCAGCTGAAACAACCGAAGGAACAACTTCAACTTCGTGAGCTAAACATCATGAATCAAACTTAGCTGAAGATGCTCAGTTAGTCTTTTCATGTTAGTTATTTGTCAGAACATTTTTAACAGACTGCAGAAGGCAGTGAGGTGTGAATGCTGCATGTTGAAAAGATGACACAAGTTGAACCACATCAATAATCCATGAAAGAAATAAGTGATGACAAAATCGTCCATCCATTTCAAAAACTGAATAGTATGAATAATCTCTGACAGATGTGGAATATTCTGAAGATTGTTGTAAAGCAGGGGCGAAACTGCACGGGGACAAAATCGTCCATTTCAAAAAGTGTCAGCAAAGTGAAAAGCTCAGACTTACTGTAGGCGCTGATAAATTAAAGGAGCCGTCCGGGCAGCGAGGAGGAAGTCAGCGGTCCAAAGTGAGGCTGTAAAACAGCGAGCGGCCACGCTGCAGCGGGACCATTTGGCTGAGGGTCAGGGATCAAAGCGGTCAGCGTGGACTCGACGCCGTCAGCAGGCAGAGCTGTGGAGACACACACATGTGGCAGGACGTCAGAGATCACAGTTAACTGAGGAGTTCGGGGGTTTAGAGTTTCACTCAGTGAGGTTGTCATGACATTAATTAAACGCTGCGAGAATCAGACGTCCCGGAGTCACCAGAGAGACGTCCAGCTCCGTGGTCTGTGGTCATTTTGGGGCTTTTTTCTGGGGTGTTTTGCAGGTTAACCTCAACCTCAAAGTGCTGCTGAGCTTCATGTCGATTTACAGTCTGACTGATGTGCAGCTGAGACTTTTTATTTAACTTATTCACTTAATACAAGGATTAACACGTGGCCTTTATGACAGACTTCAGATATTTCTCTGAATTGAATTTAATTTTAAAAGACTTTTATAACATTTAAAGCCTGACTGATGCTGGATTTGAATGACAGATGTAGTGTCTGATCTTCTTTATTCATATACACACAACCC